>NC_090336.1:53265462-53573675 GCF_035084215.1 Heptranchias perlo | reverse complement strand
GAGAGTGAGAGGGAAGGAGAGAGAGTGGGAAGGAGAGTGAGGAGAGAGAGAGGGAAGGAGAGTGAGGAGAGAGAGTGGGAAGGAGAGTGAGGAGAGAGAGTGGGAAGGAGAGTGAGGAGAGAGAGTGGGAAGGAGAGTGAGGAGAGAGAGAGGGAAGGAGAGTGAGGAGAGAGAGTGGGAAGGAGAGAGAGAGGGAAGGAGAGTGAGGAGAGAGAGTGGGAAGGAGAGTGAGGAGAGAGAGAGGGAAGGAGAGTGAGGAGAGAGAGAGGGAAGGAGAGTGAGGAGAGGGAAGGAGAGTGAGGAGAGAGAGAGGGAAGGAGAGTGAGGAGAGAGAGTGGGAAGGAGAGTGAGGAGAGAGAGAGGGAAGGAGAGTGAGGAGAGATAGAGTGAGGAGAGAGAGTGGGAAGGAGAGTGAGGAGAGAGAGAGGGAAGGAGAGTGAGGAGAGAGAGAGGGAAGGAGAGTGAGGAGAGAGAGAGGGAAGGAGAGTGAGGAGAGAGGGAAGGAGTGTGAGGAGAGAGGGAAGGAGAGTGAGGAGAGAGAGAGGGAAGGAGAGTGAGGAGAGAGAGAGGGAAGGAGAGTGAGGAGAGAGAGAGGGAAGGAGAGTGAGGAGAGAGAGAGGGAAGGAGAGTGAGGAGAGAGAGAGGGAAGGAGAGTGAGGAGAGAGAGAGGGAAGGAGAGTGAGGAGAGAGAGAGGGAAGGAGAGTGAGGAGAGAGAGAGGGAAGGAGAGTGAGGAGAGAGAGAGGGAAGGAGAGTGAGGAGAGAGAGTGGGAAGGAGAGTGAGGAGAGAGAGAGGGAAGGAGAGTGAGGAGAGAGAGTGGGAAGGAGAGTGAGGAGAGAGAGTGGGAAGGAGAGTGAGGAGAGAGAGAGGGAAGGAGAGTGAGGAGAGAGAGAGGGAAGGAGAGTGAGGAGAGAAAGTGGGAAGGAGAGTGAGGAGAGAGAGTGGGAAGGAGAGTGAGGAGAGAGAGTGGGAAGGAGAGTGAGGAGAGAGAGTGGGAAGGAGAGTGAGGAGAGAGAGTGGGAAGGAGAGTGGGAAGGAGAGTGAGGAGAGAGAGTGGGAAGGAGAGTGGGAAGGAGAGTGAGGAGAGAGAGTGGGAAGGAGAGTGAGGAGAGAGAGTGGGAAGGAGAGTGAGGAGAGAGAGAGGGAAGGAGAGTGAGGAGAGAGAGAGGGAAGGAGAGTGAGAGAGGGAAGGAGAGTGAGGAGAGAGAGAGAGGGAAGGAGAGTGAGGAGAGAGAGAGGGAAGGAGAGTGAGGAGAGAGAGAGGGAAGGAGAGTGAGGAGAGAGAGAGGGAAGGAGAGTGAGGAGAGAGAGTGGGAAGGAGAGTGAGGAGAGAGAGTGGGAAGGAGAGTGAGGAGAGAGAGTGGGAAGGAGAGTGAGGAGAGAGAGAGGGAAGGAGAGTGAGGAGAGAGAGTGGGAAGGAGAGTGAGGAGAGAGAGAGGGAAGGAGAGTGAGGAGAGAGAGTGGGAAGGAGAGTGAGGAGAGAGAGAGGGAAGGAGAGTGAGGAGAGAGAGTGGGAAGGAGAGTGAGGAGAGAGAGAGGGAAGGAGAGTGAGGAGAGAGAGTGGGAAGGAGAGTGAGGAGAGAGAGAGGGAAGGAGAGTGAGGAGAGAGAGTGGGAAGGAGAGTGAGGAGAGAGAGAGGGAAGGAGAGTGAGGAGAGAGAGAGGGAAGGAGAGTGAGGAGAGAGAGTGGGAAGGAGAGTGAGGAGAGAGAGAGGGAAGGAGAGTGAGGAGAGAGAGAGGGAAGGAGAGTGAGGAGAGAGAGAGGGAAGGAGAGTGAGGAGAGAGAGAGGGAAGGAGAGTGAGGAGAGAGAGTGGGAAGGAGAGTGAGGAGAGAGAGAGGGAAGGAGAGTGAGGAGAGAGAGAGGGAAGGAGAGTGAGGAGAGAGAGAGGGAAGGAGAGTGAGGAGAGAGAGTGGGAAGGAGAGTGAGGAGAGAGAGAGGGAAGGAGAGTGAGGAGAGAGAGAGGGAAGGAGAGTGAGGAGAGAGAGAGGGAAGGAGAGTGAGGAGAGAGAGAGGGAAGGAGAGTGAGGAGAGAGAGTGGGAAGGAGAGTGAGGAGAGAGAGAGGGAAGGAGAGTGAGGAGAGAGAGAGGGAAGGAGAGTGAGGAGAGAGAGAGGGAAGGAGAGTGAGGAGAGAGAGAGGGAAGGAGAGTGAGGAGAGAGAGTGGGAAGGAGAGTGAGGAGAGAGAGAGGGAAGGAGAGTGAGGAGAGAGAGAGGGAAGGAGAGTGAGGAGAGAGAGTGGGAAGGAGAGTGAGGAGAGAGAGAGGGAAGGAGAGTGAGGAGAGAGAGAGGGAAGGAGAGTGAGGAGAGAGAGAGGGAAGGAGAGTGAGGAGAGAGAGAGGGAAGGAGAGTGAGGAGAGAGAGTGGGAAGGAGAGTGAGGAGAGAGAGTGGGAAGGAGAGTGAGGAGAGAGAGAGGGAAGGAGAGTGAGGAGAGAGAGAGGGAAGGAGAGTGAGGAGAGAGAGAGGGAAGGAGAGTGAGGAGAGAGAGAGGGAAGGAGAGTGAGGAGAGAGAGAGGGAAGGAGAGTGAGGAGAGAGAGAGGGAAGGAGAGTGAGGAGAGAGAGAGGGAAGGAGAGTGAGGAGAGAGAGAGGGAAGGAGAGTGAGGAGAGAGAGAGGGAAGGAGAGTGAGGAGAGAGAGAGGGAAGGAGAGTGAGGAGAGAGAGTGGGAAGGAGAGTGAGGAGAGAGAGAGGGAAGGAGAGTGAGGAGAGAGAGAGGGAAGGAGAGTGAGGAGAGAGAGAGGGAAGGAGAGTGAGGAGAGAGAGAGGGAAGGAGAGTGAGGAGAGAGAGAGGGAAGGAGAGTGAGGAGAGAGAGAGGGAAGGAGAGTGAGGAGAGAGAGAGGGAAGGAGAGTGAGGAGAGAGAGAGGGAAGGAGAGTGAGGAGAGAGAGAGGGAAGGAGAGTGAGGAGAGAGAGAGGGAAGGAGAGTGAGGAGAGAGAGTGGGAAGGAGAGTGAGGAGAGAGAGAGGGAAGGAGAGTGAGGAGAGAGAGAGGGAAGGAGAGTGAGGAGAGAGAGAGGGAAGGAGAGTGAGGAGAGAGAGAGGGAAGGAGAGTGAGGAGAGAGAGAGGGAAGGAGAGTGAGGAGAGAGAGAGGGAAGGAGAGTGGGAAGGAGAGTGAGGAGAGAGAGAGGGAAGGAGAGTGAGGAGAGAGAGAGGGAAGGAGAGTGGGAAGGAGAGTGAGGAGAGAGACCGTCTTCAAACCCCCTGCGATGCGCGCTGTATTCTAACGATCTGCACTCACACCAAGGCCCCGCGGCTGCGGTCACCCCCTCCTGTCAGGAGTGAAGAGGTTCCCTCCACCCCCAGGAGGTGGTGTGGAGGATGAGAGAGGCCGCTGACTGGGGAAGGAAGGAAGGGGCGATCCTCACCCGCTTTCCCCCTTCTCCTCCGGGGAGGGTAAGATCAGAGCAGCCCCTGTGAGCGTGTGTCTAAATACAGGGCGCGAATCATGCGGAGGGGGTGGGGGGAGGGCTGTCAAAGTTGTGGCGCTGTCAGCAGGCGGCCGGGACAGGAACCCCGCTAAAATATCGGATAATGCGCTTCATCATCTACTGCAAGTCGGCCGGTGTGAAGTGCTAATATTAGCATCGCTAGGCTGTGTTCAGCAGCTTTTGTAACATTTTAAAATATATATATATATCTCAATGGAAGCATCTCGGTATCAGACTGCGCCCAAAGTTTTGAGGAATGGACTTGGTGCCTGATGAGATCTCCAGAACTCTTCCTGCCTGATCCTGACCGTGTAACTCAAGTCACCGACATTCACCCAGCGATCAGACAAAAAACGTCTGCAGCTGATGGAACAAAAAAACCTTCCTTTAAATGCGAAGGACCGCCATAGCAATGAACGAAGACCGCCCCATACATTGAGTGCAGTTTACCCGCCTTAGTGCAATATACTCAAAAAGAAAACCATTTAAAAAAAAAAGTTGTATTTTGTTTGTTCTTGCGAAACCTTACCCGAACAGGCTCTTCCTTTTAATCACTTTTGTTTTGTGGGGGGGGGGGAAGAGGTGGGTTGGGTTGGGTTGGGTTGGGGAGGGAAGGAAAGGAATCACAAAAAGTGAAGCAGTTCCATTTAACTTTTATCATGAAACACTCCAGTAAGTAAAACAAAAATAAAACTAATGTTGGTGGAGGGACTTGCTGCACTGAAGTAAAGTTTATGTTTTGCGCGCCTCCCCAGCGCCGCTGCCATTGGGCGGAAACCCGCCAATCAGGACACGCGCACAAACTTTTTCCGGCCAATCCGAGAGCGGATCGCAACTTTGGGAATTGGCGGGGGAAAGAGCGCGCAAAACAACAAAAAAAACCACCCCCCCCCCCACTCCCCAACACTGCTTCAAAACTCAGGTTCAGTAACTGCAGCCCCACCCCACCCCCCGACACATGCAAATCTTCATCTGAATGCAGTCCATAAAAGTTATTTCAATCGCCTCGGCGTTCAAAACGCACGTTGCTTTCAGTTTCCCGATCGCTGAGATTAGGTTTTGTATCCTTTAAAAAATTTTTTTTTACCGACAGTATATTTACAGTTTACATTTACTATTGCATCGCTAAACAATTTATCCGCAGTTATTGACAATCACTACTATTACATCTCAACTTACTGCTCAGGGAGGTTTTGTGTCCTTAAGGCTTGTTTTGGACGGTTGTACATTATAGGTATTCTGCCGAACATTCTAGCTTTTTTCCCATAAAGATATATATTACAACACTGATGTTACTTCTGCAAAAATGCTGACAAAGCATATGAACCAGTGCAAAGGAGTTTCTCGGAAACCAGGGTGCACCGTGGGAGAAGATGGGAGGGGGGCAGGAAATAATATTTTAAACGGTTGATGTTCGTTTGATTTTTATTAATAGACATTGACTTCAGAACGACGCTTTTAAATTCTTCGTTACGATATTTGTTCATTTGATGTATCCGGTGGGACCCTTTGTAACTTTTTTTTCCAGTGCTAATGAACTTAAATAGTAAATTGAAAATGTGTAAAGTGGATGGTGCTGGGGATTTTTTGAAGGTTCCTACTTCTTGGTTTAAATAGTTTGACCAAATTCAAACGAAAGACGCTCATCAGTAGGGCGGAAGGGAAATTACAGTTAGTTCATAGTGATTCGGTTCATTTTTCTGTCGATATGGGAAACCCATTATGTTATAATATTAGCATAAATTGGACGGTAAATAATTTTCCGAACAGTGGCAAAGAAGCGGCATATTACGCCTCTTTAAAAGAATTAACTACTCTGAAGTGCAGGGATTGCTAATCTGTCGTTACAAAATGTGCTTAAAAGACGAGCTGGACGCAAATCTTTTCCACGCCAGATCAGCTGCGTACTTTTCAAAAACAGAAGAAAACGTTCCATCTTTTTCAATTTCACTGGGAAGAAAAAATGTAATTGTTCAGGGGCTGCTGGCGGATGTCAACTTTAGTTTGGACTCAGTCCTTCGGGATTTCCCTCAGAAGGAGTGACGGATGTTACAGTTCGAGGTGGTTTACTGGCATTTCATGTGCCACACGTAGCTCTTCAGTAGCTGCAGAGTGGTGATGTGAATGCTTAGTTCAACAGCTTTGCTCAAGCACCATGTGAGATGTGCAGATGAACGCAGGCTGCAATCAAAGATGGCCTTCCTTACATTCAGATTCTATATTTTTTGATTTAATGGTTATATATCAACTGTTCATATATAATGCTAATGTCTCCATCACCAAGACCACTTCCACCTCCATAATATTGCCCATCTCTGCCTCTGCCTCAGTCCATCCACTGTTGAAACCCTCATCCATGCCTTTGTTACCTCCAGACTCGATTATTCCAATGCTTTCTTGGCTGGCCTCTCATCTTCCACCCTACGTAAGCTTCAGCTCATTCAAAACTGCTACCTGTATCCTAACTCGCGCCAAGTCCCGTTCGCTCATCAACCTGTGCTCGCTGACCAACACTGGATCCGGGTCTGACACTGCCTCAAATTTAGAATTCTCATCCTTGCATTCAAATCCTCCATGGCCGAGCCCCTCCCTATATCTGTAACCTCCTCCAGCCCTACAACCTTTCCGAGATCTCTGCATTCCTCTAATTCTGGCCTGTTGTGTATCCCCAATTTCCATCGTCCCACCATTGGCGGCCATGCCTTCAGCTACCTAGGCTCTAAGATATGGAAATGTCTCCCGAAACCTCTCCGCCTCTTTATCTCTCCTCCTTTAAGATGCTCCTTAAAACCTACCTCTGACCAAACTTTTGGTTATCTGTCCTAATCTCTCTTTATGTGGCTGAGTGTCAAATTTTGTTTGATAACGCTCCTGTGAAGCACCTTTGGATGTTTTGCTACGTTAAAAGTGCTATATAAATGCAAATTGTTGTTCACTGCTGGATGTGCAGTGCTATCCTCAGCGATGTCACAACATTACTGAGGAAGATGGGGATACCAAACTTGGATTTCAACTTTCTGAAAATAAAGCTCTTTTTATATTTTATTTTAGGAACGGACTTGTGGCTTCGGGTCAGTCAAGGTCAAGGAAACCTCCTGCTGATCACCACTGATTGCCTTCCCTCAACTGGCGAATTAGTGCTCCTCCATGTTGAACATCCCTTGCATGAAGCTCTGAGGCAAGCAAGGGCATAGAATGTGCTCTGGGTAGGGGACTTCAACAGACCTGCAACAGAGGAACAAGAGTAGGCCATTTATTCCCTTGAGCTCATTCCGCCATTCAATTAGATTGTGGCTGATCTGTACCTCAACCCCACTTTAATCCATATTTCTTGATACTCTTACCTAACAACAATCTATTGACCTCAGTCTTGAAATTTTCAACTGATCCAGCATCCATAGCTTTGTGGGGGAAAGAGTTCCAGATTTCTACTACCCTTTGTGTGAAGAAATGCTTCCTGATTTCACTCCTGAATGGCCTGCCTCAATTTTAACATTATGCCCCCTTGTTCGGGATTCTCCCATGAGAGGAATTAGTTTTTCTTTGTCTACCCTAGCGAATCCTTTTATCATTTTAAAGATTTCTGTGAGATCACCTCTCAATCTTCTATACTCAAGGGAATACAAACCAAGTTTATGCAACGTGTCCTCATAATTTAGCCCTTTAACCCCCGGTATTGTTCTGCCTCCAAATCCAGTATCTTATTTCTAATGCTCCTAGCATTCACGTTTATATATATTTTATTATAGATTTGCCTCCTCAAACGTCACTCAGTGTCTGACTACTCCTGGTTTCCAGCTCATGTGCGTCTCTCTAAGTTTCCACCTGTTCATTAGCTTCTAAACTATGATCTTGTCTGGATCCCACCTAAAACCATTGTGGGAGCACCCATCAACCCAAGGATTTTCGCAGTTGCCCTGTCTCAGGGCAACTGAATGGACAATAATTGTAACCTTGCAGTGTCTCCCACATTGTGAGAACAAATAAAACAAAACCCTCTGCGCATCATTACCGTACCAGACTTTTAAAGTGAATTAGTCTTTCATTGCTGATTGAGTTATACTTAATTCTCCAAAGCTGGAAAGGATCAGGTATTGTGCTGATATTAAAATGGTAGCGCCCATAGATGTACCAACAAGATAAATCTTGTAAAGAGTTTCAGTTTGATAACAGGTCAAACAAGTAGAGCATTAATCATGCAGGCTCCTTAGATTTGTTCCCTCTGTGTGTTAAACCTCTTTTGCACTAAGTATAAACAAATTGTCCATATTTACCATTGAACACCAATCATAGTATTTTCAGCAAGGTAATTTACTGCCTATGGTAATTTAAGGTATCCATTAAATGGCAGAATGCAAAATTACCATCTTAGATGAAAAATAGAATGAGCTACTTGACCTATTAATGAGCGTAATTTGTTTTTGCTGGCAGTAAATAATAGAAGGTGGTATGCAAGTCAAGATAAGCTGCAGAGAAAGATTTACAAAATTTAGGAGTCCATGAAATGCTACTCACCCCCCACCCCATTGACTCAGAGTAAATGCATCATCCACTGTAGTACTAAACCATACTGAGTGGAGAGGGGATAAAATCAGCCAAGATTCCCATTCATGATCAATGTCCAACATCCCTGTTTGAAAGTCAGGATGTTGGCTGAGGACAGGATTGAGCTTCACTAGTATGCCCCCACAGTGAAATAACCTAACATACTCACTGTCTGGACACACACATAAATAATGATCTTTTAGAAAAACTGTCTTCTGAGCAAAGTATGAGTTCATAATACAATGCATTATGCCAATGACATTAAGATTGATGCAAATTCAAATGTAGTTCAGAAGATCAGCAATATCTGGTCTCCAAGCTAGGAAAAATGCATTTGGACAATTTATCCTTCGCTTATTGGTCACGATTGAGGAGTGCCAGGATGAGCATCCTTCCGAGTCCTTCCTTTTTTTAGTTACACCTCTGTGAAGTACTTTGGGATGTTTTACTATGTTAAAGTTGCTATATAAATGCAAATGTTATTGTAATCCTTTATATGATTCCAGTGCTGAGCACATGTCAACTACTTGGGCCCTATTTGGGAACAATTTTGTGTTAACAGTAAATGCGAATAACTTAACCAGGTAAATGGTAGTGAGGAGTTAGTAATACTTCCGTTGTCCTGTGCTAGTTTTTGGAGCAGTGTTGCACCATAGAATCATAGAAAGGTTACAGCACGGAAGGAGGCCATTCGGCACATTGAGTCTGTGCTGGCTCTATGCAAGAGCAATCCAGCTAGTCCCATTCCCCTCCCCTATCCCAGTAGCCCTGCAATTTTTTTCTTTTCAAGTACTTATCCAGTTCCCTTTTGAAGGCCACGATTGAATCTACCTCTACCACCCCCTCTGGAAGTGCAGTTCAGATCCTAACCACTCGCTGTGATAAAAAGTTTTTCCTCATGTCACCTTTGGTTCTTTTGCCAATCACCTTAAATCTATGTCCTCTGGTTGTTGACCCTTCTGCCAATGGGAACAGTTTCTCTCTATCTACTTTGTCTAGACCTTTCATGATTTTGAATACCTCGATCAAATCTCCTCTCAACCTTCTCTGTTCCAAGGAGAACAACCCCGCTTCTCCAGTCTATCAAAGTAACTAAAGTCCTTCATCCCTGGAATCATTCTAGTAAATCTCTTCTGCACCCTCTCTGAGGTCTTCACATCTTTCCTAAAGTGCGGTGCCCAGAACTGGACACAATACTCCAGCTGTGGCTGAACCAATGTTTTATAAAGGTTCATCATGATTTCCTTGCTTTTGTACTCTATGCTTCTATTTATAAAGCTCAGGATCCCGTATGCTTTTTTAACTGTTTTCTCAACCTGCCCTGCCACCTTCAACGATTTGTGTACATATACTCCCAGATCTCTCTGTTCCTTTACCCCTTTTAGAATTGTGCCCTTTAGTCTCCTCATTCTTCCTACCGAAGTGTATCACCTTGCATTTTTCTGAGTTAAATTTCATCTGCCACATGTCCTCCTGAAGTCTATCACTATTCTCCTCACTGTTCACTACACTTCTGCAAATTTGGAAATTGTGCCCTCTACACGCAAGTCCAAGTCATTTATATATCAAGAAAAGCAGTGGTGCTAATACCGATCCCTGGGAAACACTACTGTTCATCTCCCTCCAGTCCGAAAAACAGCCGTTCACCACTACTCTCTGTTTCCTGTTACTTAGCCAATTCTGTATCCATGCTGCTACTGCCCCTTTTATTCCATGGGCTTCAATCTTGATGACAAGCCTATTATGCGGCACATAATCAAACATCTTTTGAAAGTCCATATACTCCACATCAGCTGCATTGCCCTCATCTACCCTCTCTGTTACCTCATCAAAAAACTCTATCAAGTTACTTAAACACAATTTGCCTTTAACAAATCCGTGTTGGTAAACATAATGCTTTACAATCCAGTTGTAATGAATGATTTTGTCAAGATTCAGTGCACATCTTGACTTAGAGTGGTAATTGTTCCCTTTTTAGTTTTACATTATCCCAGGTGCTCCATTTTAACCCTGTATTAGGGTCCTAACCCCTGTTTGGTGTTCTCCTTTTACTTTTTAATTTCACTCCAGTGCTCCCTTTTTAATTTTACTTCACTTGAGTTCTCCCTTTTTAAATTAATTGCTCTCTGGTGTTCATCTTTTAATTTTGTTTCAAGCGCTCCTCTTTGATGTTTACTTCTCTCAGATCCTCTCCTTTTAAATTCATTTCTGCCCATAGCTGCTATCTTACTTTGGCTCAGCCTAATGCCCTCCTCTTGAATTCTGGCTCTCCTCTTTTTAGAGAATGAAGCTCTCCTACAATGAAGTGTTGCACTATTTTATTTGCCCCAGCTAAGATCAGACAAACTTATTGTAAGCGCCAACACACACAAATGCTTCCAACCTGAATTTTGTTTCCCCCATAGTACTGAGACTCATACAGGTCAAAATCATCAGTGATATCCTATGTGACTGTGAATGTAGTGCATTATCCCGCCATGACCTCTCTTTGATCTTCATTATGGTTGACTCCATCCTCCTCTGCCTTTTCTTCATGGTCCATCACTGTAGCACCGCCCTTTCTTGATTCTTTTCTTACCTGTCCCAATATAACCATCACAACTCCTTCATTGGCTTCTCCACTGCCTGAATGGTCACCTCCAGTGTGCCCCAACGCTCCATTCTCATGCTCCTTCCTATTCTTTGCATACATGCTGCCTCTCAAAGGCATTTTCTGTAAGCATGGGGTTAGCTTCTGTATGTATGCTGATCACATACACATTTGCCTCTCTGCCACTGGCCTCAAATTCATGACTATTGATACGCTGCTTGACTGACAATGCTGACTAAACATTGGTAAGACTAAAGTTGTTCCACATGGCTTTGGCCAGAAACTTTGCAATCTAGCTGCTGATTCAATTTCCTTGCCAGCTGCTTGACCAATTTAAACCTAACAGAGTGCAACCTCAGTGTCCTGTTTGAACCTGAGGTGAGTTTCAAACCCCACATCTCGTCCATTATCAAGACCACCTTCTTACACTTCTTCAATATTATTTTCTTTGGCCTTACCTCACCCTGCTGAAACCTTTATCCATACTTTTGCCACCTCCAGGTTTGACTTCTTCAATACTCTCCTCAGTTAATGTAACAGCTTGCATTAACATAGTGCCTTTAAGGTAATAAAACACCTTGATGGGTTTCCTGCTCCTCCTGACCCACAAGGAAACCTGTAAAAAAAAATTAAAAATGGACCATTTACCTGGGCCTCTCTCAGGCTCTCTGGGCTCCTGCTCAGCCCTTGGGTAAAAATAGCAATTGGGAACCAATTACGTCACTGGAGCCCGATCTGCATATTTAAAGAAGGACCAGCTGGCTTTGGGTGGGTGTCCTTGCCACCTGCAATTTAAAATTGCAGTTGGCCAGATCAGGGTGGGAAAGCAGTGGATAAGTTCCCAGCTCTATTTTAATTACCTTGCTTCATCTCTGTGAACTTTCAAAACAAACCTCTTTAATCTGACCTTTGATCACTTCACCTAATCCTTCTCCCAATTTCTGCTTAGTATCCAGTCTCCCCTGTCTTGTGAAGCATTTGGAATGTTTTGTTTTGTTAAAGATGGTGTACAATCATAAGTTGTTGCTACAGGTTGACCATTTGTATTGCAGTTCTTTTATCACTGTTAGTCCTCCCACCCACAAGATGGTAGCATAACACATGTAATGCACAGACATCCCATATAATTACACCCTGTGTTTTTCCATGACGGATTAATGCTACCTTGTGATTGTCCAGTAGGACATGGTGATTGAAGCAGCTGAGTAGTCCCAACACTGATCGTCCTGGTTTTTGCATGGCACACTACATGGTAATTTGATTGAAAAGAGGAAAACTTCACGAGGGTAGGCTTGCCTTCTAGTTGGGAATCAACTATTATGTGCTTCCCTATTTTACTTTGTACTTTTATTTGATATAGAATAAATTAATTAATTTATAGAATTCATTGCAAAAATTTCATGCATATGGAGATATTACAAATATGTTTTAAAAATATTTTCAAGCAGTTATCCTTTACCATTAACAACTGTGTGTAATTTTTAAAATCAAGTTGGGTTTGCATTTCAGTAAACTACCTGAGGGTGGCAGAATTGAATCAGCCATATGCATTGGTAACATCATAAACACGTACTCTCCTTTACAAATGCAGACATCACATTAGGACAATCCATATTATTAAATGGGGGAAAATGCCATTTATAATAGAACTGAAAGAAACAGATTTCGTTTCTAGCTGTGTGTAAATGATTCATTGTCCAGTGAAGTCCTAGCTTAACAACAATAACATGCTGCATTTTATATAGTGCCTTTGACATATAAAATATCCCATAGTGCTTTAAGGGAGGGGTGAAAAAGAAGAAAAAAGAAAATAGATTAAAAGGATTAAAAATGGACCCCAAGCCATGATGGGAAGGGTTAAGAGAGGTGACTGAAAGATTGGTTGAAAAGATGGGATTTAAGAAGGTTTTTAAAGGTGGAGATAGAAGTAGAGAGGCTGAGGAGTTTAGGGAGGGAATTCCAGACAGTTTAGCCGAGGAAACTGATGGTGGGATGAAGGGAGAGGTGATCTACAAAAATCCAAACAATTTGAGGCTTTTGCTGGATTAAGTACGTTGTATAATTGCACATACATTTTTAGAGCACTTTATTTATTTTTAAAAATAATTTTATCCGCACTTGTCCATCAGACGGGAGGGTGGCACAGTCGACACAATAAATGTTGGTGTGTGTGGTTGGCTCACAGAAGGTATGCTCAGTGAAGCTAGAGCTATTTTGCCAAATTTTTCTTCTCCAGAGATGGACCTCTCCTCTGTTGGACAATGCTCCATGATAGCAACCTATTCAAAAATTGGAAGAACATACCCAATGAGGGAAGACAAACTCAAATATCAATCCAGGCAGGAATTCAAAATTGTGAGCCCAGTGCTTTATTGCCAGAGTTACTGCCCAAGCAACAATATTTCTTTAGAGACTTGACAGTAACAGATTTATGAGAAATTAATAAAATGGTTAGTTTTATATTTAGATATAAACACTTTACAATAGGTTTTATATGTATATATTTTAACCTGTATTTTCATCTGTATCACCCGTTTTGGTGCAACTATTTCCAACTGAGGAAAGACAAGTGACTTGTTTCCAGACCCCTATCAATCATGCTGTAAGCCTGCTCTTAAGCGGTGCGCTAAAGCAGTACAAATCTAATTGCCATCTGACTTTTCTCCCTTACCGGAAGCACCTTCTCCAGGTAATTCCAGCAGAAATGAGGAATGGACCATGTGGAGAATCTGCCTCCATCAGCTCTGTGGCATAGCAGTGAACTAATGTGCTGCACCACTGGCCATGTTCCAGCAGCAGTGTTTAATTCATTACATCTTAAAAAGTGATATTGACTTCTCATTGCAAGTGAGATTAGATATTGAATACTAGAGAGCAGATAATCTTATCTGCTATAAAAAGTAAACTAGACTATAGGTCCAGTCAGGTGATGAAGTGTACCTTTTGGTTTCTATTATTTTTCTTCCAATTTTTTTTGCTCCTTTCCCGAAGGCAGTGATTCATGGTGGCGTATTGTTTCAAAGTCACCAACAGCCCTCTAATACCTTTCCCAAAGAACCATTCTTCATGTGTGAATGTAGACAGCAAGTGTCAGCAGGCTGTTTGACAGTAGGGGCATTGCAGCCAAGCTGATCCTGCCCTTATCTGACCTCACCTTCCAGTTCACTATTAGCAATCAGGAACTATGGCTGATTCCTTGCATTCTCCAACCCTCTGTTCAGGCTACTTTTATAGATGACTCCGTTGTATGTACACTGACAATCTCTCAGGAACCTAATAACAGGCAGAAGCTGACATCATTATTGTTTCTCTTTACTCATGCAGTACACTGTACTGTAGGTTCAGTTTTAAGGATCCTGTTATTATGGCTGAGATGAGTTGACATAGATCAAGGATTGAACCTGGGATCTTCTTGATCAGTATGGCTCAGTATCCCACTAGCTGTTTTATTTACCCAGAGAGCCAGTTGGAGGTACCAGCTTTTACATTTTAAAACTGGCAACAACCTTTCTTTTAATTCACTCTCTTAGTTTTCATATGACTTTGGGAAAATTACGTCAAAGAAACAAACAGCTGCAAATATAGGAACAATATTTAGATATCTCTAACCATCAGCTGTTATAAAGATTAACTGATAAACATAAATTAAATGTAACTTTAACCTCTGAGTATTTTTAACCTCTAAGCTCAGATGATCATTAACTGCTCTGGCTTCAGTTCCCTATGCCCTATGATCCTCTCAAATGGATAACTGCCTTTTAATTCACTTATAGTGTCCATTATCTAATATACACAAGAAAACCGCAATGGTTGCTGAGATCTGTAATTATTGGCAAGGAACATTTTCTTAACCATCCATCTATTCTATATGGACACTGACAGGCTCTCAGGTACCTAATAATAATTAGAAGATTGATGGTTAAAACTAATGTCGCTATTATTGGTGGTGCTTTCCGTTTACTGTTTACCACAGCAGGCAGCTTTAAAGACCATGGGCATGATTTTTACATGGAGCCGGGAAGAGAGCGGGGCTGGGGGAGAAGGTAATTGGACGGGAAACCCGGAAGTAAAGTTGGCGGGTCAGAATCTGTGATCGCGACCTAATTGGCGGATAAAAAGTTTACTTCTGGGTCTCGCACCCGCCAGCAAGCCTGATTGACGGGCTGTCAAGCGGGAAGGCCTGTGGTAGCATGCCGAAGCAGGGGATCGGAGAGGAGAGAGAGAGGGAGAGATCATGGGCCGTGGAGGACTTGGGGGGAGCGGGATGCCGTGGAGAAGATCGGAGCAGAGTGAGTTGATCAACTCAGGAGAAGAGTTGGTGATTAAAGGCAGGGAGAAGAGTTGGTGATTAAAGGCAGGGAGAAGAGTTGGTGATTGAAGGCAGGGAGAAGAGTTGGTGATTAAAGGCAGGGAGAAGAATTGGTGATTGAAGGCAGGGAAAAGAGTTGGTGATTAAAGGCAGGGAGAAGAGTTGGTGATTGAAGGCAGGGAGAAGAGTTGGTGATCGGAGACATAGAAGAGCTGGTGCTCGGAGGCAGGGAGAAGAGCTGGTGATTGGAAGCAGGGAGGGGCCTCGGACATCAGGAGGGTCGGCCGATCGTGGGGGTCTCATCGCGGCAGGTAAACTTGTTGAGCCTGGAGGAAACACTCCTGCTCCTCCTGGCCCACAAGCAGTGCAATAAAAGCACTTACCTGATGAACCGGCCCTTCTCATCTCCTTTTCACTGGCGAGATTCAGAGGCCCCGGGAAACCCGTTGTGGAGATGTTAAATTTGAAGTTAGGTTAAATTCAATTTAAATAAAAAGCGACTTGACGTCTCCTAACAACGTTAATTGCCCCGATAACGACCCACCCGCCGGCACTAACTGGGGACACGACCTCGGCGAGTACGTTCCTTGCACACATCCAAACATTAAACCTGGAAGTGGGCACCGATTGTGGTCACGATCCAAAAAGCTGTTTTTTTCAACTCATACACTCCCCCAACCTTGGGAGTTAAAATTCCCCCCCTCCCCCATAACCCCAATTTTCCCTTCAGAACAATTGTGCTTTGTGTCGAGTACTGTGTTTTTGTGCTTGAGCCTAGTGTAACCCCTAAAACAGTGCAATAACATTTGAATTGTTTTCTCCTTTTACTAGCATTGGTTCGAGGAAGCTAGCTTTGATTTTAATTCTAATTTATATTTTTTGGGGTTATTCATTTTTCTGCTCTTTTTGTTCAAGGGATTTCGGTTGGAAATGCAACATTTTTTTTCATTTTGGGTATCTGGTGTCAGCACTCAGTACTTCCAGATCAAAATGGGTTAGAGGCTGAGTAGTTTCCTTCACGACCTGAAAATTAATCTTGAACCCAATCTTGGAAAAGCATATACTGCTGTGGAAATGTGAGCTTTTCTCATTTTCCATTTTGGGGTCTGTACTGGTAAGATTGATAATTAATGGAAAGTTCTGTGCTGTGGGTCTGTGTCTATTCAGAACTGGCCAAACTCAATTCATGTGAGACCGTGACAGATTTCAGAGAGAAGAGACATTCATCCTATCAGTATGGGTTCAAACACTGATCCAGAGGAGAAAGGACCCTGTACAACCGACTACTCTATCCAGGCATGCCAATCATCAGTGTTTCATGTAGACAGTCAGCCTTTTGAGATCAGTGACCTCCTATCTCATCCTTGTTTTCAAATCCCGCCATAGCCTCGCCCCTCCCTACCTCTGTAACCTCCTCCAGCCCTACAACCCTCCGAGATCTCTGTGTTCCTCCAATTCTTGACTCTTGCGCATCCCCGATTTTAATCGCACCACCATTGGCGGCCGTGCCTTCAGCTGCCTAGGCCCCAAGTTCTGGAATTCTCTCCCTAAGCCTCTCTGCCTCTCTAGCTCTCCCTCCTCCTTTAAGACGCTCCTTAAAACCTATCTCTTTGACAAAGCTTTTGGTTACCTGTTCTAATACCTCCTTATGTGGATCAGTGTCAAATTTTGTTTGATAACGCTCCTGTGAAGCGCCTTGGGATGTTTTACCACATTAAAGGCGCCATATTCATGTATGTTGTTGTTGTTGTCGTCGTCTGCTCCCAGCTCAGTCTCTCACTGCTGCACTTGGCTGCTGCTGTGCCAAGGGATGGAACTTTTCTACATGCTCGGGGAATCATTTTTGTAACAGTTTTGTGAGATCGCGGTATTCTCACCCACGGTGTCCAGCAGGGTCCCATCTCTTGAAACATCAGGTAGGTGGTGGGAGTGGTGCTGAAAGGGGGAGGGGAGAAGGATGCCAGTTTGAACATGGAAGGAGAAGGAGAATGCCAGTGTGATCTGATGTGGAGATGCCGGTGATGGACTGGGGTTGACAATTGTAAACAATTTTACAACACCAAGTTATAGTCCAGCAATTTTATTTTAAATTCACAAGCTTTCGGAGGCTTCCTCCTTCCTCAGGTGAGGAAGGAGGAAGTCTCCTTTTCATTTCGTTCACCTGAGGAAGGAGCAAGCCTCCGAAAGCTTGTGAATTTAAAATAAAATTGCTGGACTATAACTTGGTGTTGTAAAATTGTTTACAAGTGTGATCTGAGGGGGTGAAGGAGTGCCAGCATGAACTGATGGGGCAGTGGGGGGGGGGTACCAGAATGCCAGCTTGAATTCAGGGTGGGAGAGAAGAATGCCAATATGAACTGTGAGGGAGGAAAAGAATGCCAGTGTGAACTTGGTGGGGTGGGGGGGGGAAAGAATGCCAGTGTGAACTGGGTGGGGGGGGGGGAAGAATGCCAGTGTGAACTGGGAGGGGGGAAAGAATGCCAGTGTGAACTGGGAGGGGGAGAAATAGGCCAATGTGAACTAGGAGGGTGAGAAGTGTGCCCTCTTCCTCTCCCTCTTTCCCCTCAATTTACAATGGCATTCTCTTCCCCCTTTAATTCAGACTGGCACTTTTCATCCCTCGGCTAAGTTCATATTATCACTCTTTTCCCCTCCTTCCATTCATGCTGGCATTCTTCTCTTCTACTCCCCATACCCATTCAAGCTGGCACTCTGGTCCTCCTGCTTTATGTTCATCCTGGCACTGCCAATATTCTCCTGAAGAATGTCTCCGTGAACTGGAGTGTATCTGGATCAGTAAACAAATTTACAATAACTTAATCAGATTTAGCATCAATACATATACACAATAGACTGCAAAAAAATATTCACATGGATGATACCAGAACTGAGAGGATATACTTATAAGGAAAGGTTGAACAGGCTGGAGCTCTTTTCTCTTGAAAAGCGAAGGCTAAGGGTTGACCTGAAGAGGTCTTTGAGGTAATGAAAGGGTTTGATCGAGTAGCCGTAGAGAAAATGTTTCAATTTGTGAGGGTGTCCAAAACTACAGGTCATAAATATAAGATAGTCACTAACAAATCCAATAGGGAATTCAGGAGAAACTTCTTTACCCAAAGAGTGGTAAGAATGTGGAACACGCTACCACAAGGAGTAGTTGAGGCGAATAGCATAGATGCATTTAAAAGGAAGCTAGATAAGTACATGAGGGAGAAAGGAATAGAAGGATATGCTGATAAAGTTAGATGAAGAGGGGTGGGTGGAGACTAGTGTGGAGCATAAACACTGGCATAGACCTGATCAGCTGAATGGCCAGTTTCTGTGCTGTAGACTGTATGTAACTCAATGCAATATCTGCACAAGTGGTCTTCTCAATGTGCTATACACAATTTGTGCAAAATATTGTAATGTTGCTCAAGCCAAGTCTCAACACAAAACACCAGTCTTACGTGGGAAATGTTAAATGGGAGAAAAAGGTAACTTATCAGAATCAATGATTCCTAAAGCTGTTCCACAGCAACATTACAGCTGATAAGAAAATTAAGTTTGTTTACATGTATGTAAGTCTGCCACAGCAGCAACTAATTGTATTTTTACCTGGAAAGGTCAAAACCAAAGTATTTAAATTGGTCGCTTCTATCTTGGAATCCAGAAATTGTCATTTTAAAAAAAACCTGTATCAGTTATCAAAAATGGTGATGGAAAGGATTTCTTTTTACAGTATTATTTTTAACAGTTTCAAAAGTATAATCATTTGAAAGCTTTTGTCGAACGTTGTTGATTTGCAGTTGGCCTATAAATGTTTTATTTTTAGTTTCATTTTCAGGATGTGGGCGTCATTGCCAAGACCGGCATTTATTGCCAATCCCTAGTTGTCCTGAGAAAGTTTGAAAACAACTGAATGGCTTGCTGGGTTCCTTCAGAGGGCAGTTAAGAGACAACCACATTGGTATGGGACTGGAGTGGTACATCACCAGGTGATAGAAAGTGAGCTAATCATAGCTAAACCTAAACTTAAAATATGATATGAAATTTATCCCAGTCGTTTTGAGTACTTGGAAAAAAAAAATTGTGACGTAAATTCTGAATATGTACAAGTGTTATCATTACTGCTAAGGATGATAAATAATAGCTTCCACAATTACACCGCTCCATGCTTGAAGTGTACAAGTGGAAAATGATTCTCCTCTGGGTGGAACGTCTATTTGGATGGCCAGAGGATTTCTTCTTTGCAGTGGCGGCATCTGGGATCCTGGTTGTCAGTATTCATGCAAGTGCCTCTAGATGTCAGCACACTTTTTTAGGACCTACATTAAACAACTTGTAATGATAGGTTGCTAAAGCTTTTAATTGATATGTATACTGGTGAAATTACTGAATATGTAGAAGAAGAAAATATATTGTGATCTATTTGATTTAAGAAAAAATAAAGTGGTGAATTGTGTCCTACTATCAATATTTATGTTCTAATGTGGCCTATACTAAGTTGTCTTGGTGATTTGATTAGGCTTACTGGGTCCAATCTTAAACTTCAGATCATCTGTCTGTAGTAAGGAAATGTGGAAGTAAACTACAATGTCTTTTTTTCACCCTTTTTCTACCAATTTTCTTTCCTTCCCCATCCCTCCTTAAAACATTGATTCCTTGTTGGGGTCTGGCTACATGGGCTCCAGTCATGCTAAAAGTGGTCGTTCTTCATGTGTGAACCTATACAGTGAATATCAAAAAGCTGTAATATCATGGAGTGGGGGGGGGACATTGCATGTGAGCCCAATCCTGTTCTCACCAGACATCTAAATGCATATAGTTCCATACATGCCAAATGTCAGTGTTTTAACCTGACAGTCAGCGTTTTAACCCATTTATTGGCTTGTCAGCTTTTTTTCACTGTGATTGGAAATTGTCAATATCAACCAGTCAGTTTGGTTGCTTCAAGCAATCTTCAGTGATGCCAGCCAATCAATCAGACATTATTTTCTCCCACTATTGTGCATGTGTTTGAGGCAGAAAGGTTTTCAGAGGAGCTGATGGTTTCTGAGAGTTTCAGTTACAACTGTAACTCCACTGTTTCCCTCTTCACTGTGGAGAGATGCCTGACCTCGAACTATTGCCTTCCCACCAAATTGCAAACTGAAATCAGTGGTCTTGTGTCTGTCTTCCCTCTTTCCCCCTCAACAACTGCAATGTTACTGTGAATTAATATTCTAACACGTTGTACCATTGCACCATTTGTAGATCATCACATTTGAGAAGATGATTTTCAGGCTAAGGGTAAAAATGGCAGGAGGCATTAACTAAAAAAAACATTGCCTCATAGTCTGAAAAAGAAGGGATTGAACAAATTGGGATTAAGGTTGGGGTCCTGCTCAAGCCTGGCTTTTAAATTTGGGAACTCTATAGGGTCTCCTTGAGTGAACAAGTTGATGGGACTCGACTGATTAGCATTTAAAAAAAACTTTTTTTACGTTAAAAAATGTAAAATTTTAATTTTTTTGCTTTTTCTTTCAGTCTCTTTTATCTCAGTCTTTTAATCTTACTCTCTCTTTATTTAACTTTCTCTATTTGATTTTATAGTACATTTATTAATCTTATCTGACAGTTCCTGGCTCTTACTCTGTTTGTGAATGAGATTCCCTTCCTGGTTCTCACAGCGTGGCTTGCTTCAAGTTGATTGGTGGAGGGGACAGAGCGCTCCTTTCCCCGCTCACGCAGCCCAAGGAAAGAACGCTGCAGTTTTCTGAACTCACATTTGAAGTCAGTTGCCGCCTAGAGGACCGCAGTAACTTAGTGGGTGAGTTCAAATCTAAGGAGTGGCGAGCACCGTTGGTTCACTGCTCAGAGCAATTTCTGGGCCAATGTATAATGTTTTTAATTATTTGTTTTCCTGTAACTGATTTCTGGAAAAGTTAATAAAACATGATTTAGAAAATGAATTCATCATACATAGACCAACAAAATAGATGAGTGCACGAGTCTCAAATGGAACAGCAATATGTAGGAAATGTGATTAGCCCCAGATCGTGTTGCACTTAATAAAGCCATGTCAATCTCTCATTGATTTTTGAATGCAATTTAATATTATTCCAAACAGAATTTAAAGGAAGTGATTTGAAGTATATTTTCTTTAAATAATTCAGGCTCAGAGAATACTAATTTTTAAAACCTATTTTTTACTTACTGCTTTACAAAAACATTCATATGTTTTAATATACAGCAGAAAATACAGTAAATCACATGCAAATGAGCTAACCCAAATCCTGTTACAATACAAGATCATTTAAATGTTCACGAGTGGAAAAATTAGAACTGTACAACAGCCACTCACAATAGCATTTTTGACACACTGACCCATTTATCCCTGATTCCATAAATGTCCGCAGCACTCCAGTGACCTGTGCAAATGGCCATTCTTCACATGTGACACTAAACAACGAGGGCCAGCAGGCTTTTTATCTGATCCTGTGATTACCTGTTACACACACACACACACGTACACACAAACGGTATAAGTCACTAGCTAGCGATCAAGAGCATAAACCCTGGCTGACATAAGCCCTTCATAGCTCAGAGATTCTGAGGTACAATTGTATTGCCCCGATCAATAACATTGCAGAAATCAGTACGGTCTGCACACGGGCAAACAGCTTCCTATTCCCATGTGGCTCAATACCCTAGTGCATTTACCCACTGAGCCATTAGAGCACAGGTGATGTAAATTGTCTTGATTATGGTGCCATCAACCACATACGACAAACTGTAATAACATATCCAAGCCTATAATTCATTCATGGGGGTTCAAGTGATGTCATAGCTTTAATGGGTTCTTGCAGCCAGGAGAACCCATCGACAGAATTACAATCTTCTCTCTTCCAGCTGTGTTATTTTATACAATGCACAGGTTAGGTAAAGAAAATGAGCATGTAAAGGTCTTTGAAGCTGGTACAACTCTAGAAAATTTGTACAAGCTGTTAAAGCCAACAAATATAATCTGAATGAGCTGAAGATAGATGTAAAATGTAATAAAAATACTCTGAGAATTTGATTTTCTGATTAAAATCCAATCTAAAATTTCACTAGTAGTGCAGGAATATTAACACAGAAGAAAGGGTTTAATCAATTGTGGTGATGTTTGACCAGAAGGCTAATCATATGGCAGATATTGCATAGGAATTATTTTCTTACACAGATTAAATGTTTATGTAAAAAAAAATCGAATTGGTGAGAATCTGAAGTCAAAATTGTAAATACAATGCTTGTCTGCCAGCACTTGAAAAGAAGTGGCATTATATATATGTGCCCACGCACACAAACACACACACACACACACACACGTGACTAATGATTATTATGAGAACTCTGTGATTGGATTGCAGCCTTGTAATGTGTTCACTCCTCTGTCTCTCTTATTTTGTACATAATATACCAATTACAGTATTTAAGAAAACAGATCTTGAACTGTTGTCATTTTCTACTTGATACTTGCTGGTTCCAATGTCAAATTTCAGTTACAAGTAATTCTGAATGACAATCACAAAATGGCATCAGACTCAGCTGCAAAATAGTCACTTAACAACTTGCATTCATACACGGCCTCTAACATTGTAAAATGCCACAAGGCACTTTACAGAGGCAAAAGCAAATGCAAAGTCGTGTTGTGAGAAGTCATAGTCAAAGAAGTAGGTTTCAAGGAAGCTTTTGATGGAAGGGAGAGAGGCAGCAAGCTAGAGGAGAAGGATATTATGAATGAAAGGACAAAGAACTTGCGTTCTATTCCACCTTTTCACAACCCTTAGAAATGACCTCACATAGTGAATTATTTTTGAAATACCATCACTGTTGATTTATAGGTAATTGCCGCAGCAATTTTAGAAACAGCAGCGACCCACCAATAGCAATGAGATAATCAGTGTAGTATTGGTTGAAGAAAGAATGCTGACCAGGACACCAGAAGAACTGCCTGCTGTTTTTTGAAGGATGCCATGGCAACTTTAATATCTACCTCAAGTGGCAGTCTAGGCTTTGGTTCAAAATCTCATCCAAAGAACAGCACCCCTTACAATGCAGCACCTCCTTGGTATTACAATTGAAATGTCAGTCTACATTTTGTGCATAAGTCCTCGAGTGGGGCTTTAACCCAAATCTTTCTGACTCATAGGCATAAGTGCCACTAACTGAACCAATTCCAGGAAGAGTGTGGCGGAATTTTTAAACCTGGCAAGGATTTTGGGTTTAATGCACTGTGGGAAAAGGATAATGCAGGAAGGCTATCATTGGATTTGGACAACATTATTGCAGAAGTATATTTCTATCTACTTAAAATTGATTTATTATTTACTGCGAAAGAGTATCATATCATAACATTATTGGGCCTTTGTAATAACACACTGCCGTAGCTGTACAATAAAAAAATAAATGTACACAAGATAATTCAATAAAATTGCAAGCAAAATGAACATGTTTGTCTTCCATATATACTGCATAGAATGTCTATAAGTTTTCCAGTACTGAGAGTCTTATATACTATAGGAGAGCCCTATAGTGTAAGCTGAATTACTTCATTCAAATTAAGGGGAATGATGGCACGTTTCCTACCAGCTGTTTTTCACTCCGACCTTCCTCTCTCCCCCCGACCTTCCCTTCTCCCCCCTGATCTTCCCCGATCCTCCCCTCTCCTTCCCGACCTTCCATTCTCCCCCCCCCCCCCCCGATCTTCCACTCTTCCACCCCCCCCGATCTACCTTTCTAGCACCAGATGACATCTCACTCTCTTTCTCTCCCCTCTCCCCCCAACTTTGCGTTGTAGCTCCTGACGGCAGCCAGCCTGTCAATCATGAAACCCGGAGAGCACATTAATCATCAGCAGTTACCATGCGATTGCATCGGAAACGGTAAGTTTTGTTTATGTGGGTTTGCCATGCAAACCTTCACACTCCCCCCCCCCCCCCCCCCGCTGCCAACCCGCCACCATTTCAAAATTGAGCCCATTGTGTGTGACTGTTGAAAATAGAATGGATTTAAGTGATGAAAAACTCTAGGATTGCAAGAGCCTTTCTCTGGTTCTATGAGTCCCAGATCTCTGATTGTAGCTATCTGATCAGGTGTCAGTCTTGGCTCAGTGGTAACACTGTCACCTGAGTCAGAAAGTCATTGATTCAAGCCCCACACCAGAGATTTGAGCACATAATCTAGGCTGACACTTCAGTGTAGCACTGAGGGAGTGCTGCATTGTGCTGTCTTTTGGATGAGATGTTAAACCGAGGACCCGGCTGCTGTGTCATATCGAAGTAAATGATCCAATGTGCTAATTTGAAGAAGGGCACAGGAATTCTGGCTGACATTTATCCCTCTACCAACATCATTAAAACAGATTACCTTGTTGCATGCAAATTGGCTTTGAATTTGGCCTTTCCCTACATTACAGCAGTGACTGTACTGCAAGAGTGTTTCATTGGCTTTGGGATGTGCTGAGATCATGAAAATTGTAAACAATTTTACAACACCAAGTTATAGACTATAGACTATAACTTGGTGTTGTAAAATTGTTTACAATTGTCAACCCCAGTCCATCACCGGCATCTCCACATCGAGATCATGAAAAGCATTATATGTTCTAGGAGAGAGCCAGAACGGACACAATGGGTTGAATGGATTCTTCTGTGCTGTAAACATCTATGTCTCTATTGTTCCTCTAAAAGTAGCTTTTTGGATAATGAATCTCACTTCCTGGAATGTGTTTGGTCTACTGTTAATGCGGAAATGTCATTAATGTCATTTAATGAGATTTGCTAGATGAAAAAAAGTTCACCTGCTACCATGCTGGTCCTTGCATGATACAATGATAATGGATTTATCATTTAATTATTCAGTACTTCCTCATTTAGTGGGTTTCCTTTTACTGTTTTCAAGTTGGCAATTCACAATGGTGTGATAAAGAAACAGATTAGTTATTAAAAAGAAAAAGATTTGCATTTATATAGCGTCTTTCACGACCTCAGGACGTCCCAAAGTGCCAATTAAGTGCTTAGTGTAGTCACTGTTGTAATGTAGGAAACCTGGCAGCCAATTTGCGCACAGTAAAGTCCCACAAACAGCAATACAATAAAGACCAAATAATCTGTTTTAGCGATGTTGAGGAATAAATATTGGCCAGAGCTCCAGGGAGAACTCCCCTGCTCTTCTTCAAAATCGTGCCATGAGATCTTTTATGTCCACCTGAGACAGCAGATGGGACCTCGGTTTAACGTCTCATCTAATAGACAGCACACGCTTTTAGTACCCTACTGGAGTGTGAGCCTGGATTTTGTGCTAATAGTGGGACTTGAAACCAGAACCGCTAGACTTAGAGGCAAGAGTGTTACCACTGAGCCACAGCTGACATACAAAGTAACCATAAGGTAGAATAAACACATTTTGGCACTGCAACAATGTATGCAAGCAAATATTCCAAAAGCTTTGCCTGAATCACTACAAAATTTACGCACAGAGCGCTCGCTGTGTTTACTTATATAACATCGTGCTCTGGCTGTCAGAGCAAATGGCTCAAATTTTACTAAACAGTATGAGCTGAACAATATTTTTTCATAGACGGAGAAGTGATAGTTTCCTCCGTGTTGCTAATCGAGAACTGCAAACCTCAGGGAACGAGTTGTTGGGAGTGAGATTTGTGCTCCAAAAATTGCACATTCTAGGTGAACAAGTGGAACTGCGCATACTTTTTGCAGCGTTAACAGACTTCAAAATATTTGTTCGCATGTTTTCAACACCCCGGGCTGCAGAGCTCTGAGAGCCTGCGCTTTCACTTTCTCTTTCTCCCGCCACCTTGATTGCGGCCAAGCCGCGGCGGGGGGCCACGTGCGCTGTGCCGGTAGTTGCCATGGAGACGGATCACTTTGGAACGGTCGGCGGCGAGGAAGAGGCGCGAACTCATGACGTCATCGAAGTGGCAGGCAAAAAAAAGGGGAGGGGGGGGGGAGGAATTGGCGTGTTGGTCCTGTTCGGTCCGCGTTCCTCCTCCCTCGCTGCCCGGGACATGGACATGTCTGCGCTGAGCGGGCTCCGCTTGCAGGGTACGTAACTTTCACATGCTTTGCGCTGCAACTAAACAGCAACCAACAAATAATATATTTAGCCGCCGGGAACGAGAGCTTCTTTTTTTGGACGAAATGCAAAGCTCTCAATGAAAGTGTGATCACCTTGTGTCTGTGCAGTGCTGCTGAAAGATGTAATTAATAAATAAATGTGGGGCTGGTGACAGAATGTGAGTGTGAGAGACTGATTTCTGGAGGTTTGTAACCTTTGCAAAGCCGTCATTCACCCTCTGCTGTTTTATTAATATTTACTTAACTGAGCAATGCCGAATTACTTGCGGTTTTTTTTTGAAAAAAAAATCTGTTCTTTCTAGATACTTTCTGATTGCATAAGAAGGGGAACCCTTGCACGGCAGATTTTGTTTTTTCTCTCTTTTGCTAAACTTGCAGCACTCTACCGACTGACAAAAGAAATCTCCGCTGCAAGTGTTTTTGTTTTTGGAGAGGAGGGGGTTGGAGGAATTGATCATCACATTCAATAATGAGAGCAGACAGGCCTGGAAAGTGATGCTGGTCACATCAACGTGGCGGACAACATTCGCCGCTTCTATGGATATATCATTTGCACGATTCTGGATAAAATGGAGAGGATGCTGGAGCAATAATGTGGCAGCCAATATTCGCCCTGAATTCGATGTGGAAATTTGGCTGCGGTGCATTCACGAGACATTCTAGATTGAAACTGAAATAATACACCTTTTTTTAAAAAAAAGGGTGCAAGATATTGGGGGGGGGGGGAAGGGGGAATGATTTGAAGTCTGAGGAAAGTTTAATTTGTATAACCTTTTCCTGTGATGGATGATATCAGAACAAGATTTAAGGGTCAACGACCGAATTGAAAGGATAATCTTTCGTCCCACCACGGTTTTTTTTGAAGAGGGTGGGTGATTTTTATTTTGGAGAGGACCAAGGCTGTCGATTCGGAGCTGATACCAGGGCCTTTTGATGTTGGAAATGGAAACGGGATCAGAGTCGAACCGACACCAAAGGAAGCCTGTAACGCATGGACTGGAAGACCAGAAAAGGGTAAGTGATCACATTTATTGAAACAGCATATCTTTCAAGGGTTCCAGTCCCCAGGCGGCGCTGTTGAAATGTGGTTACATTGAAAGTTGAATACATTGTTATTAAGTCAAACAAACAACTGATATTTACATCCATTCAATATACACATTTGGAAACAAAGATTGTTGCCTCGCACTCATCTTTTGGAATGTTACTGTTTATTTTCGACACTTTTAGAATATTTGCCAACTTTATTGCTATGATGCCTCATTGGTTTAATTTTAAGATACTTATTGGGGACAACATGCCGGTTTTGTAAATATTGACAATGAGAGAGAACGCAAATGGGTGATTCTGAGGTTCATTAAATGCCATATTGGTCATAAAATTAATACGTAATTAGGGGTTGTTGTGTATTGTTGATGAGGCTCTACATTACCCATCTGCTCTTGGCACTGACCGCACAGTGCACTTGGAATCTGTGACTCTGTGTAATATAACCCAAGTCAGGCTTCAGTGGCAGCTGTGATAACATCAATTGGTCACGCTTTAGTGATGTTCATTTTAAGTTTACCCCAATCGTCACGGCGATTATTAAATTTTATAACGTTATATGCAGGATTGTATTTAATGACTGTTCACAGTCGGCTTTAGTCTTTTCCCTCATGTTTACAGAGAGCCACTAATGATCTGATCTGCAGTATTTTATGCTCACTGTAAATCTGTTCCAAAAAAAAAGTTTGTGTAGAATTTGTGGCATCAAAATGATTTCAGATTGCTTTCTGTAAGTACTGTATTTTGCTAAGACCAAACCAACTGATTATTTTGGTGGAGTGTATTGCCATTTGATTAGCTGGCAGTGGTATTCACGTCTTGAAGGAATGGCTTGCTATCTATTAACCATTTGTTTATTGTTTTTAACCATGGATTTAATATAGGGAGACTTTTAAAGTGGCATTATGCTGATATACTCATTATGCAATTGATCACTTAAGTGTTTGCAGCAAACAGATGCACCCTTATCCCACTCTAAATCTGGAGCGTTTACACCAACATTTAATACAGATATGACTGCCTGTCTTTCAATCGGACTTTATTGTCTATTTGCCACCCTCATAGGATGAAACATTGAAGTGTTGCTGAAGTAAGCTGAAAGCACAGCCAGCACTTGAAACAGGGAAAGAAGGAAAAAAAAGTGTTGAATTGTGCCATTGGCACTGCATTTGACCACAAACAGTAGCACTGGTGGCATGGGCTGCAGGTTTTTGGATGCAGCCTCAATTGTCTTCCCAAGTTAAGCATTTGGTCTGACTGCTGTTTAATAAAACTAGCTAGTGAAATTTATGGTATCTGGTTGGTGCAGAGAAGTTCAGTAGTGTGCAGGCAGAATGCAAGGGAGAGCTGGGAAATTGTGTGCCAACAAGTAAAATGGTGACCATGGGATTGGTATGTGAAGTTGGAGAAGAATTTGCCATGGTGGAATGCTTAATCCAACTTTGAGGAAGGCACTGTACCAGTGGTAAGGCAAAAGTTTGTGTCTGCGATTGTCAGTGTCGCTGGGAGGTGTTGAGTGGAGGCCACGTGCTTCCCTTGAGGGGGAGGAGAACAATTTTAGGGGAAATCATCCTTAGCTGTATCTCAACAGTTGCTAATGGGTGGCATAGATGGAAATCTGGAACAAGGTTGTGTTCCTTACCCTTTGTAAAATTGGTGTCAAAACAACCTCAGGAAACTTCAACAAACTTTGCATTAGATTGATATCAGTTGCTAAAAATCCATAAATCAGGGTGTTTAGTTGAACTTACAACCAAATACAAGTAGCCTGATAATAGAATATTGTGCCCTCTAAAGCAAAGGGCTGAGAGTTTGAAGCCCATTCTTGATCATCTAACCTACTGGATGGAGTGTTGTCTGACGGGTGTAATATTGCATTCAATAGGGACAAAATCGAGTGGGACCGGTATGCCTTTAAAGAGTTGATTGACCAAATGATATTGACAGCAGCCCAGAGAGCCCTCTGCTATTGGATGGAGGAGGAAATGTGACACCGTGAGGGAATATTTTGGCAAAATCAAAGATCAAATACACTGCAAAAAATTCTTTTTTTAAAAAAAAATTCTAAATGTCTTTTCAGATGTGGTAGGAAAATACTACTGCGATCCTTAATGTTTTTTTCCATAGCAGACTGGCAGTCTATTGTAGTGTTCAACTTCATTACCATGACTATTCATAACCTCTGTCAACAGTTGAATCTCTTTTGTTTTTCATTAGTCTACTTGTGATCCACAAATGACTGACTTTTGCATGTCTTTGTCATGTAATAATATTAGATTATAATATTATGAAACCCCTGGTATAGTCAGAATGCTTGCTTCGGAACTTTAAGAGTATCCTCCTGTGTTTGCACACAGACTGGCGTTACCATCATATAAATAGGGGATATTGTACACAAAGTTTGTTAAAACAGCAAACAACTTTGCAGTGACAAACCTGATGTCATTTGAATCAGGCCTATTGTACAAGCACCCTGTTGCTGGAACTTACATGCAAACTTTGTTATGTGGTCTGTTTCATCTGAAGAATAAATACTGTATTCAATTTAATGTGCAGTGCCCTTCGTTTATATAGTGTATGCACAATGTTTGTGTTATAGTTAGATCTGAAAAAGGAGCTTGCACATTGGGATTGGATTTTTTTGTGCTGCAGAAGTGCTTAGTGGGGGCAATCTATGTTGTCATGGTGTGGTTGATCTGAACCAGTATTGAATACCAACAGTGAATGGATAAGCATATGCTCTTTTACTTTCCAGTCATTTTCTCTTGCCTTGCCTTAAGGTGATGACATGCACAATGGTCACTGGATAGCATTCTGGCAAAGGAACATCGGCCAATATCTTCATGCTTATTTGAATGCCTGTGGGTAGCTGTATAAACTGTCATTTAACATGAATCCCTAATGCATTCTTGCATTACTCCTTTTCCCCTTCTGTGCCACTTGGTGGCTCTTACTCCTAGGGGAGAAAAAGAAAATCTGTATTTGTGTTTATATGCACAGACATTTAAAAAATATATATAATTAATACTGAGTACAGCTTCTCACCAATGTATCTGCCTCTGAATTTAAGTGCTGAGCCTGGCTTACATAAAGCATAGGGTCTCAACATAAACACAGTATAGTTTGTGCTATTGTAATTCCTGTTCCCTGAAGTTTCAAACTGCAGAGTGTAGTTCAGCTTTCTTTTAAGACCATATGATTTTTAAATTGTTGGTACTAAGTGTGTATTATCATTGGTGTGCAAATGAATGTGACTTGAAACTGATAGGTGGAATGTCAACTATTTGCATATGTGAATATAGTTAAAGCCAGTTAAGCAAATATTGAGATTTCTAACCATGATAAACCTGTCATACAGTGTATTCTGGATTAACAAGCATACTGAGCAATGTTTGGAAGTGATTTTCCAAAATTATTTTAATTCTTAAAGGCACTTGTATTGTGGTTGATCTTGTTTCTGGCAGATGAAAAAAATAAGCGGGCAAGGTTTATTTTAGCTGGAATTTTTTTAAAATTTTGGAAGGTGGCTGAAATGTATATCTAAAATAATGAAAGAACAAACTTGCATTTATAAAGCACCTTTTCAAGACCTCGGGACGTCCCAAAGCGGTTCACAGCCAATCGGGTTTTTTTTTTGGAATATAGTCAATGTTGTAATGTAGAGAATGCGGCAGCCAATTTGTGCACAGGAAGGTCCCACAAAAAACAATGTGATAATGACCAGATAATCTTTTTTTCTTTATGCAAGAGATGTTGGTTGAGAGATAAATATTGGCCAGGGCACCGTGAAGAACTCATCTCTTCTTCAGAATAGTGACATGGGATCTTTTGCGTCCACCTGAGATGGCAGACTTCAGTTTAACCTCTCCGCCAAAGGACAGCACTTTTGACAATGCAGCACTCCCTTGTACTGCACTGGAGTGTCAGCCTAGGTTTTATGCCCATGTCTTTGGAGTGCGACTTGAACCCACAACCGTCTGAGTCCGAGGCAAGAGTGCTACCAACTGAGCCGTAGCTGACACCTCAGTGGGTAATAAGTGATCAGATAAAATACCATCGTATGTTGTAATTCATAATAAGAAATTGCTTGTGGCTGGATATGCGCATCCACATTGCAAAGTTGAGGCATCTTGACCCATTAGCAAAGCTTTCAGTGCTTCTTATGAGTTTTTAAAAAATTTCAAAATATACTTTATTTCATAAAATTTTAAGGATACACACAGTTCAGTGTAAATATTACAATACAGATTGTATGCAGTATGATTCCATTATCACAAAACAAAACAGTGTATATATCTTCTAATACAAGGTGGGATGGCCTTATACAGTGGCCTTTCCACATAGAACCATTGTATAGGTCGCACCTCACTTCAGTGCATCCTGCGGCGCGTACTCCTGGACCTTGCAGTGTGGCAGTCGGCAGCACTCGGTCGTGGACAGCTCCTTCAACTAGAAGACCAGTAGTATTCGGGCAGACCAAAGGGCCTCCTTCACCGAGTTAATGGTCTTCCAGTTGCAGTTGATATCTGTTTTGACGTGCTTCCCGGGGAACAGCCCGTAGAGCACAACGTCCTGTGTTACCGAGCTGTTGGGGATGAACCTGGACAGATATCAATGCATCAAAGTTTTTTTTTCAAAAAATATACTTTATTCATAAAATTTGCAGCAAAAACATACAATACACTTGTCATATCACATTCCAAACGTACACAATACAGATTATACAATTTGCAGGTTACATCAAGTACAGTTCAATGAACACATTGTACATAATTACAGTTCATGACACTCTGGGGTGTCTCATTGCATTATACTAATACAGATTATTGATTACAGATTCATTACAGGTACATGACATATTCATTACAGGTACATTACAGCAATTTGAATTTTACATTCTGCCCGGGGGGGTTTCCCTGATTGCAGCCCCTCTGTATACAATGGCGGGAAGGCTCTAAACGGTTGCCTTTCCCCACAGAGCCTTTGCGGCGGCCGCACCTCGCTTCAGTGCGTCGCTGAACACGTAGTCCTGGACCTTGGAATGTGCCAGTCTGCAACATTCTATCGAGGACAACTCCGTGCACTGGAAGACCAGCAGGTTTCGGGCAGACCAAAGGGTGTCTTTCACCGAGTTAATGGTCTTCCAGCAGCAGTTGATGTCTGTCTCAGTGTGCGTCCCCGGGAACAGCCCGTAGAGCACAGAGTCCTGTGTTACGGAACTGCTCGGGACGGACCTGGACAGATACCACTGCATCTCTCTCCAGACCTTCTTTGGAAAGGCGCATTCCAGAAGGAGATGGGTGACTGTTTCGTCTGCACCACAGCCTCTTCGGGGACAGTGTGCAGTGGCGCGGAGAGCCCGGGAGTGCATGAAGGATCTGACAGGAAGGGCCCTTCTCACCACCAGCCAAGCTATGTCTTGGTGCTTGTTTGAAAGTTCTGGCGATGAGGCGTTCTGCCAAATGGCATTGACAGTCTGCTCGGGAACCAACTGAGAGGATCCATCGTCTCCTTTTCCCGCAGGGTCTCGAGGACATTACGTGCAAACCACTTACTGATCGCCTTGTGGTCGAAAGTGGTTTTTTGCATAAACTTTTCGACGAGGGACAGGTGGGGCGGAACGGTCCAACTGGACGGAGTGTTCCGTGGCAGCGTGGCCAGGCCCATCCTTCGCAACACCGGGGACAGGTAGAACCTCAGCACGTAGTGACATTTTGTGTTTCCGTACCAAGGGTCCACGCAAAGCTTGATGCAGCCGCACACGAAAGTGGCCATCATGATGAGGGCCACGTTGGGCACCCTTTCCCCCCACTCTTCTCCAGAGATTTGTGCATCGTGTCCCTGCGGACACTGTCCATTTTTAATCTCAAGATAAAGCGGAAGATGGCTCGGGTGAGTATCACGGCGCAGGAGCGAGGTATGGGTCAGACCTGTGCCAAATACAGCAACACCGAGAGACCAGGTTTTTGCCCACGATCGAGAGGGATCGTCGATCCCACAGTCCCAGTTTCTGCCTCACCTTGGAAATACGCTCCTTCCAGTTCTTGGTGCACGCCCCGTTCCCCCCCCCCCCCCCCCCCCCCCCGAACCAGATCCCTAGCACCTTCAGGTAATCTGACCTGACTGTGAAGGGGACAAAGGATCGGTCGGTCTAGTTCCCAAAGAACATGGCCTCGCTCTTGCTACGATTTACCCTGGCCCCTGAGGCCAGTTCGTACTGGTCGCAGATGCTCGTCAATCTGCGGACCGACAGCTGATCTGAGCAAAAGACAGCGATGTCGTCCATGTACAGGGAGGCCTTGACCTGAGTGCCTCCGCTGCTTGGGTTCATCACCCCTCTTATGCCCGCATCCCTCCTGATGGACTCGGCAAAGGGTTTGATGTAGCACACGAACAAGACGGAGGAGAGAGGACAGCCTTGCCTGACTCCAGATTTGATCGGGAAGCTTTCTGATTCCCACCCGTTGATTGAAACGGCGCTACTGATGTTTGTGTAGAGCAGTTGGATCCAATTGCGGATTCCCTCCCCAAACCCCATTTTGGAGAGCACGTCCATCATGTACATGTGGGATATTCTGTCAAAGGCCTTCTCCTGGTCCAGGCTGATCAGGCAGGTATTCACCCCCCTGTCCTGTACGTAGGCGATCGTATCCCTGAGCAGCGCCAGGCTATCAGAGATCTTCCTGCCGGGCACGGCGCAGGTCCGATTGGGGTGAATTACCACCTCCACGGCTGACTTGATCCGATTGGCGATGACCTTGGACGCATTAAAGTGACCTGAAAGATAATGGTGGGCATTGCAGAAGTAAAAAGTTGTTTCTACTTTTTTTGGTGTATGGGTTATCAATAACACAAAATCGTTGCTGTTGGCTATCCTGAAAACATTTCACAACTCAAAGTTTGATGACTACTATTGCCTAAGATGTGAGTTTGAAACTGATTGCACAGGCTATTGATATATGCTCTCAGGAATGTTAAATCTATAAAGATTAACATTGTTACATGATGTGTGCAAAATGCATTTCTGAATGTCAGTTGCCAGAGGGTTTCCCACTAACCAATCAGTTTCTTAATCTTCCATTATTCCTGACAAATGCTTGTCAATCAACTATATGGATTGATGGGTGTGCATGTTTTTTTGTAACTGATGTTTTGATATTCAGTGTTATGAGAAGTATCGCAGACTTACATTTTGAACAAGAATTTTGAAATTTGTAACTGCAGAATTATTTCATAGCGTGGCCAAGTTCTAAATGTGTTTTACAGTATTAATCAAATGTATGACAGATTACTTTGGATACTTGTTACACAATAACAAGGAAGACTTCGATGGAATGAAGTATTAATCCTATATTGTCTACAGTTGCTAAACTTTTAAGAGACTAATTTTCTTGATGTAAAAACAATTCCTCGTTTGAAGAGTGTGATCACTTTCTATTGTATTATATTTCCATTTCTATTACATTAAAATTGAAGAAAATTTATAACGGGGAAACCTTAAACCAAGTACTTGTAGATAAGCAAAGTAATTGTCAGTCTTTTGACTTGATACAAGCCATATCTGTTTAAGCTCATTGCTGTGGGCTTAATTAATAGTTCTGTTTAATGTACTGGAGATGGAGTTTCTTTATCTGTCAATTGCCTTGTTGTAGATAAATGTGAAGAAATTGTTTCTAAAAATAATGTTAGCCAGCAAAATTACACGTGTTTCTCTGTAGATTCATAACTAGTTATCTGTTAATTAAATATTTTGACTTCAAAATTATGGTTGCTACCATATCTTTTCCAATTCTGAAAACTATATTACTGATAGTTTTTTTTTCATTTGAAATTAAACCCCTTTTTTTCCTTTTTTGGTTCCCTCACTAATTGCAGATGAGAAAGTGAGTAATTTGTTCTCATATTTTTCCACTCTCTGAACCAACAGCTAGAAGGTGCACATTAACAATTTGGAGATAACTCCTACTCCAGTTTACTTATGTATTTCTCATTCTTTCTCTTCATAGAGATGTCAGACCTCAACTCAACATCTTTTTATAGAACCGGATTGGGACTAGAGCCCTAGCGGAAAGGATAAATAGGGTGTTGGATAAGGTTTTAAATGGCAAGATGAGGGGAGGGATCTAGTAGCAATAAAAAAAGCCTAAAGGTAAAAGAAACAGGAGATGAGGGTAAAGGTCAGTCCAAGGTAAGGAATAAAGACAACGTAAATGGTCAAAGAACAAATGCAGTTATAAAACAGAAGTATAAAAGGACTGTTAAAATAAAGTAAAAGGAACAACTATTAAAGCCGAATTAAAGTGCCTGTAGTGCAACGTACGCAGCTGTAAAACGGGGGAACTGGAGGCAATAATCTGTAGCAAGGAACCGGATGGGTTAGGAATAACTGAAACACGGCTGCATTAAGAACAGAACTAGCAACTAAATATTGCAGCTTATAACATTATCAGAAAGGTTTGGGAAGGAAGGGGTGGGGGGTGAAGTTGCTGCACTAATTAGAAATAACATAATGGTAGTAGAAAAAAGGGACATAACTAACAAGGATAGCAACAGAATCCATATGGATTGAAACAAAAGATACGGGATCGATCATGCTAATATATGGGTATATTACTGACGACCTAATTGTGGAAAGGAGGTGGAGGAAGAAATATGTAAGCAAATATGTGAATTGAATAAAGGACATAGAAGAATAATCATGGGAGATTTGAACTACCCCCAAATAAACTGGCGAGAAGAGGTAGGTAAAGGGATGCGAGGAATGGAGTTTTTACAATGTTTACAGGGCTCCTTTATTACCCAGTATGTAAAAAGACCAACAAGAAAGAAGCATAATAAAAACATAAGAAATAGGAGTAGGCCATACGGCCCCTCGAGCCTGCTCCACCATTCAACAAGATTATGGCTGATCTTCGACCTCAAGTCCACTTTCCAGCCCAATCCCCATATCCCTTGATTCCCCTGGAGTCCAAAAATCTATCTATCTCAGCCTTGAATATACTCAACAACTCAGCATCCACATCCCTTTGCCGTAGAGAATTCCAAAGATTCATAACCCTTCGAGTGATGAAATTCCTCCTCATCTCAGTCTTAAATGGCTGACCCTTTATCCTGAGACTATGCCCCCTAGTTCTAGACTCTCCAGCCAGGGAAAACAACCTCTCAGCATCTACGCTGTCAAGCCCCCTCAGAATCTTATATGTTTCAGTGAGATCACCTCCTCTCATTCTTCAAAACTCCAGAGAGTATAGGCTGAATCTTTCCTCATAGGACAACACTCTTATCCCAGGAATTAATCTAGTGAACCTTCGTTGTACCGCCTCAAAGGCAAATATATCGTTCCTTAGATAAGGAGACCAAAACTGTACACAGTACTCCAGGTGAGGTCTCACCAAAAGCCTGTACAATTGTAGTAAGACTTGTTTACTCTTGTACTCCAACCCCCTTGCAATAAAGGCCAGTTGCCTTCCTAATTGCTTGCGTACCTGCATGCTAACTTTTTGTGTTTCTTGTATGAGGACACCCACATTTCTCTGAAGACCAACATTTAATAGTTTCTCACCATTTAAAAAAACTCTTACTACCAAAGTGAATGACCTCACATTTCCCCACATTATATTCCATCTGCTACCTTCTTGCCCTCTCACTTAACCTGACTTATATCCCTTTGTAGACTCTTTGTGTCCTCCTCACAGCTTACTTTCCCATGTATTGTCAGCAAACTTGGATACGTTACACTCGGTTCCTCCATCTAAGTCATTAATATAGATTGTAAAGAGCTGAGGCCCAAACACTGATCCTTGCAGTACCCCACCAGTTATAGCCTGCCAATTTGAAAATGACCCAATTATCCCTATTCTCTCTCTTCTGTCCGTTAACCAATCCTCTATCCATGCTAACATATTACCCCCAACCCCATGAGCCCTTATCTTGTGTAACTCAGCACTGCTGGATGTAGCAATGGGAAATGAACTAGAACAGGTAGGAGAAGTAAGCGTAGGGGAACATCTGGGCAATAGCAATCACAACATATAAGGTTTAAGATAAATTGAGAAGGACATAAGTAAGAGAGGATATACCTATTAGGAAAGATTGAACTGGCTGGGGCTCTTTTCTCTAGAAAAGAAGAGACTGAGGGGGTGACCTAATAGAGGTCTTTAAGGTAATGAAAGGGTTTGATAGGGTCGACGTAGGGAGGATGTTTCCACTTGCGGGGGATACCAGAACCAGGGGCCATAAGTATAAAAGTCACTAATAAATCCAATAGGCAATTCAGGAGAAACTCCTTTACCCAGAGAGTGGTTAGAGTGTGGAACTTGCTACCACGGTCGTTGAGGTGACTAGCATAGATGCATTTAAGGGGAAGGTAGATAAACACATGAGGGAGAAAGGAATGAAAGGATATGTTGATGGGGTTAAATGAAGAAGGGTGGGAGGGGGTTTGTATGGAGCATAAATGCCGGCATGGACCTGTTGGGCCGAATGACCTGTTTCTGTGCTGTAACTGATAAAATTATTAGTGCAGATTGGATGTTTTATTGGGTTACCAAGTTTATTACTCATTAGTTTTTAACCTGCTGAAAATAGCTAATACTCCATTTGGTGAGAACATCATATGGTATGATTGGTTCTTTAAGGGTTAACTGTGCATGGGTAAAGATTAAATGTACATGGGCCAATTATTACATTTGTTTTGTGTGTAACATCAAAAAAAAATCACTGAACTGGGGAGGTTTATAATAATGTAGTAAAAGATTTTTATTTCAACTTTTCACACAAAGCAAAATATACCATTATTAATATTTTAGTTCAGTTTGCTCTTAAGGTTCACTTTTCCAGTAAATGTGGGTTGACAACACTTGGTCTGTTGAGTACTGATTTTGCCCATTTTGCAGAGTGCAATATATTGGTTTAATTGATGATAGTGAGTCAAAAGGATGGGAAAATTACATGCTACTGAATTTTTTTTATTGGTGTTTCAATTTCCAGATTTAATTCACTTCAAAATGTAATTTTCTTAATGGAACATTAGTGTTGAGCCAATTGCATCAATTTGTCATTGTTCCCAGCTTGATTTGGATTCCCTTTTTTGAGTTGTCGAGGTTTGTATGGGCTGTTTCAGTGATAATTTATGAAGCACACTGCAGAATGGGCACTTGCAGTAAAATAATAGAAATGTTTCAACTCTTGTGATTAGGTTAGTGTATTGGTGTAAATCCAAATTATGTTGCTGCGTGACCTAAAATGCAATGTCTTTACACATTATATTTTGTAATATGAATGGTATGGAACCATACCAAACCACTTTGAATATAAAATTAAGTATTTTATTCTGTTTTCATATATTTGTGATTTGAAGGATCTTATTAACCAGTGTTCATTTGTGATTCTTAAATCTATGATTCTTCACATTTTCCTTTTACGTAATTATTTTATTAAAAATAAGTTACTTGTGGTCTTAAATCATAAATCATAACGCCTGTTGGTTCATTGCTGCAACTATCCTGCCTCTGCAGATGGCAAATTGCCAGAGGTGAGAGAAAAGAATCCTTGCTAGCTATAATGGGGCTGTTGGGTGTTGTGCTTTGGCATTGATGACAGGTGGTTGGCCCTGGCTACAGCTTTATTGGTTGTTTGCTTTTTCTCATCAACCCCCTCCGCCCCCAGCCCCAAACCCTTTGTGCCTGCCCTGATGGTCGGTTGCGGATTACCATCTGGATATTTGAGGGAACTGACCATGTGCTGTCTTGTGAAATCTTTGCGTACACCACAACAGGTTTTTAGGCCTGGAGCGGTGGATGCATATTTTAGAATACAGATATTTAAATACAAAAACCTGGCCTATCAGCGGATTAGCAAACCCAATTCATTATTTGTTTTTAAAAAAAAACTAAAACAGAGGAGGAAAAAGTTGGAGTGGTTGTTCAGTGAGGATTTTTTAACTTTTAAATTATTATTTCCATTAAAATGTTATTTCTACCTCCCTTTTTATCTCCAATTTGCTCCCTTCCTAGCTATTCTCTTGAAAGCATTGACTGGAGCACCGTTCCACAAGTGTTGGTTCTCAGAGTTTGCATTTATATTCTTGGACGTTCCAAAGCTCTTCACAGCCAATAAATCATTTTTTTTGAAATGCAGTGATTGTTACTTAGTAGGCAAACAGTTAATTTGGTTTTGGTGGTATTTGAGGGATAAAAATCGGTCAGGACACCAGGAGTATGTCTTGTTCTTTGAAAATGTGCCATGAAACATAGAAACATAGAAAATCGGAGCAGGAGTAGGCCATTCCGCCCTTTGAGCCTGCTCTGCCATTCAATATGATCATCGCTGATCCTCTATCTCAATACCATGTTCCCACTGTTTCCCCATACCCCTTGATGCCTTTTGTGTCTAGAAATCTATCTAGCGCTGCCTTAAATACATTCAGTGACTTGGCTTCCACAGCCTTCTGTGGTAGAGAATTCCACAGGTTCACCACCCTCTGAGTGAAGAAATTTCTCCTCATCTCAGTCCTAAATGTCCTACCCCAGAACCTGAGATTGTGACCCCTCGTTCTGGACCCCCCAGCCAGGGGAAACATCCTCCCTGCATCCAGTCTGTCTAGCCCTGTCAGAATTTTCTACGTTTCAACGAGATCCCCTCTCATTCTTCTACACTCGAGTGAATACAGGCCGAGTCAACCCAATCTCTCCTCATACGACAGTCCTGCCATCCCAGGAATCAGTCTGGTGAACCCTCGCTGCCTCTATGACCAGTATATCCTTTCTTAGGTAAGGAAACCAAAACTGCACACAATACTCCAGGTGTGGTCTCACCAAGACCCTGCATAACTGCAGTAAGACATCCGAGTTCCTGTACTCAAATCCTCTTGCAATGAAGGCCAACATACCATTTGCCTTCCTAACTGCTTGCTGCACCTGCATGTTTGCTTTCAGTGACTGGTGTACAAGGACACCCAGGTTCCTTTGTACATCAACATTCCCCGATCTATCACCATTTAAATAATACTCTGCCTTTCTGCTTTTCCTTCCGAAGTGGATAACTTCACATTTATCCACATTATACTGCATCTGCCATGTATTTGCCCACTCACTCAACTTGTCTAAATTGCCTTGAAGCCTCTTTGCATCCTCCTCACAACTCACGATCCCACCTAGTTTTGTGTCGTCAGCAAACTTGGAAATATTACATTTGGTTCCCTCATCCAAATCATTGATATATATTGTGAATAGCTGGGGCCTAAGCACTGATCCCTGCGGTACCCCACTGGTCACTGCCTGCCACCCCGAAAAAGACCCATTTATTCCTACTCTATGTTTCCTGTCTGTTAACCAATTTGCAATCCATGCTAGTATATTCCCCCAATCCCATGTGCTTTAATTTTGCACACTAACCTCTTATGTGGGGCTTTATTAAAGGCCTTCTGAAAATCCAAATAAACCACATCCACTGGTCTCCCTTACCTATTCTACCAATTACTTCCTCAAAAAACTCCAGCAGGTTTGTCAAACACGATTTCCCTTTCATAAATCCATGTTGACTTTGCCTAATCCCCATTGATATTTGATATTTTCTAAGCACCCGTTAACACATCCTTTATAATAGACTCTAGCATTTTCCCGACTGCAGATGTTAGGCTAACCGGTCTGTAGTTCTTTGTTTTCTCTCCCTCCTTTTTTAAATAGTGGGGTTACATTTGCCACCCTCCAATCTGCAGGAGCTGTTCCATGTTCTATAGAATTTTGGAAGATGGGATCTTTTATATCCACGGAACACCGGGCGGGGCCTTGATTTAACATCTCATCTGACAATGCAGCATTCCTTCAGGACCTGATGGAATTATCAGCCGAGATTAAGAGTTCAAATACTGAAGTGGGGTTTGAACCCACGACTTGACTGAGGTGAGTGCACCACCACTGAGGACAAGCTAATCTTGCCCAAGTGGACAGTCTTGTGAGCCTGGACAATGAACAATTTGACCACGAGGACCTCAGGACGTCCCAAAGCGTTTTACAGCTAATGAAGCACCTTTTGAAGTGTAGTCACTGTTGTAATGTAGGAAAAGCAGCAGCCAGTTTGCGCACAGCAAGGTCCCACAGGCAGCAATGTGATAATGACCAGAGACTCTGTTTTAGTGACACTTTTTCAGCGGTAATGGTCATGACTGGGTCCCTTGGCTGGACCGCTCCCTACCTGGGAGTACTCAGTCCCATTGTTGCACCTCTGCTGCTGGCCCTGTTGAGTCCAGCTAACGCAACACAGATTGAGGATGGAGCACGAGGCCTTCTTGGTCCGTATGGATCTACCACATACTGCCTTAATGAGCTGAGCCAGCAGGCAACCCATCCTTATACACATTTTGCGACAAGTAAATACAAATATTAGTGTTATTGCTCAAGAATGTTGTTAAATAAAATGAGTGCAATGCAAAATAAATTGCAAGGAGTTGCAATTTATTGAAACTTGTTCTGCAATTTCAATGGAGAACGGAGGACCATGTAAGCTTAAATTACCTACCATTTACTACAAATCATTTTACTTGGGGGGGGGGGGGGAAAGAGAGAGGAGGAGGTAGAAGAGAGTGGAAATAATTGTAGGAATTAAGATGGGCATTGTATATTCATGTTGTATTATTTTCTGTACTGCAGGTTTGTAAAAGACCAAGGAGGAGGTAACCTAGATTTTACATTTTTCAATTTTTTTTTCTCTAAATGTTACTGAATTGACAGCACATGTGTAATAGTTTGATTACACATATGTGTGCACAAATTATGAATATGTTTAATAGCAGACCATTTGTTCTGTGCATGGACTCTTGGATATAGCTGTGCATTTGGAAGATTACTCCAACTAACTGTTGTTGATGCTGCACGGATTTGACTGACATACTGGCTTGTTTATTTGTACTTGGTGATAAGCTCCTGTCAAGTTACTGTTTATGTAAATAAAAAGGACAATTGAAATGCTACCTTACTGACTTGAAACTTCTATTTTAGTCTATTTTTAGTTTCTGTTGAATGGTATATGTAGAAGTTTACTTGTGTAGCTTTTGCCTCCTTCCAAAAGTCAACTGTTCAGTGTTTTCCTGAGTGAGAGGCTGTGCTGAACTAGTTAATTATGGTCAGGCAATCATCATCAACTAGGATATGAAGTCAGTTGTAAACTTCTCATCCCTCCTGTTGATAGGTAGTTGGTTTTTAAGACCCAGAACAACAGCTTCTCCCTCCCCCCACTCACCTCTACACGAACTCTCTGGCTGCCTCAATAGTTATCAGTAAAACCAGAAGATTTCAAAATTAGGTCTGTTTCAACTCTGCCAACCAAGATTTTATGTTTGAAGTTATTCAGAAATAATTATAAAAATTGTGACTGTCATTGTCAGACACTTTGATTTTCATCTTGCAAAAATTGATGAGGGTTATGGCAAGATAAATTTTTGCCTGTGTTGACTTTGAAAATTTTTTGTTTTAATGCTGGAATCAACTCCCAAGGTTGCATACAGAACATAAAGCTGCCAGTTTCCTCAAGGTGTAGGTTTAATTCAGCCCCTCGAAATTGTTTACGATAGTGTAACTGTTATGTTACTGGACTAGTAATCCAGAGGCCTGGACTAAATGCAGAGAATGTGAGTTCAATCCCACTTTTAAAAGTTCAAATTCGTTTTTTAAAAAAAATCGCGAAATAAAACAAAATTGACCATGAAGTTGTTGGATTGTCGTAAAAACCCAACTGGTTCACTAGTGTCCTTTTAGGGAAGGAAACCTGCTGCCCTTACCTGGTCTGGCCTATATGTGACTCCAGTCCCACACCAATGTGGTTGACTCTTAACTGCCCTCTGAAGTGGCCTGGCAAGCCACTCTGTTCTATCAAATTGTGACACAAAATGGTTCAAGAAGATGGTCCACAACTACCTTCTCTGGGCAACAAGGGATGGGCAATAAATGCTGTTCTTGCCAGCAATGCCCACAACCTGGGAATGAATTTTTTAAAAATACAATGGCGGTCTGAGGTGTTAATTGGTGAATCAACCCAAGGGGCCATCATCTGCAAACCCAAACATCTTAGAGAGTTGTCAAAAATGGCCCACATTTTACCTTTTTTATTCGAGGTGAATTGTCCCAAAAGGTACAATGTGGGGCATTTCCGACCAGATGTTTGAGTTTGCAGGTGATAGCCCCTTGATCTGTTCAATTAGCAAGAATTTTTATATATTTGCTAGTGTGTTTTTCAACTTATCTGTGCATTTCAGTCTTGTGCTATGTATAGAAAATAATTGATTTTTTGATAGACCCTGCTACATACACGTCAAAATAGGAGAACCTTTATTGTGCAGTACATTTTTTCTTATTTTTGCACTATGAAGCTCTTATTTATTGATGACATTGAGCCAAAGTTTAAAAAATATATTGCAAAATAGAAGCTGCAGGTTTTGAGGTGCTCTGCAGCTTCACTGTTTATGTTAAAAAGACTCTAGTTTCAGATGCTGGATTTATTCAGTCTCCTCACGTTACATGTAATGTTGCAATGAGTCCAGTCCTGAAGAGGCTGACTGAAATGTTTTTGCAGTGATTAGTTATGCACAATATAAAAGCTGGTTCATGTTGAGCCCCTTGATTTGGATGTTAAATAATATTCATGCCACACTGAAGTACAGTAATTGCAGTAACAGGACACAGGAAATGGTTTCAGGTTTACAATATGGATCCTTACTCTTTGTGACCCATTAAAGCTGTTTTGGGTTGCATATCGGAACAATGAAATGTCACGCTCACAAGGACAATGTTGGAATGTGATATATGAGGCTGACGAGCTAAATGTCAAATAAATGGTATTGTGACTGGGTTAGCTTGGTGAAACTGGAAAGCATTAGCGTGGCGCAGGAAAGTCCCTCTAAGGTTAGCAAAAAAGAAATGCCGTTAAAATAGTTTTTAAGATAAATTGTGAAATCTGTATGTGTTGGCTGTTCATGATTTCATGGCCACAATTGTACCACCTGAGATCTTTTAGAAAATGATAGTTTGGTTTGACCGATCGTCATTTTTTCAACAAGATATAATATAATGTAATGAAAATAAAATGGAATAGTTTTGAATCGACAAAATCAATGATCTGTGCAAATGCTTCATTATTTTGTTTAAAATTTTGTCTGCCATGAAGCAGTGGCAATTAGTCTTGGATGGTTGTGGTTTGAAGAAATATATAAAATGATTTTGAAAAATCAATAAAACTGAAGACAGTTTGTCTTAGCATAGCTATGCATAAACTATTAATGAATTATAACATCCTGCTGGAGAACATCAAACATTTTTGAGACTGTTGGGAGGTTAGAATGGAGTCGAGATGTTAAAAACTGATAGTGATTCTCTTAAGATTAAGAGCAAGGGAACAAATCTTGTTACTTGAGGTGAAAATGTTTTTATTTTTAAGCTTCATTTGATCTTGCCTCAAAGGTACTGTAATCAAAAGAAGATTAATAAATTTCAATATATTAAGCCTTTGATCTCTAACGGAGTATTCAAACTGCCTTTTGAGGTACTCTTTGGTTATTCGGAAGGTGAGTTTAGTGTTCTTATTTTAAGTTGTTGATTTTTGTTGTTACAAACTTTATTATAAAAACTAAATTCATTGAAAGTGATGACACATGATAGACATATTTATATACATTTATTTTTGGACAGTTGACATTACTGTCAAAATATTGCACGTCTATTTTGTTTGACTGAATTATAACCACAGGGTGAAGACAAATCTTTTAGCTTCGGCACTTAAATCCTATTTGATCACAAAGAATATGACAGAACTTGTGAGGAATATGTAATTTGCCAGCAGTTAAATACAGATTATGTCTCCATTTTCAAAAAAAAATCTACAGCAATGATAAGTTTCCTTGCGTTGTAATAATCCTGTATTAAAGCCCCGTGTGGAATGAAACTCCTATGTAGAATTTAAACCTTATACACATTGTGAACAATAACTGATACCTGGGAATAATTTGAAGGTGTAATCCAAATTTGGGAGTCAAGAAGGTTATACACAGCTTCAGTTCAGCACTCTCTGGATCTATCGATCAGATTACCACTTCATAATCACTATGTATCCAGTGTTCTCAGAAATTGGAGGAATAATTCTTCTAATATTACAATAAGGTACTGTTGTGAAATACCCCTTTGGCTAAATCAGATTATTATTATTAGGTGATGATGTTTGCTCCATTGCCACCCAGTATAAATACCTCTCTTACTACACAGAGCAAACTGAAACTCCATATGGAAGCAAGCTCATTAATGACAATAAGGGATTGCACTGTAAATAAAATATCAAGTTGTCTTTTGTTAATCCTGTTGGTCTCTTGCAATTTATCTCTTCTACATTTAAGAAGAAATATTGACCTAATTCACTTACTGTTCTGGGATTTTTTCTACATTAAAGGCACTATACATAAATGCAAATTGCTGTTGTTGTATAAACAAGTATTGCAGTGAGTTCTGAAAATATTAGTTTACATTTGGTCCTGTTTTGTAATGTAAATCCATCAAAAGTGAAAATGTCAAACATTGTTCAGTAGTAGATGTTAATTTTCAGATGATAATCCATCCTTGGTATAATTAATTCATATTTTATCCCATAGAGCAAAAATGGTCCTACTTTTAGTAACATTGACGTCTGTCATCCTTACTCTTGAGGTACTGTTGTGAGGACATTTCTTGCAATAATATTAAAAGCCATGACAGATGGTGAGTGAAGCAGAAACTTTGACTGTAAGTAACAGTTTGGTACCTTGAATTAAGCTCTGCAGTGATAGAAATTGATCTTTCATTTTAAAGTAGAAAGAAAGACTTGCATTTATATCACTCCTATCATGACCTCAGGACGTCCCAAAACGCCTTACAGCCAATGAAGTACTTTTTGAAGTGTAGTCACTTTTGTAATGTAGGAAGTTTGGGGGCAATAACCAGAAAGATGTTATTTACGTGTGTGGCTTCTGTTTTGATTTGATTGCCAATCAGTTGGAAATCTGTAAACCGGACTTGTAATGCAACAGAAATGGCTAACTGAACAACTTTTTTTTTTAAAAAGCTGGTATGACCAGTGGACTCACTGAAGTAGAATTTTAAAGTGATTTTTATTATTTAACCACAAAAAAAAATCTGTAATATTCTCATTGGGGTAGCTGGAGAAGTCATGGGTGTATTTTCAGTTCATGGAGAAGATGGATTTCAGTAATAAATTGGCTGTTTGAGGGTGGGGGGGAAGAAATGCTGAAATGATTGACAGTGCTATCCTAGTGGTACAGTGCAAGAATATCACATTCAATCCCTGGCCTGTGTTGGGTTCACAAGATGGACACAAATGAGGATGGCAATTCAACCCCTCTTACCTCGTGGACCCGACAGTCCTTCTTCCCCCCCCCCCCCCCCCCCCCCACTCAACCCCCATTCGTGGGATCCAACTTAAAAAAAAAGAAAAATTCATCATTTATTTTTGCCAGTACCCTGCCCAGAAGTCCATTCCATTTATTATTAACTTTTTATTTGTATGAAGAAGGACTGAACTTGCTGCCTTCAGGACAGAAAGGGAGAAAATTGGTGGTGGTGGTGGGGGACTCTCCTACAAAGAACCGCCAACAATTCAGACACTTGGGCATCTTAAGACACATGATGATCAATATGAATTTAGTAACAGCTGTGTGGCTTCTATTAACTTCCCCTTCTCCTCTGGTGGAGGGAGAATAGTGTTTACCTGTTCGTTTACCTTGTAGCCGATAAATGTATCTGTTGTGGAGCATTTTTGAAATCCATTCATGATATTTATTAGGGACTCTGCTGAGCCTGTTCAAATGCATTTAATGCAAGATCTTTACAGCTAACAGAGAGAAGACTTTCACCCCATTAGTCTTTAAACCCAGGCCGCAGGAGTGAAAACGTTGCATGTAAACCTGCTGCACCATCTCGTCAACATTTAAATCGATCTCAATTATTTATTTTAGTCAAATGTCCATTCCTACCAATATCTACAAAATTAAGCTAACTTGATACAACAACGTATGAGACTATAAATTTATTTTATGCCAATTTGGTCACCAATTGATGTTGCAGGTTTTCTACCATTGCTGTTCTTGCTGTTGCAATGTTACCACCTGTTATTCCAAATGCAAATCTTTGTTTTTACTTCTCTACAAAATAGCGGAGTACTGGCAGGTAGAAATCTGCTTCCAGTCAGCATCCTTATGTTTGGTATCTGTTTACAACTAATTACTAATAACGCAATCTGAACTACCAAGAGAGAAGTACAAATCACTGCTGAGTGAATTGAAAGGCTCTCTGTTACATAACCTCCCTAATGCATTTGGTAATGTATACTCTCAGTAACCTATGGTCACTTCATTCCTATTTACGTGGTAGTCACTTGACAAATATTAGTATTGTGTTCATTATTATTTACATTGGCTATCCCATAAGTTTCTAATTAAATCTAGTTTACCTTGTAATGAAAACTTCAGTTTGTAAAGTATGCAAGGCACTGTTCTAAAAAGAAAAAAAAAGACTTGCATTTATATAGTGCCTTTCCTGACATCAGGGAGACCCAAAGCACTTTACAACCAATGAAGTACATTTTGCAGTGTGGTCATTGTTATAATGTAGGAAACGCGGCAGCCAATTTGCGCACAACAAGGTCCCACAAACAGCAATGTGATAATGACCAGATAATCTGTTTTTAGGTGTTGGTTGAGGGATAAATATTGGTCATGACACCAGGGAGAATTCCGCTGTTCTTTGAAGCAGTGCCATGGGATCTTTTACATCCACCTGAGAGGGTAGACAGGGCCTCAGTTTAATATGTCATCTGAAAGATGGCACTTCTGACGGTGCAGCACTCCTTAAGTCCTGCACTGGAGTGTCAGCCTAAATTCTGTGCTCAAGTCTCTGGTGCGGGACTTGGGCCCACAGACTTCTGACTCGAGAGGCGAGAGTGCTGCCATTGAGCCATGGCTGACAGTGTGGTGATCGGGATTGCTATACTTAAGTTTGGTTACTCAATTCTGTATTTTTAAAGTTTAAGTTGCAATGTTTGAGTTGACTTAGAAAACCTTTTCTGCAGCAAAATTAGGATCCTTCTGAATCAGTCTACTTTTGTCACCCTGCTTACAATGCATTACAGGAAGGAAGAAAAATGGAGCTGCCTGTTTAAAGTGTTACAAGTTTGATTCCTTTACAAAACAGAAGCACAGGGTTTGAAATCTACCATCTTGTATAATCTAGTTGTGATTTACTGTTAATGGCCAACCAAGGGGAGAAGATAATCTGATAAACACAATTATACAATATATTTTGTATGTTCTTTTTTAGGGCTGCAGTATATTTTTTTATTAATAAAAAGCTGCAAGCTTCTCCAGTGGCTTGGTAATTAATTTCAGCAGATGGCACGGTAATGAGCTATACATGATCGAAAAGATCTCTGGTCAGCACTAAAGTTAGCTAATGTCACCTGGGGTGGGAGTAGGGAAGCAGCAGTTTGTCTCATTGCTCCCAAGGTAGGGAGAGCAGAAATCAGCTGTGGCTGCTGCTTTATGATTATTATCTAGTGGAAGAGAAAAGTCTGAGTGTATGTGGTGTGTGTGTGTGTGTATGTGTATATATGTATGTATATATATATATGTACGTTTGTGTGTGTGTGTATATATATATATATATATATATATTCATATTCACAGGGGTTAAAGTCAAGCTAGGTTGTGATGCTCCCTCCCCGCCCCCCTCATGCCTCATAGCTGTTGACACTCTGTCCTGGCTCACTCATGAATAATTGCTTAGGTTTAGGTGAGGTACCAGAGACTGCCAATGCTCGTGGACCGATGCCCCTGCATGAATCCGTGCTTTGAGATAAGGAGAAATTTGGATGGATGGGGTTGAAATAAGAGTCGGCTTGTTTTTCACGCAGTTTGTATTTAACTCTTGAGAACTTGATTTCTGTATCAAAAGTAAAATAGAATATTTAAACACTTGGTACGAAGCACAATTCTGTACACATTTCGCATTTGAATTGTTAATATTCACCTTTGGCTTTAGGGCCGACGAAGCTGAAGGCACGGCTGCCAGTGGTGGAGTGATGAAAATCGGGGATGCACAAGAGGCAAGAATTGGAGGGACGCGCAGATCAGAGTTGTGGGGCTGGAGGATGTTACAGCGATAGGGAGGGGCAAGGTCATAGAGGGATTTGAAAACAAGAATGAGAATTTTAAAGTCGAGATGTTCCCGGACTGGGAGCCAGTGTAGGATAGTGAGGACAGGGGTAATGGGTGAAGGGACTTAGTGCGAGTTAGGATAAAGGCAGCAGAGATTTGGATGAACTCAGGTTTATGGAGGGTGGAAGATGGGATGCCAGCCAGAAGAGCATTGGAATAGTCAAGCCGAGAGGTAACAAAGGCATGGATGAGGGTTTCAGCAGCAGATGAGCTGAGGCGGGATGGAGACTACATAAGATGGGTGATCAATGTGCAATTATTCTAAGCGCTGTGAAGAGTTACATTGTCTCTATTTCATGCCACTGCACATTAAATTGTGCATTCAGGTAAGTTGCTGGGTGATTTCTCTTCATCATACTGTAGTTCCTTTTTTGTGTGATACAAGTGCTTTCTTTCCCAAGTCTTTTGCAGCAAAATTGAAGTTCTACAATTTTGGTCTTATTGAATCAGTCATGCTCTGATCTCCGGCTCCTGCGAATGGGATTGCATTGCTTCTCTGCACCGCCCATACTGACCCATGTAGTTCAATACAGAAAGATGGCGATCTCATGAATGTACTACGTCAAGACCACGTAGGGGAGCTGGGAATTTAAATAAGCTGATACATGCCTGTGTTTATATGTCGTGGTGGGGAAAGGAGAAACTAGGTGAAAGAGAGGCTTTATTTCAGAAAGTTATCCAGCAGGGTGTGACATGCCATGAGAATAAATGGGTAGCAAGTGTTCAATTTTGAAGATGATACTAAATGCTGAGGCAGTAGAGTATGATGAAGCAGGCAAGGAATTGTCGAAGGACCCAGACAGTATTTGCAAATAGGGAGGGGGCGGTGGTTGATAAACTGAATGCAGATGAAATTGTGGAGTTTGAGCCTGAGGCTGTCATGCTGAATCTGTAGAGTACTCTGGGCAGGCTGCATCTTAATTATTGCATTCAGTTTTGGTCATCCAAGGACAAAGAAATGTGTGAACCCTGGAAGTGGTGCAGGGAAGAGCCAAAAGGCTGATCCCTAATGTCAGGACAGAGTTATGAGGAAGGTTAGGAACACTTGGATTGTACAGCCTTGAGAGTGGGCCTTGTCGAGGTATGCAAGATATCAAGTGGGATAGAAAAATATAATCCTGAACGCTATTTTGAGTTAAACCAAAATTGCAGGACAAGAGGTACAAGCTGGTAAAAGGGAAGGCTAGGACTGATGTCTGAAAACACTACACAGAGTGGTGAATACCTGGAATGGAGACAAAAAGCTCAAGTCATTCAAGTGACAGTGGATGTTGTGATGGGGTGGGGAAATTGTAGGTTTCTGTGGAAGGTTGAGTTAAATGCAGCAAATGACTTCCCTGCTCTGTACTTTACAGTCTTATTCAGACTAGATGACTTCAAAGAAAGAGAAGAAGGGGAAGAAAGCCACAAAATTGCTAGTTAACAATGTGGCCTACAGTGCGGCAGAGTTACGTTACAGTTTTGGTTGCTCGTTTTTGACAGTGTGGTTTATAATCCCAGCAGGAAATTTTCTCCCAGCAGGAAATTTTCCCCCACCCCTGGAATTTTGGAGCAGTGTGAGGAAAATGAAATTACATTTGTGGTACATTACTTTATCCCAGAAGTTGTTTAAATACTGTGTGCTCACATGCTCTATGCCAAGTTTATTAATATGTGCATGGCTAATTGACTCTTTGTGGAATTTATGAAGGTAAATTCATGCTGTTTTATGTTTGGCAGGTAGTTTCTCATTCCTGGATTAAATATTTTTTTATGTTTTAGTTTGCATAGTAATTCAGATAATTTGCATGAAGATTATTGATGTTCTGTGTCTCCTCATATAAAGATTAACATCTTGCCGTGATGAAAACAGCACGAGGCAGATCTACTGATAATTTTTTCCTCTGTTCATTTTGGCAGCAGATCTGCACATTTTGTAGGTTGCTAGGTACGTCAACACCTTGTTTGATGAGGTATATGGCATTACTTAAAATAAAAAAAGAAATGCTTGCCAAGTTGCCAGAAGGGATTAAATTACATAGATTAATTACTTTATGGGTATGTATGTTGGGCATTCACCATACTGAAGGTATAAATATTTTAGAGGTAAAGTTTCAGCTTATGATCTCTGGATATATTGAACCCAACCCCTAAAAGTACTCCCCTTTAACACAGGTCAAGCTGTCCACTGCAGACAGAGAATTTCATCTCGTAATTTGTGATACTTCAAATTGTTACTTTTTGCACGTGCAAATATTTCACGTGAAATACCTGATAAAATGTAGACCGTGCAAGTAACTTAATACGTTAACCAGGCGAGCACTTCAAGAGCGTGACTATTTATTTTATTCATCATTTGAACTGAATTTGGAATAGAGACTGAAAAATTGGATGCATTTGGAGCTTGGTTGTAAATTGCTTGTTCAGTTGGTGAGTAGATCTTTTGCATAAATCTGCTGTGGCTGAATTAAAATGGTATGAAGTTAACTGACTTTCAGCAAGTCAGGCTAATGGTTGTCACGACCGCACTGATTTTTTTTACATGTAGATAATATGTGACTGCTTACCGGATATTGGAACAAAAATAATTTTCTGCAGCAGACTTTGTTATCTGTAAGAAAGAACTTGCATTCATATTGTGCAGATACCCCAGAATGCTTCACAAGTAACCAGGTGAATTCACACAGGCAGGTTCTACAAATGAACAGTTAATCTACTGTTTGGTGTTGGTTGTGGGAGGAAAGTTGGCCAGGACACCAGAGGAACTTCCTGCTTTTTGAATAGTGCAATGGGTTCCTTAATATCTAGCAGACCAGGTGTGAGTTTACATCTCATCTGAAGGATGACACTATTACAGTTGCAGTGCTCCTTCACTTTTGCACTGGAGTGTCAGTGTAGGTTATGTGTTCAAGCACCAGATTGGGGCTTAAACACATAACCTCATGCCTTGGAGGGAAGAGTGCTATCATCTGAGCCAAACTGACCCAGGCACATCTTCAGTGCTCTGGGATGTTGCAGATGATTGACTAATCACCTGGATCATTGGTGGGACTTGGATAGGTAGAACCCTCACTGGGCTGGGATTCTTCCCACTTAGCTCTAGGTAACTCTTCATGTTGGTGTCTTAATCAGTAGGATGGTTGTAGCTGACCAAGCAGCGGGAAGCTTACCGCTGCTTTTTGCTGGTAAGGTGTCTGGTTTTAGGTGTTAAACTTCTGTGGTACCTTAAACCTTAGCTCATGCTAAACTGTGCATAAATTGTTTGGGCTTAGGTAAGTGGGTGCATTCCTACATGGAGAGAATTTGCACTCTATATATCTGATTAAACTGATACCCCACCTATAAGGATTATTTAGTAATTTGGGGACTTGTGACAATGTTGATGGTTTTTGTACATGTGCACCCAACTGCCTCCAAAATTGCAAAGAGCAGCATTGTTAGCAATTATTCAGCCTATCTTTTTTTTTGTTCTCCATTATCATCTTTTGGAAAATACAAATATATACAAAGGTAGCGATCTCAGGATTACTACCAGTGCCACGTGCTAGTGAGTATAGGAACAGGAGAATAGACCAGATGAATGCGTGGCTGCAGGGATGGTGTAGGAGGGAGGGATTTAGATTCCTAGGACATTGGGACCGGCTCTGGGGAAAGTGGGCCTTTACAAGCGGGACTGGTTACACCCGAGCAGGACCAGCACCGATGTCCTCACGGGGGTGTTTGCTAGTGCTGTTGGGGAAGGTTTAAATGAGAATGGCAGGGGGATGGGAACCTGAGCAGGGAGACAGGAGGGGGCAACAAGGATAGAAACAAAAGACAGGAAGGGAGAGAAAACAAGGGCGAAAACAAATAGGGCCATAGTGCAAAATAAAACTATGATGACGAGCAATCTTAAAAAGACAACTATAAAGGCATTGTGTCTTAATACGCAGAGCGTTCGTAATAAGCTAGATGAATTAACAGCGCAGATAGATATTAACGGTTATGATGTAGTTGTGATTACGGAGACATGGCTGCAGGGTGACCAAGGATGGGAACTGAACATCCAGGGGTATTAAATATTTAGGAAGGACAGGCAAAAAGGGAAAGGAGGTGGGGTAGCATTGTTAGTAAAGGAGGAAATCAATGCAATAGTGAGGAAGGATATTGGCTCGGAAAATCACGATGTGGAATCTGTATGGGTGGAGCTAAGAAACACCAAGGGGAAGAAAACATTGGTGGGGTTTGTCTATAGGCCCCCACACAGTAGTGGAGATGTAGGGGAGGGCATTAAACGGGAAATTAGAGACACATGCAAGAAGGGTACAACTATAATCATGGGTGACTTTAATCTACATATAGATTGGTCAAACCAAATTAGCAATAATACTGTGGGGGAGGAATTCCTGGAGTGTGTACGTGATGGTTTTCTAGACCAATACATTGAGGAACCAACGAGAGCACAGGCGATCCTAGACTGGGTATTGTGCAATGAGAAAGGATTAATTAACAATCTTGTTGTGCGGAGTCTCTTAGGGAAGAGCGACCATAATATGATAGAATTCCTCATTAAGATGGAGAGTGAAGTAGTTGAATCCGAAACTAGGGTCCTGAATCTAAATAAAGGAAATTACGAAAGTATGAGGTGCGAGTTGGCTATGATAGATTGGGGAACTTTACTTAAAGGGATGACGGTGGACAGGCAATGGCTAATATTTAAAGAACATGTGCAGGAATTACAACAATTATTCATTCCTGTCTGGTGCAAAAATAAAACAGGAAAGGTGGCTCAACCGTGGCTTACAAAAGAAATTAGGGATAGTATTAGATCCAAAGAGGAGACATATAAAATTGCCAGAAAAAGCAGCAAGCCTGAGGATTGGGAGCAGTTCAGAATTCAGCAAAGGAAGACAAAGAGATTGATTAAGAGGGGAATAATAGAGTATGAGAGTAAACTAGCAGGGAACATAAAAACTGACTGACTGTAAAAACTTCTATAAATATGTCAAGAGAAAAAGATTAGTGAAGATGAATGTAGGTCCCTTACAGTCAGAAATGGGGGAAATTATAAAGGAGAACAAAGAAATGGCGGAACAATTAAACACATACTTTGGTTCTGTCTTCACAAAGGAAGACACAAATAACCTCCCAGAAATGTTAGGGAACCAAGGGTCCAGTGAGAGGGAGGAACTGAAGGAAACCAGTAGTAGTAAAAAAATAGCGCTAGGGAAATTAATGGGGCTAAAGGCTGACAAATCCCCAGGGCCTGATCATCTACATCCCAGAGTACTAAAGGAAGTGGCCCTGGAAATAGTGGATGCATTGGTGACCATCTTCCAAAATTCTATAGACTCTGGAACAGTTCCTACAGATTGGAGGGTGCCAAATGTAACCCCACTATTTTTAAAAAAAGGAGGGAGAGAAAAACAGGGAATTACAGACCAGTTAGCCTAACATCAGTAGTGGGGTAAATGCTAGAGTCTATTGTAAAAGATGTGATAACAGAACACTTGGAGGGCATTAACGGGATTGGACAAAGTCAGCATGGGTTTATGAAAGGGCAATCATGCTTAATAAATCTACTGGAGTTTTTTGAGGATGTAACGAGTAGACTAGACAGGGGAGAACCAGTGGATGTGGTGTATTTGGATTTTCAGAAGGCTTTTGATAATGTCCCACACAAGAGGTCAGTGTTCAAAATTAAAGCACATGGGATTGGGGGGAATATACTGGCATGGATTGAGAATTGGTTGACAGACAGGAAACCGAGAGTAGGAATAAACGGGTCTTTTTCCGGGTGGCAGGCAGTGACTAGTGGGGCACCGCAGGGATCAGTGCTTGGGCCCCAGCTATTCACAGTATATATCAATGATTTGGATGAGGGAATTAAATGTAACATTTCCAATTTTGCAGACGACACAAAGCTGGGGTGGAATGTGAGCTGTGAGGAGGATGCAAAGAGGCTCCAATGTGATTTAGACAAGTTGGGTGAGTGGGCAAGAACATGGCAGATGCAGTATAATGTGGATAAATGTGAGATTATCCACTTTGGTTGTAAAAACAGAAAGGCAGATTATTATCTGAATGGTGATAGATTGGGAAAAGGGGAGGTGCAACGAGACCTGGGTGTCCTTGTACACCAGTCGCTGAAAGCGAGCATTCAGGTGCAGCAAGCAGTTAGGAAGGTGAATGGTATGTTGGCCTTCATTGCAAGAGGATTTGAGTACAGGAGCAGGGATGTCTTACTGCAGTTATACAGGGCCTTGGTGAGACCACATCTGGAGTATTGTGTGCAGTTTTGGTCTCCTTTTCTGAGGAAGGATGTCCTTGTCATGGAGGTAGTGCGATGAAGGTTTACCAGACTGATTCCTGGGATGGCAGGACAGACGTATGAGGAAAGATTGGGTCGACTCGGCCTATATTCACTAGAGTTTAAAAGAATGAGAGGTGATCTCATCGAAACATATAAAATTCTGACAGGGCTGGACAGAATAGATGCAGAGAGGATGTTCCCGATGGCTGGGGAGTCCAGAACCAGGGGTCAGAACCAAGATGAGGAGAAATTTCTTCACTCAGAGGGTGGTGAACCTGTGGAATTCTCTACCACAGAAAGCAGTGGAGGCCAAGTCATTAGATGTATTCAAGAAGGAGATAGATATATTTCTTAATGCGATCAAGGGATATGGGGAAAAAGCAGGAACAGGGCACTGAGTTAGACAATCAGCCATGATCATTTTGAATGGCAGAGCAGGCCTAAAGGGCTGAATGGCCTCCTCTTGCTCCTATTTTCTGTGTCTTCTATGTTTCTATATGTTGCTCCCTTTTTAGATATTTTCACTTAATCTCTATTACTGTTTTCAGATACCAATTATTAATGAACAACCTACAAATCTATATAGCAACTGAATTCAGTTGTGTCCTGCATAGTACCAAGAACTTTTTAAGTGTTTGTAATTGCTTTAGTCTCCAGTGCTGCAAAGTAAATGATGCTGCTGTGCTACTTCTTCAGATGTTGGCCAGCGTTATGTGCTTGTGTGTTCACTAGCTTGCGATTTTCCTGTCCACTGAAATGAAGGGGGGAGAGTCACAGGCCAGTGAGTGCAGAAGCAGGAAACCCTGGCCACTGACTTGAGAGTGGAGACACTGAAGTGTTTTTTGGCCAGTGCACATAGAAGCAGCAGCACCATTGGTGGCAAATAGAAATGATGCTGCCAGAGACAGAGGCCATTGTGTTTTTTTTTGTCCACAGCATATTGCTAGTCTGTGAGGTCCTTGCCCATCCATCAGGGAAAATCTGGTGTCCAGAAATAAAATAGCAAATTGCCAGTTTTTAATGTGTGTGCGTGTGCTTACCTGTTGCTCCAGTGCTGTGAAATCTGCCCTGCAATATAAAAGGTTCAGATTCAAAAAACACCCACTGTACTTCTTAAAATTGATTGATTCTGTATTATAAATGGTACATCAAAGGAATAAGAACCAGTCAACTAAAATGCATTAGATTGAAAATTGTAAACAATTTTACAACACCAAGTTATAGTCCAGCAATTTTATTTTAAATTCACAAGCTTTCGGAGATTTTCTCCTTCCTCAGGCAAATGTTTGCCTGAGGAAGGAGAAAATCTCCGAAAGCTTGTGAATTTAAAATAAAATTGCTGGACTATAACTTGGTGTTGTAAAATTGTTTACAATTGTCAACCCCAGTCCATCACCGGCATCTCCACATCATTAGATTGAAAAACCTGTGGAGTTGTGCCAATATTTGCAAATGAGATGCCGGGTAATTATTCATTGGTATTACAATGAGGTTATTGAAGGAGGAGGTGGAAGGGAGCGAAGCAATACTTTTTTTCCTGGCATTAGTTTTTTTTTAATGCCGATTTTCACCCTCTTTTCCCAAAGGCGTTTGACATCCTTCTTGGGGTGGTGCTGCCCATTTTCTGGTAACTTGTCATTTGGCTATAGTTTATGCCTGAGCTTTGATGGTGAGTGTTGACAACTATTTGGCTGCGATGGAATCACAGCTGAGTCCAGTCTTGATCCCTACTGATGGACACAAACATGCACTTCTAGCTGGGACTCTGAACAGGGATCAGGAGCAGCAAACTTGGCTGATGTTTCCTCTATAACTTATGGGTACTGAGACTAATTGTATTGCTGCTGCCACCCTTGCTGAGATCAGTTAAGTCGCTGTGTACTGACAACCAATGCTGGGATTTTTCTAGACTGTGTATGCCTTGGCTGCTCATTATGTAAATCCTATGGACTTAAATTTCTTTTTAAACTGTTAATGCAATTTTGAGTAAACGCGTGAAAAGAGTGCAATTTTTTTTAAAACCAGAAGATGAAAGACATCAACAATGTCAGAATTAAATAAGCAACTGAGAATTATTGCAAACAGTAATGAAAGCTTAATCAAATCAGCTAAGGAGCTGGAGGAGGATCCATATATGTCCACAGAAGATCTATGCAAGACCTGAAAATTTGAAACCATGAAAGGCAGGTGGAATAGATTAGAATGAGCCTGTCAAAACAACAGGCTCAGAGATCTATGTCAATGTGCAAGAACCAAGTGAGTGATCAATCCTGAGAGGAGGGACCGATAAGGGGGGGATTTCACCTATTGGACAGCTGGCTGGCAGAGCAGGCGATCCCTCTGATGGGAGGCCAGGTCCATTTCAAGGCTGGGGCTCATTAACTTACATCCGGCGAGTAGCTTTCTCTTAAACAGTTCCATGTAGGGTTTCCGCTGCGGCTATATTCAAAACCTGCATGCTCCCCCAAAGCAGTCTGTTTGAACGTGGTAGACGGAGATATTGGAGGCATCACTGCCATAGACTTCCACTGGTGTCCAGTTGCAGCTCGCTGGCTCTGTGACGATCCAATATTGGGCAGCCTGGAGGCTGACTCAGCTGGCAGAAAGGTAGGTCCGGAAGTGTGGGTGGGTCCTGTTATCCTGTGCAGCCTGGAGGGGCACTCGTGCTCACCCTACCCTGTAAAAAATAAATTCACCACTTGCCTTTTTGGGCCTCTTCCTCTTGCCCACCAGCTTTCACTGAACGCGGCCCAGGCTCTGCCCGGTAGGCCATTAAAATTGCATCAGGGTCCTGGGCACATCATAGAACCCAGATATTTCGGAATTCACGAGCCTGTCATCTGATTCAGGCCCGTGCCTGGGCTGCTCAGCGAAAGGCCCCAGGAAAAATGGTGGCGGAGCAGGATTGAGGCGGTAATTCGACCACCTCGATACTCACTCCGCTTCAGCCCCTTTTCTGCTGGGCGGAGGGGGTTTCAACCTCACTCCTAAGGAGACAATTTCCTGGATGACTGGGATGTGAGCTGGGGTGGTAGGAGAGGGAACGAAGAGATACTGAACCTTTCAACACTCGAGAACTGAGTTAGTTTCCCCCCACGGGAGACCTTGGACCAAACAGCAGGGGAAGCACAATAAGGAACTGTAAAGGCTCCCAATCACAATAGTTCAGAAAGGAAAATCATAGCCACATAAATTTCACTTAAGATAATGAGAAAGTAAAGAACCCTCTCTGAATTGGACTAACCCCACGAGTCATTTTAAATCAGGTAGTTTGATAATGCAGAACTGCATGGAACCTTGGAACTGCGAGAGGAGGAGATCCGCTAGATGCCTCATGAAGAACATTCACTGACCGTTCCAATGCACTGTGAAGTGGGTTGGGATCAACCTTGATGCCAAGGTTCATACAAATCATAGCCCAATAACCCCAAGTAAGGTGGTAGTCTCACCAAAAATGTGCGGACAATTACTGACCTCATTACAACTTCTCCATCATTAATCAAGGATCTCTGATCACTAGCAAAATTGAGAGGTGTGATGCATTTGAAGAAGGACTAATGGCCCTTCCCGCAAATGACGACTGGTGGAGGTTTTGAGAGTTGCTAGACAAAATACTTTCCTCATTTGAGATCTTCATTCAAATCAGTATCTCAACAATTCGTTGAACTTGCTATGTCCACAGAAAGTAAAATTGCATAAAGTTGTGAAAATCAGCTTAGTCTCAAATATAGAATCTATTAGGATTCTTGCGGGTTGACGCTGACCCAAAAAGACACTTCTAGAATTATTCAGACCTTCATAGAAAGGTAATTTTATTTTTACTTTAATTGTGAGGCATTTCTTCTGATAGTCCAGTTTTAAGAATCAGTGACCCCTCCCCCTCCCCCTCAGAGAGGACATAATTGAGTTCCAACTCCAGCAGATTGGAACTAACTGTTATAATGACAGTCCCAGCGATGCTGGAAACTAAAATTTGGTTTTGAAATTTGTGTGTACATCAGAAGAGAGAAAATCATGATTTTTTTTTCACTCTGTGCACCTGCTGATTTGTAGAGAGTTTTCAATGTGAAGTCGGAACTTTTGTTTGATCATATCGCTGTAGGCAGTTTGACACAAGTGAAATTCTTGCAGAGACATAATACTATAATGATGGAAATCAAAAATCTAATTTTCACCGTGGTGTCACATCACTAGTTAGATTACTTCGTGACCCAGCACAAATTGTTCGAAAGGTTTTTTAAGACTTTAAGTCAGAAATGGAACACTGGATTGGGTGTCCATGTTTATAATATTTATTTCCACTTCTACTTGTGATTTATGATATCAGTGTCATTTGGTGAAATGGTATATTATGAGGATCTCCATTTCCTTGTCTCCATGTCTTAGTCACTTCCCTTTATGTTTGGTGAACTGTGTTGGAATCAAACCCAATGCAGCATGGTTTAAGAGATTACATGACTGTCTGACATCTGTTAAGGATCACAAGTGAAATGAATTCTGGCAAATGTCGGATGAGTTTTAGTGTAGCAGTTTTTGAGGCTACATAAGTGGAGCTTAAAGGAATTGCGGTGTCAAATGCACAAAGCAATGCTTCACACTGAAATTTAATTCACTGTAAATTTATGAAGTGCCAGATTTTTGCTTTAAATGAAGAAATATTAATTTTTAAATGAAGGCTAGTTAAAAAATGGGTCCTAATTACAAATTAAGACGTGCTTACCTGAGAATCCACAAGGAATTACACACTCCCAGTCGCTTCAGCTGTGAAGTTGTTAAATTATTAGGACTTTGACCTTGACTCGGTAAGGCTCAGGAAGCATGCAGGTGAAACAAAAGGATAAGGATTACACCAGGGGATAGTAAAGTTCACCTATAAATACTTCAGAAAAAGGTATAAAGTAGCCCATAATTGTCAGCTTGACATGGTTGGTAGTTGTCTTACCACTGAGTCAGAAAGATGTGGGACTGAGCCACAAAGCAGGATTTGTGCACTTAATCTAGGTTGACAGTTCAGTACATTTTAAAAAGAAAAGAGAGACTTGCGTTATACAGCATCTTATGTTCCTGAGAAAAGTCTCAAAGTGCTTCACACAAATTACTTCTGAAGTATAGCCACTGTTATGTCGGAAAATGTGCCAGACAATTTTCCAAACACCAAGGTCCCACCAACAGAAATGGGATGAATGGGATGATCGATCAGTCAAACCGCTATGTGGTGTTAGTTGAGGCCTGAACACCCAAGGCAGTCTCTCTGGGATGCCTTGCCGAAGTAGCTGTTTGTCGTGTGAACCCTGGCTATTTGATCACTTATCAGAGCCAACCCTGATTTCTGTTCTCAATGTCCACATAAACCCAATTTCAACTAGGAGCACTGGATAGTGAAAATGGGCTCGATTTTAGGAAGGAGGCGGGTTGGCAGTGGGGGGTTGACTGGGTGCGTGGATAACGTGCCCAGTGAATCCGAGGTGCTCCGCATGCGATCGCAAGTAAATTGAAGCCACTTACCTTGGCGTCCGGGTTTCGCACTGGAAAGCTGCGCAGCGGGCGGACTGCGCAGCCGCTTCATAGGCTGTCAGCTGGAGGAGCCCTATTTAAAGGGGCAGTCCTCCACTGACTGATGCTGCAGAAAGGAGCCAAAATTACAGCACGGAGCAGTCCAGCGGGAAGGTTGCTCCCAGGTTTAATGATGCCTCACTCCAGGTCCTACTGGATGGGGTGAGGAGGAGGGGGAGGACAGAGATCTTCTCCCCGGCGGACGGGAGGAAGTGGCCTGCCTCTGCCACCACGAAGGCCTGGTTCGAGGTGGCAGAGGAGGTCACCTGCACCACCAACATATCGCCCACCTGCATACAGTGCAGGAGGCACTTCAATGACCTAAGTAGGTCAGCCAAAGTGAGTACACTTACTCATTCCCCTACACTCCGTCTGCCACATCACCGCCCCCACCCCACATCTCCTTCTGCACTGCCAACACTACTCTATCGCATCACTCCTCACACCCACTCAAAGCTCATCCTCATCTTACCTGCACTTACTCACCTTGCCAGTACTCATCCCACCACTACCACTGAACTCAATCTCATGGCTCTATCTCATACTCACCCTCTGATGCATCTCTTTTCCGGTCAGCCTCACCCAACCTGCCACTCCCTGTGCTGCAGCCACAGGGCATGCATACATATGTGTAGTAGGAAGCATAAGGCAAACATGTCGTGAGCATGAAGGGAATGGACAAGGGTGTTTGAGGGTTTGTCATGGTTTTTATTTATATTTGATTTCTGATCAACTCACATTACATATTATATTGTCACCACTACTGCCACGTCTTTGCAAATCTTGTCTGGTTTGTGCATTAATGCCCTTTCCTGAGGATCACAATGAAGACCCACACCTGATGCCACCCATTGTGTCACTGCAGAGTGGGTGTCTATGTATTTGCAGGGCTCTTTTGTGCAGATGACTGAGAGACATCGGTGATGTCCCCGGTGGCACCCTGGAAGGATGCGGAGGAGAAGTTGTTGAGGGCAGTGGTGACTTTGACAGCGACAGGTAAGATGGTGCTCGGGCCAGCCGGGAGCAGCTCGGCATGAAGGAGGCTGCAGATGTCCACGACTGCATGTCGAGCGACTGTGAGCCTCCGTGTGCACTGCTGCTCAGAGAGATCCAGGAAGCTGAGCCTCGGTCTGTAGAGCCTGTGGCGAGGGTAGTGCCCTCTGCGACGCATCTCTCTCTGCGGTTGCCCTCCCTCCTGCTGTGCAGGTGGATGTGTCACAGCGTTGTGTTGTGGAGCTCCACGTGTCAGAGGTGGAAGGCGTGGCCGGCGAGGCTGGTGATGCTGTTCGCCCCCCGAGGAGGTCATGACTGCAGCTATGGCGGCCCCCATCCGGAAGATGTACGTTTGAGGGGGGTCCGCAAGGTAGGTACATGTGTCTGGACACCGGGGTTGAGGTTGCAAGTTTGTGAATTTTCTTGTTGGGGGAGGGTGGTGGAGGCCAAACTTTGTCCAAAGTGACAGAGTGGCCTTCTGCAATGAGTGAGGGTCTCACCTGCCCCCCCCCCCCCACCTGTCAAATGGACCTTTGCAGCTGCCACAGGCTGGTGGCTGCAACACGTCCATTTCAACTGGGAGTGTTTCCCCCAGTATGGGAAACACACTCAGTTGAGTTGAAAATCCCATCCCTCCTAAAATATCCTACAAATCAGGTCTGCAAACAACCTGAACTGTCTAATTAATTGTAAGGAGTCTTACAACACCAGGTTATAGTCCAACAGCTTTATTTAAAATAATGATTTCAAATAAAGCTGTTGGACTATAACCTGGTGTTGTAAGACTCATTACATTTGTCCACCCCAGTCCATCACCGGCACCTCCACATCATGTCTAATTAATTGGTTTAAGTTGGGTCCCATCGGCTTTAATTGCCGGCGGGAGTCCCGCATGCGGGGGCTGCGCGCGCATCTAAGCGCATCACTGGGGAACCCAGAAGTGGGCGGGTTGGAGCCGGGCTCTGGGCCCGCCCCGGGAATCCCCGATTTTTGGAGCCCCCACCCCGCCACGAATCCGCCGTCTCGGATGTCCGAAAATCGAGCCCAATGAGTACAAACTCTGAATCATTTTTCCTTTTCTAACCTGGATGCTGAGGTGAACAATAGCATATCTCTACTGCTCTGCTTGAGACCAGCCAAGCCAATAGACATGGGGAAAGTCCCAGAGTCGATTTCCCAATTTGCATCGCTAAGCTACTCACTGCCTTAACACCTGAGTCATTTGGGAGAGCCTGAGGCAAATTGTACTTGGTAACCAGTAAAAGTGCTTCATCACACCTGGATATCTGCTAATATTTCCTCAAAAGGCACTAGGAAGCATCCTTTTATTGCATGTCAGTTATATAAAGCACCTTCAGACATGGACAGTATTAATTACAGACCTTTTTGTGAGTTGAGCACAGGGAATATGGAGTGAACAGAGCATTGTGAAGACTGAATTAATTGAAAAGCAATGCTTTTATATGCAACAAGGAAGACTGGGAGGAGACTGTAATGGAGATTAATGCTTAATAGATGTCAGTTAAATAAAGCTCATTAGTTGGAGGTGGAAAAAATGAACCACTTATTAAAAATTATTTATAAAATGCCGTGGAGTAGAAATGTAAAGAGAGAAACACTTTTTAAGTCCTCCTAATGTGAGACTTTGATAAAGTCAAAGTTCTACTGTTTTTCTTTGTTGCTTTATCCATAAAATTGATTGTTCTGCAACAGAACAATGTGCATATTGTTAGATGTAAGTAGTTCAGAAGAAAGTACTGCCTCGGTAATGGTTTGTTTTTGAAATAATAAACTTGCAGATGTGATATTAATTTCAGAAAATATTTAAATACAGTAATATATTTTCTTTTTAGACTCTTGTCGGCCCATTTTACAGAAATATGTAAACATACTAATAATCTTTGCAGTTAGAACTAGCATTTTGCCATATGTATGCAACCAGTTGCTCCCATTCCTAGTTAAAAGGACTGGACAGTTGACATGGCTTTGACTTAAATCAAGTTTCATAACATCCTGTATGGAGAATCTGGGTGACGGGAAAAACTCATTTCCTCATCCTATTTTTGGTAATTCCATTATAATGTCTAAAAATTGAACTTATGCAAATTGAAACCAACTTTAATGTCTGTTCCGTTTTGTATTTGTTTCCTTTTTTTTTATATTCGCTCGTGCAAAATACAACTTTCCAAACTGGAGGATGATTTGCTCCTTGACCTTCGCCAGTGCCATTCTTTAAATTGCCACTTTCAAAGGCGCAAGAACAACGGATAGATTTGCCTTCAGTCGTCTTCTCCCTTCTGCTTGGCACCTCCCGCAAGCAGGATGAGATCAGGAACTGGGAATGCTGGAAATCGTGTTGCGATTGATGTTCTGCATGCCCCCCAAGAGCTACTGTGTTAGTAGAATGGTGCAAACACTACATTTCTTTTCTTACTGAAGGGAGAAGTATATTAATCTTTTTCAAAAATGAAGGTCTCGTTACATTTCTTAAATACCATGTTTGTTTCCAATGAAGCTGTGTAGAAAGTTAATGCTTAAACGTTTAAAAAGTACAGATTCAGTGGTAATTTGAAGTGGAAAATTCAAATCTTGATATTATTGTTGGATACTGTGCAAAAATGCTGCTGAGACTCAAGTTTTCCAGATGAGACTTGGATATTCTGTCATAGGATTCAATCCTTTTCTACATTTTTCAGCTTTTAGCTGGAAAACGTTAGATCTAACTCGTTTAGACTCTGGTGTCTGGACAAATAAGAGAATATTTACTGGCTTAGGTGTGCGCCAAATGCGTACCATTGAAACTCTAGTCAGGCATAGGGGTAATTTTATGTGGAATTACTTTTTTTTTCTGATTGTTGCCAAGTTGAAAATGTGTGTATATAGTTTTTGTAGGTTCTGTTAGCTTAAGTAGGATAGTACATGTTGGAAATATTTGATTACAATCACGTACCAAATTTACAGTTGTAACCGAGCAGTTTCTGGATGATGCACCCCTCCGCAGGTGAAAATTTCAAACCCAAACTGCACATTCCTTACTGCAGCATAAAAATGGTCGTCAGCAACGTGAACCTCAGTCTACAATTCTATCGGCAGCTGTCTTGTAAAGTCAGAACGTCACCGGACTTGAAATCTGGCTTCAGAAAGAGCAAGCGAGAACGGGTTTGGAAGAGACGGTGAATTTGAGAGCAATCGTCTCTTGGTTCACTGCACCAAATGTAAATGCACCCTAAGAGAATTAACATGTCTCTTGAAACACATAGATAAAACTTCAGTGATGTTGGAGAATTGAAAATTGGACATGCGATGGCTGAAAGTTATTAGTACACTGGAGAAGAGAGGGAGAACGTACTCAGACTCTGAGCATAAAATCAGTGTGCCATTCGTACAAATCTTCCTTCAAGCATAGATTTTATTTTTACAAAATGTAGTTGACGTTCAATCTATTATAAGGATCCAATGACATAATCTTGAAAGCTGGTATAACCGCTTCAGACAATGGAAGTTTGTCAACTGTCTGGGGCAGACTTGTTAATCTGATAGCTGAGCCAGGCAAGACTGCAGTATTGGTGAATGAGCTGGCCTGGCTCACTAATAGGAAAAAAGAACTTGCTTTTATATAGTACTCATCACGTCCTCAGGATATCCCAAAGCGGTTTACAACAGTTGGATTATTTTTTCAAGTGCAGTCAAAAGAATGGCAGCCAATTGTTGTGCAGCAGTGTTCCACAGACAGCAAATCAATGAATAACTAGATTTTTGATTTGATGGTGTTGGCCAAGGGAAGAATTTTGGCTGGGAAACCAGTCGAACTGCACTTTTTCGAATAGTACTATTGAGGGAGGAGGGAGAGAATGATTTGATGGTCCTTCTGAAAGACTGAACCTCTGACTATGAAGTATTCCCTTAGTACTGCATTGAAGTCTACAACAACTTGAATTTATAAAACACCTTTAACATAGTAAAACATTCCAAGGCGCTTTTGTGTCAAAGCCGCAATTATATGTGCTGAAGTCTGTATGGGGTTTGACCCCAAAAAAACCTTCAGATTTTTGGTTGTGTTTCTTGGGTGGTTCACCACTATTTGAGTTAGTGAGTAACCCTTTTGTCCCCAGGAAATGAGTGGGATCTTCTGGCATCACCCATGGCAAATCCTGGCTGTGAACCTGCTATTTTTTTGGCGTCATATGTGAACAATGCAAATTAAAAGACTTTTTTCTGTGTTCCCTTCATGGTATTTTGACCAAACTCATATCCATGTGGTTATGATTTCTTGGGTGGGGTTTTTTTCTGAGTGGCGTTGGATAGCACAAGCAACTGTATAACTCGTGCGTGTATATGTGTGTATATAATAATATTCTACACCTGGAGCTGCAAAATATATGTTTTAATTGCTCTGAACTGATTTTCTCACTATGTACAATAAAAATCACTGTTTAAACTGTGTGCTGCTGCCTGGTAACTCTGCAATTCCAAAAATTTGCAAAGTAGCAACAGCAACTTTGTTCTGATGTTGGCTGATGAGAAGTGTTAGACTTGATTTGTAGCCAGAAAGCCTTAATCACATCATGATTCCATACCCAGTTGTTACAGAATAGGGGGAAAAAAAGGTAGGAAACCTGATTACAAATGACCCCAAGACTTGAATTATGCTCTGAAATGTTAATTTTAAACTTTTTTGATTTTATTAAATTGAATCTTAGCCATAATTTACCTTGTGTTTGAGTTGAAATAGTTTGTACACAGAAACATGTTGATCTTGAGCCAAAATTGATCTCACTCGATTTTATCTTAAGTGGGCCCCACTGTATTAATTCTATCCATACTTATTGAAAATTAAATTCACGAGCCAAATCCGTTGTCCTCATGGGTATAGGTGAAGTACATAGCAATAACTGACAGCTATTTGGCAAATGCAAGGAAAATCAATCTGTTTTCAGTATTTCTCAAGCACTGACTGTTCTTCAGATATGTTTTTTTATTTTTAGTGTTGGAGAAGGCTTTTCCAAGTTTGGAGACTTGATTTATTTTTCCCATCTCTCTTGGCTCTTAGCTTTTGGAAGACCAGAAATTTTAGTCACAAGCCCTGCTACATAAAGTTATTATAACTTAGAGTGAACGATATATTGAAATGATGGGTATGTATAATCGGAGCTAGCAGTAACACTTCAGGTTGCTCTTTTTCATTAATCTATGAGATGGGAGGCGGGAGACCATGGTGTTACGATGTTTCTATTGTTGCTGTCATGAACCCACACTTGGGGACATAGACCTTTCCAGTGAATTAGACCAAGTGCTAGGCACAGGCTTGTTTTGATCTTTTAGTTTAGTTTTATTGCTAGCTTAGTGAAGACTTCAATCAACTGGGAAAGGGGAGAGGAGAGCAAGTCATCCACAGAAGCGAGGCTTGAATGAATCATGTTCAATACTCTGCCCACTTCCAAAAATAACAATCATTTTACATGAGTATGTTGCTTCCTTGCTGCTGGTGAATAAGAAATTAGGTAAGTGACTCTAAACATGTGTTTAAGTATTTTGTTTTTAGATTTTTTACACTAACCTCTTAGGGATTTATTAACCTACCACCAACTCCTCCTTTGGGGAAGGGTGGTTGTGAAATTTGTGTGACTAAAGATTTCTAGAGTTTTTTTTTATTCGTTCATGGGATGTGGGCATCGCTGGCAAGGCCAGCATTTATTGCCCATCCCTAATTGCCCTTGAGAAGGTGGTGGTGAGCCGCCTTCTTGAACTGCTGCAGTCCCTGTGGTGAAGGTACTCCCACAGTGCTGTTAAGTAGGGAGTTCCAGGATTTTGACCCAGCGACGATGAAGGAACGGCGATATATTTCCAAGTCGGGATGGTGTGTGACTTGGAGGGGAACGTGCAGAGTGGTGGTGTTCCCATGTGTCTGCTGCCCTTGTCCTTCTCGGTGGTAGAGGTCGCGGATTTGGGAGGTGCTGTGGAAGAAGCCTTGGTGAGTTGCTGCAGTGCATCCTGTGGATGGTACACAGTGCAACCACGGTGCACCGGTGGTGAAGGGAGTGAATGTTTAGGGTGGTGGATGGGGTGCCAATCAAGCAGGTTGCTTTGTCCTGGATGGTGTTGAGCTTCTTGAGTGTTGTTGGAGCTGCACTCATCCAGGCAAGTGGAGAGTATTCCATCACACTCCTGACTTGTGCCTTGTAGATGGTGGAAAGGCTTTGGGGAGTCTGGAGATGAGTCACTCGCCTCTGATCTGCTCTTGTAGCCACAGTATTTGTGGCTGGTTCAGTTAAGTTTCTGGTCAATGGTGACCCCCAGGATGTTGATGGTGGGGATTTGGCGATGGTAATGCGGTTGAATGTTAAGGGGAGGTGGTTAGACTCTCTTTTGTTGGAGATGGTCATTGCCTGGCACTTGTCTGACGCGAATGTTACTTGCCACTTATCAGCCTAAGCCTGGATGTTGTCCAGGTCTTGCTGCATGTGGGCATGGACTGCTTCATTATCTGAGTATGTTAAGATACATACTAATTATATTGATGGTCTTTATTATCTGCAATATTGCTATAGGCAGTAAGATACATCCATCACATTATACAGTGCCACTCATATAAAGGAATCTGTAGGAAAGAAAGAAGGAAAGAAATTGCATTTATACAGTGCCTTTCACGGGGTGTGTGTGTGTGCATTGTGGACCACATGTATCTCCTGCACAATCGCTACTGCATTCTACCATTGGTACAAGAACTGCTGTATCACAGTGTGATCGAACAGAGATATACAGAGAATTGTGATCATTTTCTATTATTCCAATGTTCCTCCTTTTTTCCCTCTCCTATTCAGAAGGCTCTGACTGACCTGTTCATTTGGTTCAATGAGCACCAACAGCTGTTCCTAGCCTTCATTAAAGTGGGCATGTGCAAGCCTAGACAGTTTGATCTGGCTATTTGACTGAGGAACAATGCGGCAGAGCCCGATCTTGTCCTCATATACACATGCTGTCGCTCTCTTGTACTCTTCAGGAGTTGCTGGACAATACTCAAAAGGGGACGCTAGCTGACTTTATTTTCTGTGTCCTTATCATGGAGAATTTTTCTTTTTTTTTATATAAGGAGTATTCTGTTGATTTATAATTCATCATGTGAGGAATTGGGACTGAATAATTGTGTAGATTATCCTCCGAAGGGAGATTTAAATTTTGTAGTCCAAGACCCACCATGTAGGCTCTGTTTAAAACGTTGGTATGCAACTAAAGGAAAGCAGTCAACTTTATAGTATTAGTTCACAGGTTAAAATATAACTCTGTGGTATAGGTCCTTTCATCTCTAGAATATGCAGTGCTTACACCAACATCATCTACAGCCTTTAATATACAAAACATCTTCAGGCACTTTACTGATGAGTAGTAAGACGAAGGGGAGACCAAATTAGAGCAGGTGATTTGAAGGCTTGGGAGAAGTGATGGGTTTTGAGATGGTTTTTAAAGAAGAGAATCGTGGAGACGGATGATAGAAACAGTTTGAGGAGGCGATTGCTTTGATGATTTATTGATGTGCTGGGGTAATAGAGTTTTCCAGTTACATTGGTAACTTATTTATTATGTGAGGGTTGTGATTGTTGTATTCCAAGGATTTGAGGAAATCTGGAAGCTGAAGAAATCCAGAATCAATAGCAAAAGAAAGGAAAAGTAACACTGGATAAGAAAAGACTCAACTTGCAACATTGCAATAAGATGTAGATGGTGGAGTTCTGAATAGTTGGGGCTTGAAGATGGTGGAGCTCAGGACGCTGACAAGAAGGGTGTTGGACTGATTACCAACGCTGTCTAGAATGCTGCACCACCGAATGGTCGAACATGTATTCATGTCCACAATCTAATTACTTGATGGGTTTCTAATTTCAAGTGTGCCATCATGGAGAAACACCCAGTGAACATCTTGAGTTTTCCCATAGGGATGGAAAAAATTGGAGACCGGTTATTTCACATTACAGTCCCGCATGTCTTCAGGGCTAGCTACAAATTGGCAGGTTTGGGGGTGGGTGGGGGCTGGTAGGTCCTCATCCAACCTCTTGGTTTGCATAAATATAGTCTATTTGAAGAGAAGAAAATAAATTGCTTGTCCTGTGGTGTGTTTCTCTTCTACTATCTTTTATAAAACCCAAGAGGTTTCTGCACGGCAGCACACTGTATTGCCTCAGTAGTTATAAAGGAAATGAGTACTTGTGTCATATCAGTATTTCTCTCTTTACTTCCTGATATAACATACTACAGTTGGTTTCCTTCAAAGTAATTCCATAGTAAGACAAAACTCCTATCATTTATTGGCTGGTTAGAGCGGTTCTGTTGTGGCTGATATCTGTCGACATAAGTAGAGTACTAAACCACTGCTGTACCCGTCTGCTAACCTGGATTCTCTCTCTTTTTTAAGTCTTTTTATACTGGTAAATGGAGGTTAAATGCAACCTTCATTTAACCATTATTGTAAATTTTGCATTCCAAATCAGCAACAGCAAAGACCATACCAAATTAAGTAAACTTTATGCGTTCGCCCCTTTGAACAGTTTAGTCGGTAGTGGATTTGTGACCTGAATTTCTCTCCTTCCCTGTTTTCCAGCCCCATAGCTGCTGATAAATTCCTTGCTCTCAGTTACTGAATCTTGCGTGTACTCTCTTCTGCTGCTGCTGCAGCTCTTCATTCCAAATAAAGGAAAACATACATTGTGTGTTTTTGCAGCATTTGATCCGTATGCATATCCCTTGCGCGTTCATGAAAAGTAATTAAACAAATGTGCAATGGAGCTGTCTACCATTATAAATGGGCAGCTCCACTCTAAGTATTTAATCGTACATTAAGGCATTTAGTCTCTGCATGAACAAAGCATAAATTGTTATCAAAAGTAGCAACTCTGACGAGCAAATGGTTAAGAGAAGATATCTGCTGAGGAGTGAAATTAAGAAGGGATATCTTCAGTATATTTAATGGCTTGTCTATTTATTTTTGTGTATTACTCTATATATTTGTCTAGGGCTGCAGATGTACTACGCTGACCGTTTGAGACCAGTTGTTGTTGAGTTAGTAACATTGGAGTTGTACTGTGGCCATGTGCATTCTGCTGGCCAAGTGACCGCTCTGTAGATTCCAATTTCTATTTTTTAATGTTAAAAAGCAGGTAACAACATCTGCTTTCTTACAACATGAAAAAGACTCAATAGTAAGTTTTAAAATGTTCATGGAGGTACAACTTCTTAAGCTCGGCCTTCGCCCTGTAACTAGCAATGTGAGACGCTCTCCTGGGATCTTGCACTGCTTGACTTACTGCATATGGGAATAAGATCAGGACCTGAATCCCAGGTTACACGACTCCCTTCATGTTGATGTTCATCTGAAACTGCTTCACGTTTGTGTGAAAGTGACAACATACCTTTAGTCCAACGTTCTGTTTTTAAAAACACAGTAACCCTCTATACTTTTAAGGATTAATTAATGGAGGCTTTTTTTTTTGCTCTCTGAAATAAAGATGGTACTACTCGGGGAAACTGTTTGGTGGAGTGGGTTAGGCGTTGGCCGTTCGTCTCCTTCAACCTTTCTTCAATCCAAAAAGATTCCTCTGTCTGCTGGCTATAAAGGTCCTATATGAAATCAGTTTGGACAGTGTCAATCCAGTTCCTAGTGGCTGTACAGTGTAGAACTCCCCCCTAAACCTGGGATGGCAGGACTGACGTATGAGGAGAGATTGGGTCGACCAGGCCTATATTCACTAGAGTTTAGAAGAATGAGAGGTGATCTCATCGAAACATATAAAATTCTAACAGGACTAGACAGGCTAGATGCAGGGAGGATGTTCCCGATGGATGGGGAATCCATAACCAGGGGTAACAGTCTCAGGATACGGGGTATGCCATTTAGAACCAAAATGAGGAGAAATTTCTTCACTCAGGATGGTGAACCTGTGGAATTCTCTACCACAGAAGGCAGTGGAGGCCAAGTCATTAGATATATTCAAGAAGGAGATAGATATATTTCTTAATGCTAAAGGGATCAAGGGATATGGGGAAAAAGCGGGAGCAGGGTCCTGAGTTCGACGATCAGCCATGATCATTTTGAATGGCGGAGCAGGCCTACTCTTGCTCCTCTTTTCTATGATTCTAATTTAGCGCTAAGTGGCAATGTCATTCAGACAGGACTAAGGATGGCTGTTACGAGAAATTGAAAATTTGTTGCTTTAGGGGATGCACTTCTGAAATGGGGATGAGGCATGTTGTTGGACAGAGTAGAGGGAGCTTTCCTCTGTAGTGCAAGTGACCTGGAAGCGCTCGATGTTGACACTGGGTGGCTGAAATAGAAAGCATTTATTTCCCTAGTGCACTAAGCAACTTTCACCTTGATAAACATAAAATTCCATGAAAATAAAAAAAGATGTTGATGCCTATTGTAGTTGGCAACTTCTGAGTTGGTTTCATGAAGGATACAGAGTATGTAGCAATTTAGAATCATCTAAATGTATAAGCAAGAATAATTTGCAGCAGTGGAAAGAAAGTTATGTGCACATTTTCTGGTAGTTAAAAGGAATATTATCTTCATTTTAAAAACTGTTTGGAAAAACCTTTTTAATATTTATTTACAAACAATATAATTTGCATTAATTGCATTGTTTGCGTGCAACATTACTCTGACAACAATGCTGTATCTGGCTTTGCTTCCTCCCCAACCAAAAATAAAAGTTTCCCAAATCCTTTGGACCAGACAGTGGAAGTTTAAAAATTGACAGTTTAGCTTCACTTTAATACAGAACCTAGAGGAAAATTAAATGGAAACCTTTCATGTCCTGGGCTTCCTCTCTGGTTTTCATGCCTTACCTTTTCCTTTTAAAAGGACACCACGTGCAGAAAATATTGTATTCAGTAATTAAATTAAACGATTAGTCTCAAAGCGTTAATCAAATTACTGCCTGTTTGTACTGTTACCAAATGTTTGACTTTTAAGCACATTCATTGGGACATTGTAAAATGCACTGAAATTGTGATTTTCACAACTTGCTGTTTAAAACATGCCTACATTTCACAACACCAAAAGCCATCACCACATGGAACCTATGAAGACGGCTATGACATCATTCCCCAGATAACCCTAGATGACTTTGTATGGTAGCATTGTCATTGTGCCATTAGTTGGCTACAGTTCAGTAGACTTGCTCTGAATTTGTTTTAATATGAATTCATGAATGTAGTTGTAAAAGTGCACCTGCTCCAAGTAGCTCAGCTCTTTTAATGAACTGTTGTCATATCCCCTGAAGGGTGTATTTGAAATTTAATTGGTCACTATTGCCTTAAAATGCTTTGAATTATGTCTACCATTAAAATAAGGTGAACTCGAATAAAATTTTGTGATGTATGCCATTGGCATACAGTTGTCATTAGCTTCTTGAATGATGTATTGGGAAGCTTCCAATATTTCCGACTTCCATTATTCAGACAGCAGTCGGGAATTGTAAAAGGGCATGTAGGTTTTGGCCTGGTGCAGGGTTTTAGTTCAGTGATGCAGTCTTATTAGCAGTAGGGTAAAAATTGGTGGGGTCGGGGGGGAAGGAAAGGTGTTGCTTTATCACAGTGCCATATTCCTCCCCCCCCGCCCACCCCGGCAACTGTTACCCAATGTTTCTCGACTTTTCTTCCCTCTTTTCTCCTGAGAGCATTGATTCATGTTTGAGCACAATTCATGGGCAGTAGCAGTCCTGTGATATTTCATTCAAGTATATCCTTGTCCTTGTGTGTGTTTAGACAGTGAGTGCAGGTAGGATATCTGACCAGAGGACATCACAGCTGACCTTGATGCTCTTTGCACTCCACATCCAGACACATGCATTTCCGACAGGGGTCACTGGACAGAAGGATTCTTGGCCGAATTCCTCCGCCTGCTTCCCTAGCCTAAACCCAATTGTATTGTCTTCACTGCTGGCTTGCCTGAGATCAGCTCACTTGAGAAGTCAGGAATCTTCCTGATCTGTATCTCTCAGTTGCACAGCAGGTACTGCATTTATCCACTGAGCCATCAAAAATGGTGTAAGTGCAATAAAATGGTTGTAGTTTTGGATTCCAGGACTCCCTGCCTACTAAAGAATGCTTGCCTGTGGTTCGGTATCAATTTGCCAGGTTTGACCAAGTTGCTAGATGAAGCAACCTTCTGTATTGTACTGCAAAGATGGGGAAACGTTGTTACAGCTGTCTAATGCATGTCCTACGGGCTAATTGTAGAGCTACAGTGCCTGTGGTTATGGAGTGGTCATGCCATGACCAAATGACACTCCCTTCTGCTGTTAGGAAGCTGCCCAGTGAATTCCATGAAAGCAGAAATTGGGGTTGGTATTGGAGAGTAACTGTGGATAAAAATTATGTTTTAATGAAGAAAATGGAGAAAAGGTAAGGCACCATGGAATCTTTTGGGACTGGATAATGTATTTTAGGATATTAATTAAATCGTGACTAGAAGTGAATGACTGTGTCTTGTGTTACTGCTCCACACCCACAAAATCCCAAACAGCTTCCATCACTAGTTCAGGCATGTAGTGCAGGTGTTGGTCAAGGGAATGTATTTGGTACAATGCTCACATTTATAGGGCTGAAGCAGCCAAAAGTATATCTCACCAGGTGTTTTGAACTGAACTGGAAGATTGCCAGAAAAAAGGAGTGCTTTTCATACATGAAATGAAGTTGTCTGTCTAAACAAGATGCTTTGCGTATTTGTGTAGAAAGGGAATTAACGTGATGCAGCCTTGGGGAATTTGTTAATGAATGGGTGTGGATATAAAAGTCTGCTTGTTTGGACGAGGCTTCTTTGGCGTAACAATTATTTAATGAGCTTAAATTATAATTGTACAATGTATTTGTTAGATTAAATTTATCATAGCAAACAAGTGTACACACAAACTAATGCATTTACACATTAACAACATTTATAAACTATTTAGTTCACAACCTTCCTGTTGTGGGCTCAGAAAACTCATCCAGCTTCCATGATGTCTCGAAGTTTATTCATTGAGTAGTTGAGTCATACAGATGACAATGGTTAGATCCCTCTTTGTGTTGCCAGTTGTTCTTGAGCAGAATGGCAGCAGGGGATCTACAATTAGCCTCTGATTCAGAGGTAAGGAGGGAAAAAGCATTTCTATTCAGCGATTGTCTGCTGGAAGGTCACGTGTGGATGTTGGATGAGGACAGGATTGGGATCAGCTATGATGTTTCTTCTTCCCCCCCCCCCCAAAACACAATTGAATATCCAACCAATATTCACAAATAATGGTATTTGGATGAGATAATGAGGGTGCCCAGCACCTGTGGAGCCATAGCCCAACAAAGAGTCAGTGCTTTCAGAAGAGAAGGGAAGAAAATTGTGTGTGAATGGGGGGAAAGAAACAGTGACCAGGAAAGAAGGAAGTAAATAATTATTTGTAATGGTTAGACTTAGCTACTTAAGATGTCTTAGCTAATTAAGATTGCAACATTTAATAATGTGTGTGAATTACCTGAAAGGATATATTGTGCAGCATCATATGATAATCACTTATATAATTTGACATGCATGTGACACCTTTATGCCCTGTAAGTCTAAGGGAGAGTGACACCTTATCAAAATCATCACCAAATGTTACAGTAACTTGTATACAATTTTGATTTAGTAATCCTATTCTAAAATAGTTGTGATTCATGACTAGTTATATTTATTTTTATAAAGTGGGTTATTTGGACTAAATTGCTCCTCACATCAGATCACTAATGCAGTCTGGTAGAGATTGTATGGTTGTAATAATAAAATTGTAATGTTTTCATTGGCCCAATGTTATGAGGATACGTGTTGATTCTATGAGCTGGGAACATCGTTTCATTTGTATCTTGAAGTAATTTTTGTGCCTAATAATTTAAGAATGAGGTTATATTACCTGTAAGTAGCTACTTCAACAATGATAATGAGAAAAGTAATATATCTTGCAACAATGTGTGCAAGGATAAGATTACAGAGGCCCCCAGTTTGCCTTCGTGTCTAAAGAATTTACAGCTACGCCTTCAAAGGGAGCAGAAAAATTGGCCAGCCAGTATCGGGACGAGGTTAACAAAACATTGAAACTGGTCAGACCGGAACTTATGTGTACATTTAAGTTGAACCTTGCTTTTGAACCTTAAATTTTTTTTTACTACCATGGAGATAAGCATTATGTAGTCTTTGAAGGATAATTGCATTTGTATAAATTTCCACATTTTGTCCAATTATACAAAGACCTGCCAGTGCGATATTGTTTCTTTCAGTCCTCCATTCTTCAACTAGTTGTAATGAATGATCAGCATCAGGAGTCTGTGTAAAAAGTTAACCTGCATTACCATCAATGGAGATTGCCATCTACAGCATGCAATCTTGCGGGATGGGTCCCACTCCCCATTCTTGATTTTACTGGGGTGGAATTTCTTCAAGTTCCCACAAGGGAGGTTACTGTAGGAAATGTCTCCTCTGAACCTTACAAGTCACACTTCCTCTCTGTAAAATGTGGTCCATTTTAGCTCAGTGTTTCACTCAGGAAGAAAAAGAATAGTCTAATAAATGTTTGGGACCATATGCTGCTTATATAATCCAGTGACTGTGTTGTTTATTTCCATCACTGGGGAGATGCCATTGCTTGCCCTTGCAGTGCTGATTTGAAGGTATACAAGGTGTGTATCAAAGGTCTGATTTGTCATTCAGATTTTGTTTCACATTTAGGGATGCTGGAGATTGATGTTAGAATGACTCTTTTGGAAAGTAATTCTAAATAAAAATAGCAGTTGTTAATTTTCATTTGCTTCATTTCCCCATTTCTATCTACATAAATTTTCAAAAGTGTCACGCATCAGTAGTGGGGGAAATGATCACCATCCATTAAGTTAACCATTCACATTGGCTTAAATATCACATTCACTTATCAAAAACCAGCTCCATTCGATATGTTGTTAGGTCAGCAATGAGGAAGCACCACAAAACCACCCAATCAAATTACTCTTTTTTTTTCAAATCTGAAACCAGCAACTGTGATAAAGTTAATGTAGTAAAGCTAGACTTCGAGAAAGCCTTTAGAAAAGTTTTCCATGAAAGGCTACTGCATAAACTTAAAGCAGTGGAAATTCAAAGAAACTAACAAAGAAGCAGTGGGGAAATGTCTAAGAAATTGACTGAAAGAAGAGAAGTAGTGGATATTTGTTGGGGATTGGGAGGAAACAAGTACTGAGTGCAGTATCTTGATGCAAGGACCCCCACTGTTTCTAATTTGCATCAATGACCAACTCAAACTCAATGCAAAATGGTCAAGTTTGGAGATGACACCTAAAATGATTTGGGTGAGGGGGAGGGGAAAGAGACCTATAAAAGGGGTTAGCTTGAATCTGAAAATGGGCAGAGGGTGATTAAGTGTAAGGTGCTATGCATTGTGAAAAATCAGGTGATGTAGAAATATTTCAAGGTAAGGCTGAAAGAGATCTGGGGGCATTAATAGACTCAGCACTTAGCATGCCAAAGTACTGTGGAACATCAGTTATATTTCATATGTTTTAAATCATTAAAGATTTCTGAGCTGACTGTTGTTTGAGATGAGTGTTTTTGTGTTGTTGAGGAGGATCTTTATGTTCTGTTACATTGTAATTGGAGTGAGTGAGTCAGTCAGCCAAATAGTCTCAGACCATGGTTTATGACCATATATTCAGTATACTGAATGTGGGAGATTGGACAGGTGGAAAAAACCTTCCCTGGCACATAAAGAACAGCTTTCCCAAGAATCACAGATCCACCTTGGGAAGTAAGAGGTGAGGGGATGGGGGAAAAGAAGAGAATATTTTCTATAATATAATAACTGAGAACGTGGAGACAAAAATTTGAAATAAGTGCACTTCAAAAAGGGGTGGTGGAGGCAGATTCATTCGTGGCTTTCAAAAGGAAATTGGATCAGTATTGAAGGGGAAAAAATTTTCAGGGCTACGGGGGAGTGGGACTTGCTGGATTGCTGTTGCAGAGAGCTGGCATGGACTTGACAGGCCGAATGGCCTCCTTCTGTGCTGTAACCAATGATTCTATAATTTGTGGGAAAATCTTTAAGGCAATTTTTTTAAAAAAAGGTCACATCAAGCAATACAGTTAAGTCACTAATAAAAACTAGCTTGTGTGACTCATTTTTGCAATGTATACTCAAATATTTTTTAAATGCGTTGAAGTACAAAATGACAATCTTAGGAAACCAAATAGGGATGGTGGGTTCGAACAATTTCTTTCACCCCTCATTTTGACATGAGTAATTTTGACACTAAAGTAGTTGGACATACTTTTTCTGCATGAATTGATTGCTTTTGTGTTTCTAAAATATAGTCTTTTATTATCAAGCTACATTGATAAGTCCTATTAAATCCAACAACCAATTGTGGATTAGTCCTTTTAAAATTGCTGCTATCTACACATTGTTGGTGATGGTAATTTTGGAGTGAAATCTATGCCTATGGCAGGACCATTAACAGATTCTTTCAAGCAATGACCTGGGTCGGCTCAGTATTACTATCTGACCAAGACCAGGTTTGCTGTGTAAATTAATTGTCCTGTCAACCTGATCACCGTTAATTTGCGTTAATTGCTTTGTGATATTTGTGTCATACAGTTTCCTATGTCGCTCGATTTTTATGCTGCTGACACAGCAGAGATGACTGGATCACTAATTGGGTAATAGCATTGAACACGGTGGCGACTGTTGTCCCTAATCTAATTGTGGGCAGATGAAGCCTGGAGCATTGCGTTATTGAGCCTGCAGATTGAGAGAGGTGCTGCATCATTTCTGTAATGTGTCACATCTGTACAAACACTTCCTTTGTAACTGGTTTTCAGAGTCCGTTGACTCTTATTTGCTGTGAATCAGTGGCTATGGACTGGCGAGGTCTTGTTTGACTTTCGAAGTGCACTTTGCTTTACGTTAACACGTGTTATTTTTCAAAGTCCATGTTGGTAAACCTGAATCATCAGGCTTTATTTTTAGTTTATCGTGAATTAAATTTCTTCCATTAAAAACCAATTTTTTTTCAGAATTTAGAAGGAGACCATCCTGGTAGTCAAGATGAAACCAATTAAATGAATAACCAATGAAACTTTGGCTCAGTTTTACTTGTTGAGGGTTTTCATATGCTCTTGGTGCAAAGTTAAGGCTGTCCAACGACTGCATTTGGCAAGACATCTTGTGTTTTAAAAAAAAATCTATTGACTGAAGCAGTGATGAATTCAGAATTCATCAAAAAATGAGGAAACCTGATGTATTACAAATGAGATTATTAAGCTCTTCCACGAGTGCAGTACTGTATTCCACAGTTTTGAGTTTAATAGTCAGTTTATATAACATAATTTTAAAATTGTGTCATGTATATGCAGATATACTTGTCCTCTCTGCAAGCATCGATGAATTCAATGCATCGTGTCATTTTCTATTGGACCAACAAGCCACGGATCTGCAAAACTTGACTTTTTTATATATGGGTGGGGAAAGAAAAGAAAATTTTAAAAATCCTCTGGCAAGTATCTGAGAGCACAAGTTTAATCTCCTTTTACTAGCTGCTTATATGGACGAAAACATGCAATACCTTTGCTGTACTTGGGAGAGGGATAATGAAGATGTTGGACAATATAAGTACAATCATTTTTATATTCATGTTCCATCCTCCTATCACCCTGCCCTCCCCCTGGGGAGGTTTCTTTTTTAACACTGGTTTTGTTGGAAAAGGAGCTGTTATGAGGACAGGTCCCATTTAAATCTGCACCACAACTTTGTGAATAAATCCAAAAAGTCAGCATAGAACACCTGGTGCTTCTGCATGTGTAAGGGTCACAGTTTCATGCGTGAATAAATCCAAAAAGTCAGCATAGAACACCTGGTGCTTCTGCATGTGTAAGGGTCACAGTTTCATGCAGGAATTCATATATAGGGCTGGGCATCACTTTCAGCAGGGCTGTCCAAACTTTTGTCTTCATGGGTGAAGGAGCCTCAGGGCTACATAGGAAGCCGTGTTTCCAATAATTGGCTTACGTCTCAAGCCGGAGTTACTAACAGTTCTTGGTGTTCTACTTTTGGATTTATTCAGCAATGTGGCAACAACCTTTTTTTAAATCTTCAGTTCCCCAAAATTCAAACAGGACGAACCTATGAGTAGAAATTATAAATGCAAATAGGACTGAGCTGCCAGGGCTTCAGGCACCAAGATTACCAGGGCTCGGGGTGGGGGTGGGGGTGGGGGGGGGGGCGCAGTTTGGACGACGTGATGGAAAGAACAAGGGTTTTGGTCATTGCATCTGGCCATGTGGAAGCTTTGTCCTTTTTTTGGCTTCCTAGTAAGTTTTCCTGTACTTTTAGATCAAATATAGGAGGTACATGCTTGTGACTGTGACCTTGAGCCTTTTTTAAAAAAATAATTCCCTTTTTATATTAGCTGCTTCCAACATTCTGAAGGCTTTTAAATCTATCCCTCCAAGGTTAGTTTCACCTAATCATTTCTATTTTTTTCATTTTGTAGTCTTTTTTTTAGCTTCTTTTCAACCATGGTGCCCTGCACCGTCAGTCTTGACCCTTCACCTAGGTTTCACAATAAAAGTGACTTGCCTGTTGACTTGCTCTATAGGCCATTGGGCATCATTTTCAAATTCCAGATATGCACACTTTCCAGCAGAGGGTTTCGAGATAGCTTTCATTTCTCCTCCCTTCCAGTTGCCTGAGGATGCTGAGGCCAATTCTGCCCCAGCCAAAATCCCCAAAAGACCCACAATTAAATCTGGTACTTCCTTGGTCTATTTGGGTTCAGTGTCACAACACATGATGCTTTTACCTTCTGTGCTGTGCATGGTACATTCTTATAAACTTTGATTTAAAAACTAAACACCTGGTTCCATCCTGCAAATTTTTAAAGAAGTTTTAAATTTGAATTTCCCCCTTTGTTCTCTGTCAATCTCCTCCACTCCCTATCTCTTTTCTTGAAGACATAGAGTTCTGACTGACGCACAGTTCCATAAGTGTGCTTGTTGCTTCTGGTACTTTGCCCAAGTGGCCATTATTCATGTGTGAGCTTAAACATTTATCGTCAGCATGCTATTTGATTCAATCCCCCTACCTGACATTCATACACTTTGTTGACCGGAGGTCACTGGTTACGGTTACTGGCTTAGTACAAAGAGGAAAAGAGTCAATTCTCTCTTAACTCTCAATTCGCTTTATTCACGCCGTTAGATCATATACAAAAAGCTTATACGTCTGGTTAGATATAGACATGCACTTTGCACCAGGTTATACAGTTTTATACCCAAACTAGGATCTAAACGCACACCCACTAGGTTTCTCTGACACTCCTTGAGTGGTCACAGAATATAAAGGATAATACCCGAAAAGGAGAGCTGACGCTGGCCAGGCGTTCCGTTCTCTCTCTCTCTCTCTCTCTCTCTCTCTCGACGTCGTCTCTACGTTCCTGACATAGGTTCTTCCACTTCCGTGATGGTTGGTCTCCGGAGTCTTCGCTCTGGCTCCACGCCCCAGATTCTTCATTCTTATTCCGAAGCTCGCCTAGTCTGTGTCTTCTCCTCATTGGCTCTGTCCCAAGGACTTAGGTAGCATTACCTCATTACTCCTTTTCTAAATAAGGACTTGTGTCTTATCACATCTCCTTTGTCTTTCACGAAACTTAGCTAATTCAAACCGATTCCAGCCAGCTCAGGCCAGCGACTGAACTCAGATTACTTCAGTTCAAAAGCTGCTTTTGCCTGTGTGTGAGCAGCTGGGAATCTCGGGTTACTTCAGTTCAAAAGTTGCTTTTGCCTGTGTGTCAGCAGTTTGGAATAAACTTAGTAGTTTCTGCAGCCCCAACTTGCTCTTCCAGCAGTAGTTGTGGACAGTAATCAGGAGTGAGAACCTTCCCCAATCCATCCATTTGTAGAACCCTTATTGCTGTACACCTGAGGTCAGATTACTCAGTATGGAGTGGGGTTCAAACATAGGACTTTCCTGTTCTATGCGGTTCAGTTACTTGCTGCCCTATCCAGTTGAACCATTGGGGAAATGTGCGATGAGTCAGCTTTAGCACCAAGTTGGGAAAACTGTCTTATCTGCTTGGGCCACCTGAAATATGTGATGAGAAACCAAAGTGAAGTGATGTGGAAGGTTTGGTGGTAATAAACTGACCACCTCATGGCTTTTAAACACAACACTTGTGCCATTTTTAATTTTTATTATTAAAGTCACATTATCGGAAATAAGTTTTGTTTCAATTGTTGCTGTTAATTGCACCTCTTCCCTCTCAACTGCACTGGTGCAGCCAGCAGCATAATTATGACCTGCCCCAATTATGTTTGTGCCCCAAAATTTTAATTCTGCAGAGTGTTTATCGGGTTCCATTCACTGAATGCAAATTACTTTTTTTTTACAGCTTATCACACCTTTGCCAGTGCTAACTGGAATTAATGACTCTGCCTTGGCTAACTGTTCACAACTGACATTTAGATCAACATCCTAGAAACAAAGTCATCAAATACTGTAGCGTTGATCCCGCAGTCTGCGCTACCTATTTGTCAATATGGTTTTCAAATTAAACAACACATGATTTGTTAGTAGTTTGTGCAAGGCTATAATATCTGTGGACCTGTAAATAAGTAACCCATCGGAAGTGTTTACTGACAGAAAATTTTTAGGGTTGAGATAATTGAGAAACGGAACAAAGCTCCCACTTCCTCTCTTTGCCTCCACCACAACACATACATTATGGAACAGGTTTCCTTCTTTCACAAGTGAAAACAATGGAATTGATTACCGCTGGGCCTGAAATTGTTCCACTTTTGTGAGTGCGAATTGCTATTGTGTGTTCATTCTCTGAACTTCGGCACATTTTGCGTATTGATTTTTTTTTCAGATTATTGTTCTCATTGGTCGAGGAGTTGACCATGTTGGAGAAAATGAAGTTTTTTTTAATACTAAGCAGCTCTTGGTACAACACATAATTTTGACTTGTGTGCAGTTTAGCTTGGCTTAATGTTTTTCATTCAAGTTCCTGGTTTATCTCATTGTTTGACTCCAAACTCCAAGATGCCTGCCGGTTTGAGTCCCTGAGCTGCTGTTCACTATTTTGATGCTTCAGTTAAATGAGCTTTGTCAGTTTTCAATCAGGTTACAAGGAGGTGAGGTATTGAGCTACTTGAATACTGTTTCTCCTTGGCCAGTCCTAGAAGGATGTTGCTAAGTCTGCAGCAGAGACACTTCAAAAGAACTATTAAAAGGGAGTTAAAAGTACTACTGAGTTGTTGAATGCTAAAAATTTGAGTTGAGTTGAGAAAATTGTTGAATGGCCCTTCTTTCTGTATAACACAGCATAGCCTGTCAAGGAAAGGGGCTATCTGTTCCTAGGCTTCCATTGCTCAAGGTGATGTACAGGAACATCCTGGAGTGACTTTCCTTTGTGGAAATGCACTTATCCTCTGCTCGACAACTCCTATGATGTGGAGATGCCGGTTTATAAAACTGTTGGACTATAACCTGGTGTTGTAAGATTCCTTACATTTCTACAACTCCTAGGTTAGCAATACTCGCTGCCAATTATGGTGCTGTAGGAACTGCCCCATTTATATTTCAAGATGGTTTTGACAGAAACTGAACCCGTTTTAATGCCTTTTTACACCAGAGGATTGCATGGGTGCTGTCAGCGGCTACCCAGCAGTATAAGTGGCTTGGAGTTTTCTCATAATTTTCAATGTAATTATGGCGTAAGAGCCGTTTTTTAGCGAGGCAACTAGAGTGTAACTGATTTATGCCGGTTTTATGCTGAAACATCGCTACGTGTGAATTTCCTGATCTTTCCTGCAACGTGTACCAGAGAGGGCAGGAAGAATAATCGTGGTCTTCTGCGCACGTTACAATTTCGCTTTGTGGAAGGACTCAGTCTGGATATATCTGGTGAGGAGACCTGCTCTCTACGGTGGACATATCCCTGTGAAACTGGAAATGCCGTTGAGACACTGGAAACACACACAATAAAAAACATTTTTTTAAAAAATCAAGAGAGAAGCAGTCTGACACTTGCCTTCAACTCCCAATCCTCACTCTGAAGAATGGCATCTATTCCATGCTTTTATAGCACTCCGCACTAATTTCCACAGACCCCTATTGGTGCTGCTACATTTGTGATTGTTTTACGCTGTCTTTTAAGTGCCGGTGTAGGCTAACGAGCTCTGCCAGAAATCTGGACATAAGTTCCTGTTGGCTAGAACATTGTGGAAACCGGTGTAAATTTTGGCATGTGATCAAGGAAATTTTGGGCGAATAACTCAGTGCTGTTAACAAAAATTGGCTTCAACCTCTTGAAACTGGATTTTCACTTGCTGCCTACAACCCAACCACCCAGCAGTGGCAAAGATACAGTGTGTTAGTCCTACCATTTTGGGGCCTGGCTGCTGGTGGGCTATGCTGTCACCCCTCCTGTGCAGGCCAGAGACATGTTCACAGCACAGATAGCCTGAATGTCCTTCCTTTCCTCAGCATGATGAAAGATCATGAGGAACAGGAAGACAACTTTTGCACGAATTGTATGTTCACTGCAGTGTTAGTAGTAGGTTTGCAGCTAATTTTCCATTTGAAAGTATCTACGTAATGTAAAAGGGATATTAAATAACTGCAAACAATGACTCTTTCCCTCGGCAGTAACTTAATGGGCATCCAGGCCAGGGAGAACAAAAACACTTCACCTAGGGCTGTTCGGAATACTTCAGCAACTTGGCCTGCTGAAGACTGAAAATATAGCTGCCTCTGCCTTTATGCTGAAGTTGGAGGTATGGACCTAATTCACCTCTTTTGATTGTGAATGTGCTGCCTCATTTAGATTTCTGGTTTCTTGCCAGCAATAGAGCAGCTGTATGCAGCAAACCAGGAATGTAAATGTACTATTAGATTAGAAATGTGCTATGTGGGAAATCACAAGTATTTTATCCCTCCGTGGCACATGGTGTTGCATTACTAACTCATTGGACCACCGTGCCGCCCATTCAATTATCTTTAACTGGAGATATGCTTATTGTGTCACTAGCACAATATATGGTTTGCATATATATTATGTATTATGGCAGTGTTGAGAAAATTGGTAGGAAATGTTCAAACTTTTAGTTCAATATCTAGCAGCTAATGTTGGACTAAATTGAGGAATAAAATGTATCTTTTTTTTAACAATATGCAGTGTTTGAGGTACAGGAGATTTTCTTTGACAATGAGAATTCTCTGTGATGTGAAAAAAAAAATCTATGTTCAGCTATTAGAACCACATGTTAATTCTCAATATTGTTAAAAGAATAAGGTTTTTTTTCTCGGTGTGCAGATGCTGGTTGCATTTCCATATAAAGATAGCAGTGATTTTTATATGTTCATACTAAAACTTATTACGAGCTAAGAGCTGCATGGCAAAGCACTGCAGCAAAAAGTAATTCCAGTTAGAATCATAGGTTATAGCATGGAAGGAGGCTATTCAGCCCATCGAGTCCATACCAGATCTATGCACGAGCAATTCAGCTGGTCCCAATCCTCTGCCCTTTCCCCGTAGCCCTGCACATTTTTTCCCTTCAAGTACTTAGCCAGTTCCCTTTTTGAAGGCCATGATTGAATCTGCCTCCACCACTCCCTCGGGCAGTGCATTCCAGATCCCAACCACTCGTTGAGTTTAAAAAAAAGGTTTTTCCTCACTTCACCTTTTTTGGTTCTTTTGCCAATCACCTTAAGTCTATGTCCTCTAGTTCTTGACCCTTCTGCCAATGGGAACAGTTTCTCTCTATCTACTCTGGCTAGACCCTTCATTATTTTGAATACCTCTATCAAATTTCCTCTCAACCTTCTCTGTTCCAAGGAGAACATCCCCAGCTTCTCCAGTCTATCCACGTAATTTAAGTCCCTCATCCCTGAAATCATTCTAGTAAATCTCCTCTACACCCTCTCTAAGGCCTTCACATCCTTCCTAAAGCCCAGAACTGGACACAATACTCCAGTTGTGGTCGAACCAGTGTTATATAAAGGTTCAACATAACTTCCTTGTTTTTGTACTCTATGCCTCTATTTATAAGGTTTTTATTTATAAGGTCCAGGATCCGTATGCAATTTTTTTAACCGCCTTCTCAGTCTGCCCTTGCACCTTCAACGATTTGTGCACATGTACCCCCAGATCCCTCTGTTCTCTACCCCTTTTAGAATTGTGCCCTCTAGTTTATATTGCCTCTCCTCATTTTTCCTACCGAAATGCATCACCTCATATTTTTTGAGTTAAACTTCATCTGCCAGGTGTCCGACCATGCCACCAGTATGTCTATATCCTCTTACAGTCTATCACTATCCTCCTCACTGTTGACTACCCTTCCGTGTTTTGTGTCATTTGCAAATTTAGAAATTGTGCCCTGTCCACCCAAGTCCAAGTAATTAATATATATTAAGAAAAGCAGTGGTCCCAGCACCGACCCCCGTGGAACACCATTGCACACCTCCCTCCAGTCCGAAAAACAACCGTTCACCACCACTCTGTTTCCTGTCGTTTAGCCAATTTTGTACGCATGTTGCTATTGCCCCCTTTATTCCATGGGCCGCAGTCTTAATAGCAAGCCTACCATGTGGCACTTTATCAAGCGCTTTTTGAAAATCCATTAACACTACATCAATTGCATTGCCCTCATCAAAAAACGCTATCAAGTTGTTTAAACACGATTTGCCTTTAACAAATCTGTGCTGGCTTTCCCTAATCAATCCACACTTGTCCAAGTGACTGTTAATTCTAGCCCAGATTATTGTTTCCAAAAGTTTCGCCACCACAGAGGTTAAATTGACTGGCCTATAGTTGCTGGGCTTACCTTGTCACCCTTTTTTGAACAAGGGTGTAACATTTGCAATTCTCCAGTCCTCTGGCACCACCCGCGTATCTAAGGATGTCTGGAAGATTATGTTTCTGTAAATGGTTACTTGCTGGGAACTACAAAATTTACTTTTTACTACTTATTACCCTCATCATTGAAGTAAGCCTGAACTGCTGTAATATCTTTTAATATATATGCCTTTGTATATCTTCAATGTTCATGTGGTGAAAATTAAAGATTCTGTTTGTTTTCATTCATAACTTATTTGTGGAGCACATTTCAACTGTGTTTCGGCAATGGGTGAGGGGAGGATGGGCTTGACTGGAATGCATCTATTGAATAGCTTGCCAATACTTGTTTTGCCTCATACATGAAGAATGGCTACTTGAATACTAATCCTATAATCATACCCCAGCATGAGTTAGCACATCAGGAGAGATGGGGAGAACAGGAAGTAGAATTGTTCACATTTAATTTGTAAACAAAATCCAGTTCACATGTATCAATTCGTAAATGAAATCTGTTCCCCCCACCCCGCCAGCTCCCCTGCTCTTCCTACTTCCCACCCCCCTCAGTTTCCTTTGCTTTTCCCATCCATTTGAAGAAAATAAAATGTATAGTTCACAGATTTCTCCATTGAGATCATTAGTGCTTATCCACGATTGACCAATCTCAGTGTGGGCTTTATACCACACTGTTTTCTCAACACAGTGAGATTTTTTCATATTTGGTGACTATTACGGAGAGAAAGAACGTTCTTTATATAGCGTCATTTGCATTCAAGGCTACTTGAAGCTCCTTACAGACAATGGATTGCTTTTGAAGTGCAGTCACTGTTGTTATGTAGGTTAATGCAGCAGCCAACTTGTAGCAAGGTCACACAAAGAGCAGATGATTGACCATATTATTGTTTTTGGTCATGGAGATTGAGGGAGGAATGTTGGTCAGTACACTAGGACAACGCCGTGCTCTACTTCAAATGGTGTCATGGGATCCTTTGTGTCTCAACTGAAAAATGACACCCAGCACTCCCTCAGTACTTCACTGAGGTATTAGCTTAGATGTGGGCCTAAACATGCAATCTTCTGATGCTTAGGTGAGAGTGCTGAGACAAACTGCCACAGGTGAGTAAGTGAGAGAAGTGCTTTACAGTAATCAGCCTGCAATCCACACATTGCTGTAGCTTATTTTCAACATGTATATGTCTCCCTAATTCCTTCAATTTTAAATGCTCACCCAAAGTGATCTAAACTAAATACCTGATGAATACTGTGGGATACAAATCTTACTCACTTGTGCCTCTGAAGATAATTCGATGCTGGTGAGTTAGCGTGAAAGCCCACAGGTCTTTATTCTCTCTTCCTCCCCCATCTGTTCTATTCTTGCAGAATGTGTCCAGTATATACAGGAAGCTGGAGCTCCTAGTTAGGAGTCAAGTACTGCAGACTGCCTTGTTTTATAGTTCTGATTTTATTTATAATACAGCTTTTATTCTGCATTCTCTAACAAAGTATTGCTGGTGGAAACATTAAAAAGATTGTCACAGGAGCAAATTTTGTTGCTAGTGGTGGTCACTAAAAGTGAAAAGATTGTGCCATCAGGCTAGACTTGCCTTTTTATGCATTGAGAGGAAAGGATATGATGGATTGCTGTTAGTGATTTATTGCTGCTGCCTGCCACTTTCTACGAATAAAGAACTTAATTATTAATTAACATAATTCAGAATTGAAGAGTTGATTACATTCTCGTATTACTTCTGTTCTTGTGTGCTGTTTCAATATTTGATTTCTTGTTAGGTTTTGGATAATTGCAGATCAACATTTAATCTCATTCATTGATCTGGTGTTGAAACGAATTACTTGCCATCATTTTCTACTTGCGATTGTTCTCGAATTCATTTTTCACTGATTTCTGACTGTGGCCTTGGTTGTGGTAGAAACTAGTGAAGGTTAAATTGTACCACTTCCCTTCTATCCTCACTATTTTAGGACAGCTGTCTGGGAAAAGAGACTCTGGTAATAGTTGTGTGCATTTATCACAACCTCAATCAGAAAAATACTGATCGCATTCACACTGCCAAATTGCAGGTTATCTTATGAAAATTTAATAAATTAATTCAACTATTTAAAAAAATTCATTCTCTGGATATGGACATTGTTGGCAAGGCCAGCATTTGTTGCGCATCCCTAGTTGTCTTTGAGAAGGTGGTGGTGAGCCCCCTTCTTGAACGCTGAAGTCCATGTGGTGAAGGTACTCCCACAGTGCTGTTAGGTAGGGAGTTCCAAGGTTTTGACCCAATGATGATGAAATGAAAGAACAACACACAAATTAATTCATCCATATTAATGTTCGGACCAAATTGTTTAGATTTTTAAGTTTTACAAACATAGTGAATTAAGGATGAAGAAGTAACTCCACATTGTGGACATTGCCAGTATTGGACGTTACCGTGAACATTGAACAATGCTGAGACTAGGGAGCTTTTTGAAACAGATGAGTAAAATCCTTCACCTCTAGCACAGCTGCCAATTTGATTTTCTCTTTTTCTTTTTTAGCATTTTGAAGCCTCCAGTTCCCAAAAGCTCTCTGGTTGCCTGAAACAGACTGCCTTGTCCTCCATGATGCTGATTTAAGAAAGGAATATGTTTCTAGAAAATGCACATTGGACCACAGCGTAACTCCTGGCAACTACATTGTGCACTTGTCTTGATGTAGCATCAGCTCATTGTAATCTTGATAGATTTTCAGATTGTAAACCTCCCTTTTCCACAGCATCTTTAGTATCATTCCAGATCTGACAGCTTCTACCACGTGACCTGTGGGTGTAGGAATGATTGTGTTTTTTTTTCCCCAAGGACTGTGGGGCACTAACTTCATAGTGCATCTGCCAGTCTATAGATGAAGCTGGGATGATTTCTTTTGACTCATTGTTTGGGATTGGGGAGGGTCTGGCATTGAGCTTGTGCTCTGCATCATTTATCACTAATATGTTTCGAATCCATAGTTAACACAGTGGGGAAAGGGATATTTGTCAGAGCAGGAACCTGCTGCTTGGCTGACTTGCACGTTGCATATTCTAATGAGTGTGCTGAATATATAATGAACAGATTTTGCTTGCAAAATGGAATAGCTCAAAGCTTAAACAGTAAAGGAGACCAGATTGCTCATATCTGTATCTAGTTCTGATCAAAATCTGTTGAGCTAAGACTCTAAAACCATTTGGACTGGTATTTCTGCTGTAAATTTGATCCCGTGAAATGATTCTCTTGATATTGATACCGTTGTTTGGATGAAACTTCCTTCTCACGCTGATGGTTGATTGCATTTACTTGATAATTGTTGAAGTTTTGCATTTAGTTTTTAATTTGTTTTTACAGTTGATCACTGCATCATACTGTACTACAGTACTGTAAGGGTTACAGTTAATCAAGCATACCAACTCTGCTGGATTTGGCAAGACTTGTGTGCCGGAGAGCATAATCTCCCCACTGAAGATCAATCTTGCATGTCTAGAGACTGCTGGTAATTGCTGGCATTTTTCTTGCTGGACTGTTCACTTTGGAGATGGGGGGCTATCCCTGTACTCAGTAATGGTGAAGGACCATTATTAAAACTATAAGGGCTTTCGTTACCACTGCGAATGCTAGGGTAGCCCCATGCCTCCATAGTTGCCTCTTGCTTTCTTCTGCTGTCCAATGGAAGAAAATGAGAATACTTGCAAATCTCTCATTTAGGTGCACTCTGAAGAGACGGAGAGGAAAACGGGCACGGGAATTTATGGTAGAGGAGAGAAGAAGTCTACATTAGTTCCTCTTAGCTGCCTGCCCCTCTGTGCAATGTGATGAATGCAGGCTGCTGCTTTTAATTATATTTGTTTTGCTTCAAGTGCACACTTTGGGTATGTGGCTCAGGACTGAATATCTTGCACCTATGAATTGTCCGTTGTTATCGGCTCTAGTTAATAACGCAGCAAAGATGTTGTGAAAACTGTGTGACTGCAATGAATGAATGGATCATTCAGCAATTATCTAACACCAGTGCCCCACAATTTTGGTTGCCATTTGCTCTGAGCTTCTAGTAGTTTTGAATGCTGGTGGGGGGGAACCTGATGGAATGTAACATAAGTTTAAAATGTCTGATGCCTAAAAATAAGGTTACAAGGGTGTCATGAGATATACACCAAAGATCTTTCATCCAAATGGAATTGGTTGTCATGCTGTATCCAGGTATTCATATATTTATCTTGCAACTGAGAAATAATTGGGATTTACTTCTGATACACCCACTGTCTTATGCCTCTGTGAGTAAGCATACTGGACACCCAGTATATATTGTATTAATGAACAAACTTTATTCTAAATTATTTGTATCAGTTTAAGGAGCATTTGTGATTTTAAAATTTATTTTTCTCTTTACTTTTATCTGTGTGTGTGTGTGTGTGTGTGTGTGTGTGTGTGTTAATGAATCATTGACAAAAATCTGTGCTTTACCATACTGTGGAGCATCACAATGGTGCACTACTATATAGTGCCACTGCAGTTCCTCCTCTTAGCAACTAATCATAAGGTAGATTCAGATGAAGGGCCTTGAGCCCATTTGCTCTCATCCTTCCAGAGTACCACACTCGCTGTCCTCACATAATAGCATTAGCCGTTTCTAAAATGAGCCCAGTGTCCTGGCCTCAACTGTTATTTCTAGCAATCTATCTCAGCTGTTGATCATGTGCTGTAAATATATAGTTCCTAAGGCCTCTCCCAGTTTTTGATCAGAATTATTGCTCAGTGATTCATGATTATTGTATCATTCGTGGCTCAGTTGGTAGCACTTGCGCCTGCTGAATTTTTTTTTATTTGTTCATGGCATGTGGGTGTCGCTGGCAAGGCCAGCATTTATTGCCCTCAAAGGTTGTGGTGAGCTGCCGCCTTGAACCGCTGCAGTCCGTGTGGTGAAGGTTCTCCCACAGTGCTGTTAGGTATTGAGTTCCAGGATTTTGACCCAGCGACTATGAAGGAACGGTGATATATTTCCAAGTCGGGATGGTGTGTGACTTGGAGGGGAACATGCAGGTGGTGGTGTTCCCATGTGCCTGCTGCCCTTGTCCTTCTAGGTGGTACAGGTCGCGGGTTTGGGAGGTGCTGTCGAAGCCTTGACGAGTTGCTGCAGTGCATCCTGTGGATGGTATAAACACTGCAGCCACTGTGCACCGGTGGTGAAGGGAGTGAATGTTTAGGGTGGTGGATGGGGTGCCAGTCAAGCGGGCTGCTTTGTCCTGGATGGTGTCGAGCTTCTTGAGTGTTGTTGGAGCTGCACTCATCCAGGCAAGTGGAGAGTATTCCATCACACTCCTGACTTGTGCCTTGTAGATGGTGGAAAGGCTTTGGGGAGTCAGGAGTGAGTCACTTGCCGCAGAACACCCAGCCTCTGACCTGCTCTTGTAGCCACAGTATTTATGTGGCTGGTCCAATTACGTTTCTGGTCAGTGGTAACCCCCAGGATGTTGATGGTGGGGGATTTGGCGATGGTAATGCCGTTGAATGTTATGGGGAGGTGGTTAGACACTCTCTTGTTGGAGATGGTAATTGCCTGGCATTTGTCTGGCGCGAATGTTACTTGGCACTTATCAGCCCAAGCCTGGATGTTGTCCAGGTCTTGCTGCATGCAGGCACGGACTGCTTCATTATTTGAGGGGTTGCGAATGGAACTGAAATCAGAAGGTTGAGTTCAAGTCCCACTTCAGAGACTTGAGCACAAAATCCAGGTTGATACTCCAATGCAGTAATGAGGGAGTGCTGCACTGTTGGAGGTGCCATCTTTTGGATGAGATGTTTAACCGAGGCCTTGTCTGCCCTCAGGTGGACGTAAAAGATCCATTGGCACTATTTTGAAGAGCAGGGGAGTTCTTCCTGGTATCCTGGCCAACATGCATGCCTGAACCAACACTACATTTTGAAAAAAAACATTATCTGGTCATTATCACATTGCTGTTTGTGGGAGCTTGCTGTGTGCAAATTGGCTGCCGCGTTTCCGACATTACAACAATGGCTACACTTCAAAAGTACATTGATTGTAAAGCTTTGGGATGTCATGAGATCCTGAAAGGCGCTATATACATGCAAGTTTGCGTGTCTCTATCTTTCTGTCTGTCTTCCTTCTGTCCTGCCTACTTGCCTTCCTTCCTTCCTTTCTTCCTACCTACTACCCCTAGGGCCTGGATGGCCCCTTCATGTCACAATGACCAGAACTATTTGTAGTAGTCCATGTGTGGCTGACTAAGCCTTGTACGGACCATGGAGTGAACTTAATTCATCTGGCAATATAAGCCAGCATCCTCCTTATTGCCCCTTCACACTGCTTACACCTAGTGAGCAATGAAATATTTTTGTCTCGTTTTGGTGGCCATCTCTTTAAGTTCAGTCCTAATACGTAAGGAGTATTGTAGCTAGCTAATCTTGAACCAATCTTATCTCCATACAATCTTGCAAGTTTCTTCAGTTGCAGGCTGGAGAGAGGAATAATTCAAGCGTAAATAATTCTGTATGATTGGTTCATTTTATATATGACAATTTCTTTTGAAATCTGAAGGGTCAGATATTTGAAATCCAAGCAGTCCTGGTAACTCTCTAATGGGATATAAAAAGAACTATTCATTTCAAATGAAGGAGTGAGTTTGAAAGTCTTGGAAGGAACTGACCAGTTTGAAATTGTGAGAAGAGAAAAAATTGCTTTGAATTGCCAAGAAACAGTTTAGACTCCATAGGCTTCCACAGTGGTAAGAAATTCAAGAAAAAGAAACACTATTATTCGAGTTACTTTAGGTTTCGAGTGACTATCTTTTTATTATTTTGTCCACCAAGTGGAAGGATATCTGCTGTAACTGTATAACTATATTTTGATTGTTACTTGTTCATCTTTTGTAAAATAAATTTGCATGATATGTTAGTTGTATTGAGATTTAATGTGATGCTCTACTGCTTCTGAAGATTGGGAGTGAGAACTTATGGAGGCATAGGATAAATTCAGTGGCTTAAAAGCAATTACCAGATAGGGTTTGCTTTTCATGTCTCCAGGTGTTTTACTGAAAGCTTACCGAGATCGAAAAGCACCTATAGAAGGTATGGGAAGGCAAGATGCACCTAGTGTTCTGATGTGAGTTGAAATCACCAAGAGTGAGAAGGTTTGAGATTCCAGGTCATTTATGTTACCAGGAACAGAAGGGGTCCTAGCATAAACACAGCAATTACCCATTTTTACTTCTATGCCCAACAAATAACATGCTTGGTGTAACAAAAAATGAATGGGGAAGATAGAAAAGTAACTATCGATGCAGACACCATAACATTATTTAAGGGGGAATTGGCTAGCTATCTGAAAAGGAAAATTATAAAAAGAATTTGATGAAATAACAGGGAAATTAGATGAAAGTAATTATGATGGGTGAATGGCTTCCTCCTGTGCTGTAATTTCGATGATTCTAACAATGAAGAAATGTCTTGTCTTTACAAATTACTCAACAGAATGAAGTGAGACAGTTCACCAGGGCTAGTTTTGGAGTTGCTGTTACTGGAGACCAGCATTTACTGTATAGGTTTTTGCTTTGTATTCTTCTCTGTAATTTAATTCATTATTTTCATATTTTTGAGCTAAAAAGAATGGGAAAATTCTACTTAAAGGTCTATCTGAGGAAAACTTTTCCAAAGTTAAGCAGAAGTAAGAATAAAAGTATAGAAAGCTTGCCATTGCCTCCTGTCTGGCCGAGCTCTGAAAATGTAGTATGCTCCGAATAGAATTATAACACCCTGCTACAAACTTGTGGCAACTCTGGGTAGGATAGTAGAATCACCTTTTACAAAGAGCATTTTGTTTATTCTAAAGTTTTTGAGAACTTAATGGAGCTCTTTACTCTTACTCCCCTCCCCCCTCCATAACTGAAATCTCTGGTGGTGTTTGAAAAGTGCAAAATCAGACAAAATAGCATGAAGAAAACATTTTAATCACTGTGACTATTTATTAATGTAGAATTCTGCAGGATAAGCACAGGCCTCAAATTGGAACTATTTGTGTGGCTGTATTTCAATAACCTACTGCAACAGTCACTTTAAATCATTGAAAACCTGAGGGTTAATGAAGATTCTAATTTGACCAAAGCTTGTCTTGGAAAAACATTCAAATTTAATTTTGGTTAAAATAATTGAAGTAAAGTCATCGTCATGACAGCTCTACAGCATTAGTGTTGATCTGCACGGTGATGGGGAAAGTGCTCAACTGAATAATTATTTGAATTGTTCTTGTTTCACGTTGCTTAATTTTCACGTGTAACATGACTGTAAATGCTACTTAATGCTTTTATGTGAAGCTGTATGAATTTGCTGCACTTGCCGTGTCATTGTAAAGCTCTACTTCTATACCGTGTTGGTGAATTTGTCTTCAAGTCCCTAGGAGTTCTGTAAGCTTGTTGACCAGTCTGCTGGATACAAAGCTCCAGGCCTTATTCATAACATAATTTTGGGAAAGATTGTGGCTGCTTGTCAGAGTGTATGAAATAACCCATCAATTCAAACTCAAGTAATACTTCAATGAGGATTGAGCAAGGTTTTACATTGTTCTGTTTTTTCTTTTGTTGGTGTTGCATTACAGAGTATTTCACACTGAGTGCGAGGGAAGTCGAGATTAACACTACACTGCTGGATTGCTGATGATGAGGTGGGATGTGGAAAGCAGATGGTGCTGAAGAAGGATAGTCACAAGATGGATTAGCTTGTAATAATGAAAGCTGTTGTAAAATAATACTGGGGAAGCAATGACCAATTAAATGTTCATATTCTTTGCATGTTTTATTTTCAATTCATGGTTACATTTTTGTTCATTAATTAGCATCATAGTTAATTATGCAAAGTAATTGTCAAAAGTGGCTCAGAACTTTTTCTATTCAACACTTACCTACGAGAACAGCAAAAACGAGCATTTGTATCGTGCCTTTAACATAGGAAAACTCCCCAAGGCACTTCACAAATGCATAAACAGACAAGACCTGACATCAAGCTAAAGAAGGAGATATTAGGAGGGGTGATTAAAGGCTTTGTTCAAAGAGGTAGGTTTTAAGGCGGGTCTTGAAGGAGAAAGAGGCGGAGAGATTTAGGAAGGGAATTCCAGAGCTAAGGGCCTGCACGGCTGAAGGCTGATCCTGTCAATGGTAGGTCAAGAGAGTGGGGGCTGTGCAAGAGGCTCCTACTACTATGGCAGTACTTTGTTCCTGGTTACCTGAACCAAAGTGTAATTTCACTGCATAAAGCTTCTATTGACAAGTCGGTGCAATGATCCCTGCTTGTCCAAGGCAAACTTATGCTGTGTGATGTTTATTCTGAGTAATAAGGGTAGCTACTGTTTCAAGGTTGCATTGATCATATGCACTGGCTGAATGCAGAGCACCAGGATCTTTTAATTCTGTTGAAGCACTGGTACAGCAAGGTGATAATTTTTTCTTTCTTTGATGTCGATACCAAAACCTTTTTTGGCCTTTCTCTGAAGTAATGGCTCATTTTTGTCTGTGAATATCAGTGACAGCAAGAACCGGAGGTTTGTTACTATTGTGTCACATCATGTTATGTGCAGTTAATGAGACAAGGCCCAAGGTTAGAGAGAGCTTCTTCCCACATGGCCTACTTGATGTTTTGTTAAAAGGCACAAGATGGTCAGCCAGTGGCAGTAGTAAAGCAGTGTTTGGCTCCTAACAAAAGTGTGTGTGTGTGTAAAATCTGGCATCCTCTGGGTCTGCAAAATGCATTGGATCCTTGTTTGGGCATCTGGATGGTGTGTCACATGAAAATGATGCACAGCCTCGTGGGAGAGTAAAGACTGATGTCCATCTTCTCCTGCTTAAATTATATCTCCTGCCAGCTGATCACAGAACGTTGACGGAGATTCAAAGACAGAAAAGAAAGTGCTGAAAATACATTGCAGGTCTCTCAGCATCTGTGAAGAGAAAAGGCATGCTATAATTTTGGTATTTTCCATGGGTTTCTATTTTGATTTCAGTTTCTAGTATTTTTAGTTTTCTTCTCTCTTTATCCCTATTAGTGGAGTAGACTGACCTGGATTTCCAGCTAAAGGAGATAACGTTCTCTCCCAAAAATAAATGTATACGAGTGATTCTTTTTAACATCTGAAAACACTTAGGGCAAGCAAGATGAATCCTAAATACAATACCTTACTTTCAAAGACAGTTCTTAATAAAGTTCGATATTTTTTATATATATATATATATATATATATATATATACAAAAAAAGACAAAACTGCATCAGCTACTTTTGAAAGGTGGTAGAGGACTTTTAACTTCTGGGTGGGAATCCAGGGAACACACAGGTCGCCCATCGGGGAGTCTCCGTAGGAAGCCCGGCTGACATTAATTACTTGGCTTCGTCCACGTTTTACCTACCTAAAATGGGTGTAAAGAGATGGCTGGCTGGCTGCTGCCAGGCTGAGAGCGAATAGTGAAGATCGCCTGTCTGCCCACACTTGTGTAAGCTGTGTCGGGGATGGGGGGGGGGGGGGGTTTGCCAGGGTCTCATTGTTAGGAAAGGGGGGAATCCATAGTCAGAACATATCCAGCAATAGCTTCAACCCCACCACCCAACTCTGCTGCCCATCATCCCTGTTCCCGCTGATGTGCATTGGCTCCTCGTTCTCTTCTCCAACCCCCCAACCCCCGGATATACCTCATATTTAAAATTCTCATCCTCGTATTTAAATCCCTTCATGGCCTTGCCCCTCCTATCGATGTGATCTCTTCCAGCCCTACAACCCACCCTCTCTCAACACTGTTCCTCCAATTCACGCCTCTTGTGCTTCTCCTTCCATCCGCCCCTCCCCCCTCCCTCCTCCACAATCGCTCCAGCATTTATAGCTATGCCTTCAGCCACCTCGGCCCCACGTTCTGGAATTACCTCCCTAAACTCTTCCAACTCTCCACCTCCATACCCCTCTCCTCCTTTTAAAATGTGTCCTTAAAGCACATTTTGCTCGCCCCTTTATACGTCCTCCTGTGGCTCGATGTCCATTTTTTTTCCTGATTACACCTCGGTGAAGCGACTTGGGTCATTTTTTCTATGTTGAAGACGCTACATAAAAGAAAGTTGTTGTTCCTGACTTTTTAAAAAAAAGTACTCTGGATGTTTGATGCGTTAATTATCCTGTTTTGAAAGAAGCCTTGCTGTAATGAGACAAAGGTAGTTTTTGCTTGTGGATATATTTTAAACTTTCCTCCTTGATTCTGTGAGTTTGTCAGTTAAGAATGCACTATACCCAGACTTGTGAGTAATCTGTGTTTTTCATGCATTTGAACAGTTTGCAAGGCTGCTGTAAAATGTTCTTTTAACTTTTTTAAAAACTGACAAACCCTCAGAAATGCATTTTTATAGTTCCCATAGTAAGCCTCACCAATCTGCTTCCAACCAGTTTTGGCCTCCATGCCCACCTCAGCGTGGGGAGGTGCAAATGAAACGATTACCGTACTCCTCCCTGCCCCCCACCCCCACCCCCACTCCCACTAAACAAGGCAAAGTTTGTGTGCTTTGGATTTTTTTTCAGGATTTCTAAAACTGTTTGATTCCTTTTTAGTCATGTTAATTAGGACAGAGAAAGGGAGTGGCTCGGTGGGAGACTTTCTCTGTGAAATGAATGACTGGCTGATTGACTGCTAGGAGGTGCCTCTGGAACAAATGCTTTTTATTTACTCAAGATTTGAGATTACATTTTTGTTATCTTAGACCAATTTTTTTTCTTGCAAATTTTTCTCATAGCCCGCCCCCTCCCCCTCCCCTGCCAACTCATAAAACTCCGGGCTATGGATCCATGGGTGCTGGCCATCCCCCCCCTCTGGTACTTTGGCTATTGCTCACGTGAACCTTGATGGTGTGTGTCAGCAGGCTGTATGACTGCAGGGGAAATTGCAGCTGAGCCTGATCCTATCCTCATCTGATATCCCCACACATACAGATTTCTGGCAAGGGTCACTGGATAGCAATTAGGAAGGGCAAGCCTGTCTGATTTTTTTTCCTTTCTCAAACCCAAGACATTTAATCCAATGATGGAGTTTCCCCCCCCCCCCAGCCCCCACGCCATCTCATTTGAAATCAGCTAACTTCGCACCGACTGCGTACTTGTATCTATTTTTGTTCCACTGTGCGTTAGTGTAATAAGGAAAGACAGGACATCAAGATTATTGGTCAATCCAAATGGGGGATTGAGTAACATGAGTGTGTTAAATGAAATTACAGATAAAATATAAAAGCTAAAATAGTATTCGTGCCAAAATCTAAGCTGCAAGGGCCTCTTGCTGAGTCAGTGAGTAAACACACTGCAATATATAGCACGGTACTGAGTCTTACAGATCAAAAAGGCTGCGGTTCACTGCCTGGTGACTCAGCCGATCTCCGCTGGGGATATCAATAGGGGGTGCAATTATTAGCTTTGGCTATGCTGGGGAGCAGAAAATTTGGAAGAATTCCCACTCCTGATTGCTATCCAGTAAACCCCTGCTGTAAGCGTGGCAGTGTGACAGTCAAGTAAGGACAAGACCAAGCTCAGCTGTGATGGTGCCTCCGCTTTCTCCCTCCACTCCACCAGTTGAATAGCCACCTGGGCTCACACATGGATGACTAGCCACTGAGGCGATTTACCAAAAGTAAATTGGTGCCATTAGAAATGAACTCAAACATATGTTGCCACTTTCAAAAGAGGTGGAGATTTTGCAGGGAGGGGTGAAATTTGAAAAGATTATAAGTTGAATATACAGGATGATGCAAAAATAACATGCAATGGGGTGGATGAAACTAAATAAAGCTGTTGTGCAGCTGTAGTTTTAAAATTTACTTTAAACAAATTCACTTCTCATCACCCTCATCTAATTAATGCCAGATAAAAAGCTGTTACAAGGTTGTTGGACAATCTTTTACAGTTGTTTTTCCATGTCTGTGCTGCTTCTGTGTTCCTCTCTGTTACGCTGCAGGCATCTCTTCAGGTTCCCTGCAGCTGGTGTTCACCTAGAATAGATGCTGGGAATTGTGGTGTACTTTCAGAACGCTGGGTGTTGAAGTCCAAGTTCACAGTACGATTTTCATTATTCACTCTTTTCATTATGTCTAATAAATGTAAATTCTGCTGTGCAATTCACAGCCTTTCATATCCTGTGTGTTGAAATTAACTCGGGGGTGGGGTGAGGAAGTTGAATATAATCTAGTGTGTGTGGTTGAAACAATGTAGGCAGAAAGGGTCTGCATTCCTAAAGGAAGAAGAATCCTTATTTCCTTGATGTCCACAATTTCTTTGTGAACAATTGTGCTCAATGGCACATCTTAGACCCTGTGCCCAACAGTACCTGAGTGTTGTGGGAAAGGACATACCTTCCACTGCTTACCTCACTGAGGTTGGTGAAACTCTCCCTCTTGGGGAAACTGTAGATTTAAATTGAGATACTTTTTGGGAGTACTGTGTTGCAGTATTCTCTGTTTGTACCTCTTCACATATTTTTGCTTAAGTTTTTTTTTGTAGTTGTGTGGCATTCAATGCATAAAGTTGCACACAAAATGAATGCACTGCAATAAGAATTTCTGGAAAGTTTAAAAATTAACGACGAATAAACAGAAGGAGCAATATTTACGGAAGATCAGATCAGTACCCTTTTGGCTTTTCTGGTTTAGGTGATCTGCCGTTGAGCCAGTCAGAACAGGACTATCTCTGGTTTCACTGGCGGTCTGCGCCAAGTTGGCTGATTTCAGTAAGGTTTAGGGTAGTGGTCTTAGCATTGTCTGCAGTGCCTCCAGGTTAGAGAGTGAAAAATTGACTCTAATTTCTGCTCCTGATGGCTTGCCAGCTCTTGTGTAGAATAGCCAATTGGATGAGGTACTGGAGGACAACTAGTATTCATGGCGCTGTAATCCAGCAAAGAGTTAAATAGAGGAGAAGTGGAGAAAACTAATAAGAAAAGGTGCAGATAGAAAAACATCGAACCAAACACAACTAATTTATCACTAACATTTTATATGCCCTACTAAGGCAGTGAAGAGGTCAAATTCTTATGCTTGAATTGAAAATTTGGGGAATATTGGAACCCGTGAAGGTCAAGATTTCTTCCACTTCACTGTGGTTGGCATGGATATAAATGTCTGAATTTTGATCCATATGTTAAATAATTCAACATTTCTGAACGTTTTTTTTTTCCACAGTCAAATCAAGATGTGGGTGTAAAGTTTAAAAAATACCTGGAGGCTAATGTCAACTCTTGGATAGATGACGTATAAATTACTTCAGATCTCTAAGATAAATGATTTTTTTTCAATGTGTAATCTTATCCTTTTTATGTACAAGAACATACAGGTTAGTTATTGGTAGTTTGTGACCATGTCACCGTGGGAATAGTTGTTTTGACCTTCACCTTGCCTGATATTTGTGTGGTGTGTTTTTTATTAAATGACAAATTATAAGTTTGGTGCTTTGTTTATTTTATGAACTGTGAACCATAATGCCAGTCATTGTCCAATCCTTGAAAAAATTCATAACTTTGATCACACAATGCTATGCAGTTTCCAGATGTTACCTAATTGTTAATTACCAATCATTACTGACACATTCATGTCCCATACATATTTAGAAATCAGTTTATTTTTTCCAGGCTGCACCACATAAACCAAGTCCACTATGCTTAGATCTGAGATCTGTTTGGTACTCCTTCCCTACTTAGTCATTTGGATACCCATAATTTACTAAAGACTTGGTTTAGTAAATTGTAATAAGGGCTGACAGATGGGGAATGTGCTGAAGAAATGCCCAATGAGGCTTCAATAGAGCTTGTAACCTCACTGGACCTTCGTTCAGTCAATCAGCTTGCTGAAGGAAACAAAATCCTGTGTCTAAAAAGTAAAAATGAAGAATTGATCCTCTGCTGTATTACTGGGATAATCAACTGTACTTTTCAGCTACCGTTTTCCCTTTCATATAAGGGTGTAATTTGCTGATAAAATGTATAAGCTGCACACTATAGCATGCCCATCATTTTTGTGTAATTCTCAAAAGATTATTAATAGCATATCTACTGTGCATAATAGTTAAATGTTTTCATTACCTACATAAACTATGATGTAAATCTAAATGTTCATGTTATTCTTACTGCTTACAGTGCACAGAATAGTGTTAAAACTTGCAGACTTAGATTTCAGGAACGATCTTTCAACACACATAACTCCCTACTTGTACATACACTCTAGTTCCATGATGTAAAGTCTGAAAAGCCCAATGCTTGCAGTTGATCAATTGGCTTTATCACAATCTTATTCCATATCAATTTAGTTTATTTTAACTTTGAAGCTTCAGCAGTGGCAAGATAACTGAAGCCTTGAAGCTTTGGCTGCAATGTTGGAGCAGGATTGTGGTTCACTGGGGAATGGAAGACATGGCTGGGAAAAGTTATGAGCAGCATTAGTAGCTTTGCAACTGATTATTTAGATTCTATTCAGTTTTGAATCCCAGTGGGAACTAACAAAAGCTTCAAGAAGTGAAGACTTGGTTACAGAGCTACCATGAAGAAATGTTTTTTCCCCCCACATAATACAGATGACTTAGGGAAGAGAGAGAGAGAAGAGAATCCTGTAGAGGTTATAGTAAGTTACAGTTCCTTAAATTATGCATAATGTATGTTCTTGGAAGATAACAAATGAAAATGATCTATTTAAAAAGTAAGCTTGCAGATTATCTTCTGCTTCTTTCAGAAGTAAGCAATTTTTTTAAACACAAGTTTAGTCAGTGTACGAATCAATAGAGCATGTACAAAAACAGTCGTAACAAAAATGGCTAATATTATTCCTGAAACCATGTAAATCTTGGGCCAGCTCTGATGAAGATAAAAGAGCAAAGTGTTTGCAAAGAATGGGTACATTACAGGAAAAGTTTATATACCCTTAAATTGTGAATTTGGTGCAAAGTAATTTCACTGCAGCATTTATCAAGTATAATGCAATTGTTGATGTGGAACTTTTCTGCAAAGAGGTGGCCCTGGGAATAGTGCTGTAAACAGATTATTGAAAGAGGCCATTTATTCGACAAGATGCAATTTTTTAAACTGACTGCAAGGTCTGATGCCAGTACCATAGCCAGACAATTTGACAACATCTTGGCATTGTTTTATGTACTTTTTTGGAATGAAAAGATTTGTATCCTGTGCATATCTCCAATTACTTTTATCATAATATTTGTATGAAACCTTTTGAAGGTCGCTTCTCTAGCACCGTTATAATGGTTAGATAAAATATTTCTAGTGAGATCTGGCTCATGTTTTGTTCTGCATATCAAAATCTGAAAGTTCATTCTATCTGTCATTAGCTGGGAATTATGAAGCATTGAAGCATTTAAAATAATTTGTGGTTGCCCTTCATGTTGTAAATTCCCACTGTGATATATAAGTTATTCATCAAATATCGTATGCATGTCAGTGAAAGGGTAAGAAATAAAGAAAAAGTCTTGTCAACTGAAGCTTTTTGATTTTTTTTTATTATTTCAACTATCATACCAGTGCACCTTGGATTGTAACATACACTGCCAATTACAGACCAAAAATAGTTCCTGTATGCTCTGTTTTTAAAAAAAATGTGCTGCACCCTTTGTTAGTCAGTCGCAAAATATCGCTTGATTGTGTATTTCCATGAATTGAGTGGCTTTATTTTGAGTTATTGGGTCACAGTGGCTATTTATATCCTTCTGATGATGCAAGTCAACATATTAAGTTTTGACTCAGTGGCAAATTAAACAACTGATTAACTGTTCCTAAGACCGCCTACTTCCACTTCTGCAACATCGCCTGTCTCCACCCCCGCCTCAGCCCATACAATGCCAAAACTCTCATCCGTGCCTTTGTCATCTCCAGACTTGACTATTCCAATGCTCTGCTTGCTGGCCTTCCATCCTCCACCCTCCATAAACTTCAGCTCATCCAAAATTCTGCTGCCTGTATTCTGACATGCACCAAGTCCTGCTTACCTATCACTCCTGTGTTCTCTGACTTATAAAGGCTCCAGGTTCCCCAAAGTGTCCAATTAAAAATTCTCACCCTTGTGCTCAAATCTCTTCATTTCCTCGCCCGTCTCCATCTATAACCTTCTCCAGCCCTAAAACTCTGAGAACTCTTTGCATTCTTCTGACTGCCCTCTTGTGCATCCCCCTCTCCCTGCGCTCCACCATTGGCAGAAATATCATTGGCAGAAAGCCATTAGCCACCTAGGCGCTAAGGTCTGGAATTCCCTCCCTAAACCTCTCTGTGCTTCCACCTCATTCTCTGCTCCTTTTCAGGCACTCCTTAAAACTTAACTCTTTGACCAAGCTTTAAAGCACCCTTTTTAATATCTCCTTTAGTGTCAAGTTTTTTCTGATTCCGCTTCAGTGAAGTAGCTTGGAACATTTTTCTACATTAAATGCACTATAGAAATGCAAGTTGTTGAGTATATCTCAAACAGCTTAGGCTTCATTCTTTATGGTTTAAAAACACTCTTTAACCCTTAATAGTATTGCATCCTTAAAGCTCTTTGGACATCAAATTTTTAAAAAATACTAATTTCAGCTGCCCACACTGCAAGCTGCATGCAATCTACTGCTGTTTATTTGTAAACCTTTCACTGGCCATTTTGAAAATGATGCTGATTTTTGTAAGTACCATTTAATGCCTCATTGGCAACCTTGTACGAGCTTGTGTGCAACTTTTGGGTGTGCTGAGTGGTTTCCAGACCTTTTCCGCACACAATTGCACTATTGTCATCATGCAAATCTTGTGCTTTCTTCATGCTTTTTCTGATGGACAATGGATAATGATTTGCACACAATAAACATTACATGATACTAATGTTGCAATAGAAACCAGAGCCCATGGCATAACTGATATCCATGAGATGTTACTTTACAGTAGGCTGCACGTTGCTTAAGTATTACCTATTTTATTTTGTGCAGTGTAATTTACATCATGTGTTGTATTATATTACAGGTGGCCATTTTGTATCTCACCAATGTAGACATTGATCCTTGTATTGGAAGACATCAGATTTTACAATAGGACTCTGTTTCTGTTGTAACCAGAAGGTTTGGAACAAAAGCTTGCCAAAGAATTAGGGGCTATAATTATTATAGGCCTCTGTATATGTATAATCTCAAATATATGTATACGGTTATAAGCAATTAGGTTTTGAATCAAAGCAATCTCTTATACTGTATTGTTGTATTACTGCTCAGTGCTTCAATGACCAACTATTTCTGAAAACATTCATTAACATCAAATTGTGTAACATAAAGACAGTTTACTGAGTATGAGATATTGCACAAACGAAGCAAAATTAACTAGCCACGAAATTAAATAGAAGTTTGATGGACTGTGCAGAAATTTAAACATCAAGTACATCCAAACTCAATAAAGGCTGTACCTGTCTCCATACAAATTTTCTTTATTGTATGAGTTCAATAGCCTAGATATTACAGTTATCAATGTAAGTGGGTGAATGCTTGATGTGTTCATATGATATTCCTATATTTAGTATTAGGCCAATTATTTTAAAATAGTGAGCTGAGAAATGTCATATTAATACATTAAATGTTTGCATGCTAATATTACAAACCCTAATTTCCAGGCTAATACAATTTGAAAGAAGCTAAATCACATCATTATTGTGTTAGTGAAAATTTTATAAAAGCTCTTTGCTGGGAGCAAACAGCACTAATTCAGGCACAAGGTGATGTTGGGTTTTAATTTTTGTAGGCAGTCACTAATGCACTGGTGATTCTTTATGGTTGCGTGCTAGAATCTTGAATCCAATCCCATCTGAATTGAATTTGAATTTTAAACGTAAACTCTGAGCAAACACCTTTTGGAATGGGTTTTAAAATGGAACCCCTTACATTAGGGGAGTCCTCTGTCTTAGGGAAATGAACAATTGACAATAAAAAAACCAATTACGATTCCTTTTGGCAGAAATGGAACAAATCCATGAAACAGACTGCTCTGCCAGTCTGACGAGGATAGTGTCGGGAATGTAGTGGGTATAGAGAGAGGATGTAAAAGGACTGAAGAGGTAATTTTATTGAATGAGCAGAACTATTATTAATTGGTATTGCATATAAAATGTGTAGTTTGCTGAGAAACGTTTACTTTTAAATTAGAAATTCTGTAGAGTAAAATTGGAATTCAGTGCTTTCTTCAGGTATGTTTTGTCCAAACTTGACCACCGAACAAGAGTTCAGTATCTTTTGTTTGACATGTGGCTTCACAAAATCTTTTTATTTGGGCTTGAATTTGCCATTGGTTTTCAGTGCTACTGAATTGAGAGAGTTTGCTTTGGATATGGTGAAGAATGTACTGAGAAGATGGTGTAAATTAAGTTGATGTCAAAATCTTAACCCATCACAAATTTAATATCTGCAAAGGTGATATATGTCAGAAATTTAGTTCATAAATTACAGTGATATGATTCAGGACTTTTGTTTATTTTTCTTTAGCAAACAGCTGCACAACATTATGTACAAATTTTAATTTATTTCCTGCAATACAGAAGGTACATTGATCATGGTGGAAGTCAAAGGTAACATTGATGTTGGATGGTGTGCAATTGCCCAATTCAAGTCGTAATACAAAAGCAATAATATAGTTGAAAAAAATGATATGATGTAGTGTTTTGATGATGGCTTGGATAAAGTTTCAAATAGTTAATAGCAGAATCTTTCTTCTCTGGATTAGTCACAAAGCTTTGATTCTGTGTTGAGCTTTGCATGAAATCTGAACTCGGCTTTCCACCAATGGCACAACTTAGAATATAAAGTTGTTTTGTTGCAGAGGGAATTGCAGACTTGATCCCACCAACAGGTGCTCATAGCTTTAGTTGTCTTTGAAAGACTGCTCGAGTGAAAGACACATCATGTACTCTGATGTTTTTGTGCTTAAAATTCAAGTGTCCTCTTGCCCAATAGTTGACAAAATAAATGGGAATATGCTTAGTCAAGCTTCGAAAACATTCGCACAATGTATTGTCTTGATGTCGGGACTACGCCAAACCTGCTCTCGGACACAGAATACTCGATTCATCCACTGCGTTACTCATTTTCCAGCCCTGAAATGATTAGCTAACAAGGTGGCTATTGGGATTCAATATTGTCTCCGTTCTAGAGAATTCAGTTATTTTTTCCCTGTAATAACTCCTTTTAGTTCATAGTGGGGAGCTTCTAAAGTGGCCAAAGACAGTTTGGAAGAGTACACCAGGTATTTTTTTATTATTCATTCATGGGATGTGGGCGTCGTTGGCAAGGCCAGCATTTATTGCCCATCCCTAATTGCCCTTGAGAAGGTGGTGGTGAGCTGCCTTCTTGAACCGCTGCAGTCCGTGTGGTGAAGGTTCTCCCACAGTGCTGTTAGGTAGGGAGTTCCAGGATTTTGACCCAGCGACGGAAGGAACGGTGATATATTTCCAAGTCGGGATGGTGCATGACTTGGAGGGGAACGTGCAGGTGGTGTTGTTCCCATGTGCCTGCTGCCCTAGTCCTTCTAGATGGTAGAGGTTGCAGGTTTGAGAGGTGCTGTCGAAGAAGCCTTGGCGAGTTGCTGCAGTGCATCCTGTAGATGGTACACACTGCAGCCACTGTGCGCCGGTGGTGAAGGGAATGAATGTTTAAGGTGGTGGATGGGGTGCCAATCAAGTGGGCTGCTTTGTCCTGGATGATGTCGAGCTTCTTGAGTGTTGTTGGAGCTGCATTCATCCAGGCAAATGGAGAGTATTCCATCACATTCCTGACTTGTGCCTTGCAGATGGTGGAAAGGCTTTGAGGAGTCAGTCGATGAGTCACTCGCCGCAGAATACCCAGCCTCTGACCTGCTCTTGCAGCCACAGTATTTCTGTTTCCGGTATATCTGGTTATCGGTAGACAGTGACTTGATCGTGATAGATTATGTCAGTGCATCACAGATTAAGTTTACTTCTAAAATCAGAACTAAAGCACTTTAATGTGCCAAGTTCTTGATAATCCTATAGTTAATGCTATATTTGCTTTAAATAATTACAGTAACCAGTATATATCTTTCGGTTTAATCTATTGGAGATTAAAGCACCGTGCAGAAGTTATTTTCCCTGAAATGGGTGCATCGGTTGGGTTTTTATGATAATTTGGCAGCTTTCATGGTTATTGCTTCTGGTGCTAGGCCACAAATAACCAGATTTATTGAATTCAATTTCACAACTTGTCAGTGGCATTTGAGCTTGGGTAACATCTGGATTGCTAGTCCAGTGTCATAACCAATGCTCTACCATACCTGATCATACTATACTATATCATTCCCCAGGAACAGCATCTGCTTAAATAAAGGAGTGCCTAACAATGACAAAACAATTGCCACTTACTGCCTTGCAGGATGGAGCATGTGTGTAACCTGAAATTGAATTTTAATTTGTCATTACCATCCTGTTATTGACCAAGATATAATTTTCAGGAAGTAAATGAAATAATTTCTTCCCCCTCTGTCCCTCCACTGTAACATTGCTTTTGAAAATAATGTTCAAATCTAAACAAATTCTTGCATTTATACAGCACCATATTACAATCCTCAGAAGTGTTTCACATGAATTAGGTTTTGAAATAGTCACTGTTACATCGGCAAATGCGGTAGCCTAGTTTTGCATTGCAAGATCCCACAAACATTGAAATGCATGGTGGTGTTGGTTACGGGAAGGGTATTGGCCAGGAGAACTCCCTGCTCTTCGAAAAGTGTAATGGGATCTTTCACATCCACCTGAACAGACAGATGGGATCTCTGGTTTTACATCTCTCCCAAAGAGCAGCACCTTCAACAATGCAGCATTCCCTTATTACTGCCCCGAAGTGACAGCAAGGGTTGTGAGCTCAAGCCCTGGAGTGAGACTTGAACCCACCACCTTCTAAATCAGAGGGAAGAGTGCTACCAACTGAGCCAGCTTTCACCATGAATAATCTAGCCAATGTAATTAAGCCTTAAAAGGAGAATTTCACTCTTCAGCCTAACGTTCCATATTTTTTTTTGCTTGTATCAAGAAGCAACATGCTGGCAGACTTGTCATTTTTGGGCTCTAAGCTGGAAATGCATGACATTATTGACACGTCCTTCCTTGGCCAGCTGTGTGAAAAGAGATTGGCATTTTTTTTCTGGTCCTGGATGACTATCATGATATAATGATGGCTTATATTGAACCTGTTAACAATATTGTTCGACCAAGGTGAGCTTTATTTTCATGGTTTTAATGGTGAGTTTTCACCATCTGATGCTACAAACTGTTGATGTCATTAAATTAGAATTCTCTCAACTGGCTGTTTTTCATGCGCACCTCTTAATGATGAGTATACTCCTTTCATAGTCTAAATTATAGTCATGCCTTTTATCCCTGGAGGTAAGTGGGGCCCCCCCCAAGAAGTTGGTTGATGGAAAAATGAAGCATTTACAGTTGTAAATGGGAGCAGAATTATGTGTTAAATTTATTTAATATTCTATAAATCAGACACAACCAGATTTTCCTGATTTTTAAAATGTGAAAGTGCTTCACAGTATAGAGTTTAAACAATACTCAGCATTGCTTCTGGAATGACAGCTAATAGCTGGATGATTGGAAAACCTTACTTTAATCTTCAAATTTGACAGAGTGTGAATTTCAGGCTTCCTTTTTCCCCACAAATACGCTGTTTAATCTTGTTGGTGCAGAATGGCTGTCGATTTTTCAGTTGACTTGACTCTTGTCATGCAAATTGTGGCATCTTTCTCGGTGACTGCACAGGCTAAGATTAGAGGCGACAAGCAAGTCCCACTGACCAGCTGCTGTGTTTTTTTTTGTTTATGCCTCCCTAGTTTTTTTTCCCCTTGTTCTCACTTTTTTTTGGCTGATAATGTTCTGATAATACCATCCCAAGGGGCAGGGGCAGTGGGCTGAATAGTACCATATCAGAACTGGCTGTGCGCAGCTGCTAGGATGCGTAATGTGAGGGCAGGTGGCATACCTCGGGGAATGTTTTTGTCTCGACTACTGGCTCCTGCTGTTACTATCTCCTTCGGAAGCTGTATGGGGAGGGGTGAAAAAGTCCATATTCTTGTTATAGTCAACACTGAAAACCCTTTGTGAGATTGTACTTCCAAAAAAAACCCACCACCTCCAACCACTCATCTTGCAGTCCTGTCTATTAGTTGTGTTTTTAGATGATAGCTGCCGATAGCGAGGAGATGTATTGGTTCCTGGGGCTGTCGAGCTGCAGGATTATTTTTCACTGATGTGTTTTATAGGCCTGAGCCAAAATCTTGAATGAAATATTTCTTTTAGTAACCTGTTTAAATTATTTAGGTCAAAGCTCTTTCTCCTGCACAATTTCGCTTTCCTCCGCCATGACTCATGCTGGGGTATATTCCATGACACGTTTGGCTGTCCTTCGTGTGCAAGCTCACATAGTGAGTGTTGCAGGCCATTCAACTGAAAGTGCTGTTGCCAAGCTCAATTTGTCATAACTTCTGCTGGAAAGTGTGAACATATCGGACAGCCCAACCTCCCCTGAGGCCTCCCTCTTACCCTAACCTCAAACCCCGTCTCCACTCGTGCCCACTCTGAGCTCATCTTGTTTTTTGAGACCTGGCTTCTTTTTCACTCTGCTTCCCAGCCGATGATCAACTGCAGTGTTCCCTGCTGCTGGCCTGCTGGAACTCTGTACCGACCACATACGATGCCAAGGCCTTAGAGAGGGTGCAGAAGAGATTTAGTAGAATGGTACCAGGGATGAGAGGCTTCAGTTATGTGGAGAAACTGGGGTTGTTCTTAGGGGAGATTTGATAGAGGTGTTCAAAATCATGATCGGTTTTGATAAATATAGATACGGTTATTGAGTAAATAGGAGAAACTGTTTCCAGTAGCAGAAGGGTTGGTAACTAGAGGACACAGATTTAAGGTGATTGGCAAAATAGCCAGAGGTGACATGAGGAAACTTTTTTTTTAACGCAGCGAGTTGTAATTATCTGGAATGCACTGCCTGTGGAAGTAGTTTTCAAAAGGGAATTGGATAAATACTTGAAAGGAAAAAATTTACAGGGCAATGGGGAAAGAGCAGGGGAGTGGGATGAAGTGGATAGGCTGAATGGCGGCCTCCTGTGCTGTACCCACTATGATTTTTGAACCAGGAACCTTCCTGGTCGATATCGCTCAGTACTGCACCAGACAGTATATTTATCCACTGAGTAATCATGGGAGTTCTCGACTTAATGCCCTTTTAAAAAAAAAAAAATTAAACTGTTGTTAAACTATTTCAATTCTGCATCTGTTAAAATATAGACCTTGTGGGATAATTCATCGGCAGTCTCCCAGCTGGAATTGTCATGGAGAACGAAAGGGAAAAAATTAAATTGACCTAAATTTGAAATAAATTTTTACAGCTTTTGAAATTTGAACTCTGGACTGTAAAGCTGTTTTCCCCTTATTTCCTGAATTTTACGCAGCATTAATTGATATCCTGTATTGACAGTCAGTCATTATGCAATCTCCGTTTCCAGGTCATTCAGTGGAAACTGTTGAAGCTGAAAAATGGCCAAGAAATTTGAAGTGAACTGTCCTATCTTTATTATCATTTATCCTGCAAGATATGTAGATGCAGGAATATAAATAATAGTGGTGATTTTTTACATAATACAATGTACTTTGTTTGTGTTCTGGAATGAAAGTGAGCATCTGATCTGTCGAGCTCACTATTGGTAGATGCTACAGTGATGACAGTACTTGAGCTTCATAAGCAGCTAAACTTGTAAGTAGATGATATGTTTGCCACAGCTAGCCAACAAAACTGAGACATTTAAATTATTTATGCCACTTCACGTCAAGTTGTCAGATTTCTAATACAAAACAGGCAGCCGAACTAATGGATAGCTGCATTCATTAAAATCTAGAAACAACAATATTTCAATTTAATTATTATCCGGTAGTCTTTGTTTGAATGAGGCATGAATTCCATCAGGGCTTAATCATTCCTCATGTGGATAGCTGTGTTGACCATTTCACATAATCACATTTTCAGACTAAATGCATTGATCAAATCGAGTTCATTACACTTCAGAAGAATTGACTGTTCGTGTTTCAGTGCATGTTTATTGGCTTCCTTTGCACTACGCTGCAAGATTGCTGCTCTTATATTCTGCAATATGACCTTTACAACCATTTATTATGACACCACATCTTCGATCTACAATTTCGAAAAACCCACATCTCGGTTACAGTACGGATGCTATAAAATGATGGTGGTGTAACATCCAGGCAGTGCTGATTGCAGCAGCCATGTGCTTTGGATCCTCAAAACACGGAGTGTCCTTACAAATGTATGCTGCACATTGTGTATGTACCTATGCATTTGCAAAGGCAATTCCAATTCCAAATTTCTGAGCGAGCTGAAGTGCGGAATTGGTGCGTTTGGTTGCACCTGCCAACCAGCACTTAGTCATCTGACAAGAGGAGTCAAACTTGGACTACTGGATAGAAAGAAGTGATGCCACCAGTGTGCAGTGCATTGGATTGTGGGGCATTATGTTAACGTGTCATAATATTGGAGCCAACACTGATTACTGCACAGCCAAATTACTTCCTTAAAACTGCTGCTTGGGCAAAACACCAAAAACTGTCTGGTACTTTTAAAAAAAATTCGTTCATGGGATGTGGGCGTCGCTGGCGAGGCCGGCATTTATTGCCCATCCCTAATTGCCCTTGAGAAGGTGGTGGTGAGCCGCCTTCTTGAACCGCTGCAGTCCGTGTGGTGACGGTTCTCCCACAGTGCTGTTAGGAAGGGAGTTCCAGGATTTTGACCCAGCGACAATGAGGGAACGGCGATATATTTCCAAGTCGGGATGGTGTGTGACTTGGAGGGGAACGTGCAGGTGGTGTTGTTCCCATGTGCCTGCTGCTCTAGGTGGTAGAGGTCGCGGGTTTGGGAGGTGCTGTCGAAGAAGCCTTAGCGAGTTGCTGCAGTGCATCCTGTGGATGGTACACACTGCAGCTACTTTGCGCGGGTGGTGAAGGGAGTGAATGTTTAGGGTGATGGATGGGGTGCCAATCAAGCAGGCTGCTTTGTCCTGGATGATGTCGAACTTCTTGAGTGTTGTTGGAGCTGCACTCATCCAGGCAAGTGGAGAGTATTCCATCACACTCCTGACTTGTGCCTTGTCGATGGTGGAAAGGCTTTGGGGAGTCAGGAGGTGAGTCACTCGCCACAGAATACCCAGCCTCTGACCTGCTCTCGTAGCCACAGTATTTATATGGCTGATCCAGTTAAGTTTCTGGTCAATGGTGACCCCCAGGATGTTGATGGTGGGGGATTCGGCGATGGTAATGCCATTGAATGTCAAGGGGAGGTGGTTAGACTCTCTCTTGTTGGAAGTGGTCATTGCCTGGCACTTGTCTGGCGCGAATGTTACTTGCCACTTATCAGCCCAAGCCTGGATGTTGTCCAGGTCTTGCTGCATGCGGGCTCGGACTGCTTCATTATCTTAGGGGTTGCGAATGGAACTGAACACTGTGCAATCATCAGCGAACATCCCCATTTCTGACCTTATGATGGAGGGAAGGTCATTGATGAAGCAGCTGAAGATAGTTGGGCCTAGGACACTGCCTTGAGGAACTCCTGCAGCAATGTCCTGGGGCTGAGATGATTGGCCTCCACCAACCACTACCATCTTCCTTTGTGCTAGGTATGACTCCAGCCACTGGAGAGTTTTCGCCCTGATTCCCATTGACTTCAATTTTACGAGGGCTCCTTGGTGCCACACTCGGTCAAATGCTACCTTGATGTCAAGGGCAGTCACTCTCACCTCACCTCTGGAATTCAGCTCTTTTGTCCATGTTTGGACCAAGGCTGTAATGAGGTCTGGAGCAGAGTGGTCCTGGCGGAACCCAAACTGAGCATCGGTGAGCAGGTTATTGGTAAGTGCCGCTTGATAGCACTGTCGACGACACCTTCCATCACTTTGCTAATGATTGAGAGTAGACTGATGGGGCGGTAATTGGCTGGATTGGATTTGTCCTGCTTTTTGTGGACAGGACATACCCGGGCAATTTTCCACATTGTCGGGTAGATGCCAGTGTTGTAACTGTACTGGAACAGCTTGGCTAGAGGCGCAGCTAGTTCTGGAGCACAAGTCTTCAGCGCTACAGCCGGGATGTTGTCGGGGCCCATAGCCTTTGCTGTATCCAGTGCACTCAGCTGTTTCTTGATATCACGTGGAGTGAATCGAATTGGCTGAAGACTGGCTTCTGTGATGGTGGGGATATCGGGAGGAGGCAGAGATGGATCATCCACTCGGCACTTCTGGCTGAAGATTTTATCAAACGCTTCAGCCTTATCTTTTGCACTCCCGTGCTGGACTCCGCCATCATTGAGGATGGGGATGTTTGCAGAGCCTCCTCCTCCCGTTAGTTGTTTAATTGTCCACCACCATTCTCGACTGGATGTGGCAGGACTGAAGATCTTTGATCTGATCCGTTGGTTGGCGGAAGTGTACCCCAACATGGGCTCGTACCTTTTACGATTCTTTACTTGCATGTCCAGATACCTGTTCCAAAGGACTATTTTTCATGAGTTTGTATGGTGAGTGATGGGTTATTTAGCTGTGGGGGTGGGAGGTTAGCATCAAAGCCAAGTCTAATCCTGTCATGTCATGTTATTTCCACACATGCAGGGTTCACTGGCCAGCAGTGGGAACCTTTTCTGATTTCCTTTCTCTGCTGCCCCCCCCACTTTAGCCTGGAGACACTGAGGGTAGTTTTAGCACCATTGTGCCCCAATAGGATGCGCCAAGTCTGGGATTGGCGATTGAACCGCAGGCCTTCTTGTTTTGTGTGGCTCAATTGCACGTTATCAGCTTGTGGCTGCACATCGATTAGAAACAAAGGCTTGCTGACTGATGTCAGTCCGGAAATCTGTGGCTAAAGGGCTTGCCATTGTTTGCCGTATAAACTTCTGGGCATGCTGACACCATTTCTTGTGTAACTTTAAGAGAGAAAATAATTGGTGTCGATAGTTTCATTTTAAACTGAATATTGCACTAATGCAATTTTGTGCACAAGGCCCGTTTAGGAACTCTTCACTTTCAGCCATACTTGTAGAATGATAGGGCAGCTTTTGGTAGTGCCAAAGCTTATTGCACGAACTATAAGCAACAACAGAATGCACAGGGGAAAAACAAACCTGAATTTTGTGTAGGTTGAAGTCCAGGACCAAGTCCCCAGTGTTAACTTGCTGCCTATCTAATAACAGCAGATTTATAGTCCCAAAAGTCTATGCAGGCCCCAAGGTAGCTGAATTTTTCAAAAATTCTCTCCTGAGGTAATTCCCTTGACAAAGTTGTAGCACTTAACAGTTTAGAGACTATAAAGTACCTTGGCAAGAGCAACACATTTAATGAATTGTCTTGCAAAAATGTACAATAAAGTAAATAATATTGCACATGTGCAACATAAGCACCTTACTCCAATCTGGCCACGCTTGGAAACAGTGGGCATGTTCTTTTCAACTTTTTTCCTGAGCCACACTCTTTTTCCTAAATTGCGCTTCATTAAAGACACAGACCAGTAACACGTGACACACTATATCTGACATCAGGAGAATCCCAAACACTCTTACACTTTATTTTAGGTTTTGAAGACATGTTGCGATCTGCTATACATTTCAGGGCTTCAGAAATTAAGTTATAATTGGTTTGCTGTCATCCCAAACTCTTTCCAGCCCGCACCAAAGAGGCCATGTCCAGATTGTATCATATTGTGCTACTGGACAACAATCATTCATTCAGTCCATTCAATGTTACGCACAGCATTACATTCAAATAACTCCTTAAATGCACTTTATTTATTAACTCTTTTAGGTTTATGTGAGGTGGCCGCAATGTTGCAACCACAGTCAGATTCTGAACATTGAGGGATGATTCTAAACATTAAGAGCTGTTATTGATATAACGTTTTAAGTGTGTGCTGCATCATTAACATGTAAATAGATTGCTCTGTAGAAAATCCTGGTAGGTGTTGGGTGCACTCAACCAATGTAACTGGCTTCAGCTTCAGTAAATCTGGTATGGATTTCAGTGGTTGTGCAAAGGGCTGCATTGGTTGGTGTTGCTTTTATACTTGCCTTGGGGTGCAAGTCCAAATCCTTGGTTCACTGTGCTGGATGTGGCTCTGTCGTCAAGTTATATTTGGATCATTTCTGTCTTTGTCCAAATTGCAGAATACCACCAAAGAAGAGTGGACAGTTTTCTCAGTGTCCTGGTCAATATTTCTCCCTCAACCAATACCAGCAAAGCAGATTAATGTCATTTATCTCATTAGTTGTTTGTGGGATCTTACTGTGTACGACTTAGCTGCTTCATTTGCCTACAGAACAAGGGCTTCATTTTAAAACAAAATCATTATTTGGCTACATGCCTTGAAAAGTCCTGATGATGCAATAAGGTGCTATATAAAAGAAAATTCTTTCTTTCATCACCACTTATGCTTGGATATACATGAATGTATAATAAGCAGATGCAGACCAATTATGATGGTGCTCAGCAACGTGGAAGAAGTTGGAGTTTTTAGCACTGCTGGACCAACAGGGGTTACACTTACTACATTGTTCACTTGAGAAATTCGATTTCACTGGTAATAGAAGCATTGATGCACGAAGGGCTCCGTGGAAGTTGCTTCAACTGAGTTTTAGCCTGAATTTGATGGGTTGAAAATTCAATATTAGATTACCTCCATGGGCAAGTCATGCTGCTGATGGCAAAATTGACTGATATTTTATGGTCACATGCACACTTGGTATTTAGTGTTACATTGGTGAATAAGGTGTTATGAATGAGCCAATAAAAAGAAAATATAACATAATAGGTATAAATGTAACTTGGGTTTTACAATAATGATGACCACTTAGATTTCTGCAGCTCTCCTCCGAGACAGTCTTGTTTCAGAGCATTTAACAGGACAATGGACAATGAGTGGATTCTGAGTAAGGTTGTTTTTGAAGGTAGGGGAGGGGGGTTTGAAGGTGCTGAGCTGAGGGATGGAGTTCCTAAGGGTAGAGACATAGTAGCTGCCAGTGATGGAGTAGTGAGTGAGAAGTAGGTTGGTGCCCAATATTAAGAGCGGAGGGTGAACGCATACAATTGGAGCATATCATGGAGGTTGAGAGGAGCAAGCCCATGTGGGGATTCGAGGGTTTGATTGTTTTCCGTTTTCTGGGGCATGGGGAACCAGTGAAGCTTAGCAAGGATTGGGATGATGGGTGAATGGGCCTTGGTGTGGGTGAATGGCAAGTAGTTTATGGACGGAAAGACCAGTAAAGAGCTAGTTGAGGAAATCCAGCCTTGAGGTGATGACTGTGTGGATTAGGATTGTAGTGGTGGTAGGGGAGGGAAGTAAGGCTGGAAGTTGTACTGTTTTGTAGGTTATAAAAACATCGTAATCACTCATCAGATGTGAGGAAGGAAGCTAAGCTCAGGGTTGAGCAAAACACGAAGGTTTCCCACTTCTGGCCTCAGTCTCGGGTGGGAGCCGAGGAGTTTGATGGAATCGAGAGCAGAGGCATGTCGGTGTCTGTGGGCCCAAAGAGGATTAGATTACAGAGCTGGTGTGAGACAAATTTCTCCACTGCAGCACTGATTTGATAACATCAGAGTTTGTCCTGTTTACACCACAGGGGAGCTCTTGAGTGGTAATAAGACCATCAGGAAGGAGAGTGAAAGCAGCCTTTGTCCTAGGCAGCATTTCCATTACCACGGTAACAACTAGGCTGTTGCTGCTAAAACTAATTTTCTTGCAGTTTGAGAGTGTTGACGCAAGGGAGGTACGAGCCTGAAAGCAGTATGGATGCACGAGTTGAGGGAATGTGGCAAATGCATTGCTGACCTGCTCATATACTGTTCCAGTCCTGCACCTGAAGCTGACCGTGATCGTCGAACATGTGAAACTGACCTAGAGTCAGTTGTGCCCTGTGATACCATGATTCATGCCAATATCATTTTTCGTTCCTTGCTCTGGGTTTGCCCCACAGCTGACAGCAAAACCATGCATCCACATATATGTACGCAACCCACGTCATCATAATCTGTGTGTTTATCTTTGTGCTGCAAGTTTCAGAGGAAGAGGAATGCTTAATGTGACTGGACAGTTTAATCTGGCTGACAAATTAAAGAATGTTGTTGAGAAAAATAGATTTTGTCCTGTAAACGCGTGGGTGGTTTTAATTCGTATCATTTTTGGACTTTGACCTCATTTATCGTGTGCCCAGTGCCAAGGGTTGGAGTGTGCCTGCTGCATATATAGGTAATTGTAACAAACCCAGGGTATGTTTAGTTTTAACATTCCAGTAGTTAAAAGTAACATTTTTTCCAAATTTTTTTCTGTTGAAGTCAAAAACCCTGAAACATGACAGCATTGCAACATTAGACCTCATTTTAGATTTAAGTGATGAAGTGAATTAATTAACAATTGGACAAATATTCATGTGATATATAATATATTTTGGCAGTGGAAATTCTTCTATTAGCTTCTCAAAAGGAAAACAATAAAAGGCCACAATCAAAATCCTAAGCTATTCTTTTACTTTTATACATACTGTGTTTCTTTCCTTATACCCATCACAGCTCCTGCAATGGTAAGAAATATTGGTCTGAACTATGTCTCTTGGAAGTTCCAAACTGGCTGTCAGATTTGAACAGCTACAGCTCCCTCATTCTTTCCTACCCACTTAATTGTTTCTGTATCACTCTTTCTTTGTATTGTACATTTTTCTCTTTGTGTGTCTCTCACAGACTTCTCATTGTGTTCTCTGTCTATCTCTTTGCCTCTGGCTTTCTTCTTTGATCTTTGTTTCACTCTTTGTAAGAGTGTAAGTTTCTCCTCTTCTCTGCATGATCCCTTTTGTATGGGTGTCACAAAATTGCTTTACTAAAGGTGACATCTGACAGTACTGATGTGGAGATGCCGGGGATGGACTGGGGTGGACAAATGTAAGGAGTCTTACAACACCAGGTTATAGTCCAACAGCTTTATTTGAAATCACAAGGTTTCGGAGCTTTCCTCCTTCGTCAGGTGAGTGTAGGATTCCATAAAGGTACAGCATATATAGTCAGAGAACAATGCCTGGTGATTACAGATAATCTTTCCAACTGCCCGTTATCGTACCTCGGCAAAGATATAATCAAAGGAGTTGAATGGTGTTCAGACAGAGAAACATTACATCCAAGACTACTGAATACACAAACGGTCAGAACACAGAGACAGAGAGAGAGAGACACCCGAAAGGCAGAGAAAGAGAGAGAATGACCAGTTGTATTAAAAACAGATAACTTTTTTTCGCTGGTGGGGTTACATGTAGTGTGACATGAACCTAAGATCCCGGTTGAGGCAGTCCTCATGGGTGCGGAACTTGGCTATCAATTTTTGCTCGACGATTTTGCGTTGTCGTGTGTCTCAAAGGCTGCCTTGGAGAACGCTTACCCGAAGATCGGAGGCTGAATGTCCTTGATTGCTGAAGTGTTCCCCGACTGGGAGGGAACCCTCCTGTCTGGCGATTGTTGCGCGGTGTCCGTTCATCCGTTGTCGCAGTGTCTGCATGGTCTCGCCGATGTACCATGCTCCGGGGCATCCTTTCCTGCAACGTATGAGGTAGACAACGTTGGCCGAGTCGCAGGAGTATGAACCATGTACCTGGTGGGTGGTGTCCTCTTGTGTGATGGTGGTATCTGTGTCGATGATCTGGCATGTCTTGCAGAGGTTGCTGTGGCAGGGTTGTGTGGTGTCGTGGACGCTGTTCTCCTGAAAGCTGGGTAATTTGCTGCGAACGATGGTCTGTTTGAGGTTAGGTGGCTGTTTGAAGGCGAGTAGTGGAGGTGTGGGGATGGCCTTAGCGAGGTGTTTGTCGTCATCGATGACATGTTGAAGGCTGCGAAGAACATGGCGTAGTTTCTCCGCTCTGGGGAAGTACTGGACGACAAAGGGTACTCTGTTGGTTGTGTCCTGTGTTTGTCTTCTGAGGAGGTCTATGCGATTTTTCGCTGTGGCCTGTCGGAACTGTCGATCGATGAGTCGAGCGTCATATCCTGTTCTTACGAGGCCGTCTTTCAGCGTCTGTAGGTGTCCATCGCGTTCCTCCTCGTCTGAGCAAATCCTGTGTATTTGCAGGGCCTGTCCATAGGGGATGGCCTCTTTGACGTGGTTAGGGTGGAAGCTGGAGAAGTGGAGCATCGTGAGGTTGTCCGTGGGCTTGCGGTAGAGTGAGGTGCTGAGGTGCCCGTCTTTGATGGAGATTCGTGTGTCCAAGAAAGAAACTGATTCTGAGGAGTAGTCCATGGTGAGCTTGATGGTGGGATGGAACTTGTTGATGTTATCGTGTAGTCTCTTTAGTGATTCCTTGCCATGGGTCCATAGAAAGAAAATGTCGTCGATGTAAATCGACGACATTTGTAAATCGCATGGACCTCCTCAGGAGACTAACACGGGATGCAACCAACAGAGTACCCTTTGTCGTCCAGTACTTCCCCGGAGCGGAGAAACTACGCCATGTTCTCCGCAGCCTTCAACATGTCATCAATGACGATGAACACCTCGCTATGGCCATCCCCACACCTCCACTACTCGCCTTTAAACAGCCACCCAACCTCAAACAGACCATCGTTCACAGCAAATTACCTAGCTTTCAAGAGAACAGCGTCCACGACACCACACAACCCTGCCACGGTAACCTCTGCAAGACATGCCAGATCATCGACACAGATACCACCATCACATGAGAGGACACCACCCACCAGGTGCATGGTTCATACTCCTGTGACTCGGCCAATGTTGTCTACCTCATACGTTGCAGGAAAGGATGCCCCAGAGCATGGTACATTGGCGAGACCATGCAGACGCTGCGACAACGGATGAACGGACACCGCGCAACAATCGCCAGACAGGAGGGTTCCCTCCCAGTCGGGGAACACTTCAGCAGTCAAGGACATTCAGCCACCGACCTTCGGGTAAGCGTACTCCAAGGCGGCCTTCGAGACACACGACAACGCAAAATCGTCGAGCAGAAATTGATAGCCAAGTTCCGCATCCATGAGGACGGCCTCAACCGGGATCTTGGGTTCATGTCACGCTACACGTTACCCCACCAGCGAACAAATGTTATCTGTTTTTAATATAACGGGTCAGTTGCTGTCTTTTCTATGTTTCTACCTCTCTATCTCTTTTTTTTGTTTGTTGTTTTTTTTTGGTGATTTGTATATTCGGAGACCTTGCAGGTAACACCTGTCTGTCTGCACACTGATTGCCTTGGCAACGGGCAGTTGAAAAAACTGTCTGTAATCACCAAGCATTGTTCTGTGAATTATAAATGCGATTTCATTTCGAGGATTTCATTTCCAACAAACGTTCACCTGAGGAAGGAGGAAGCCTCCGAAAGCTTGTGAATTTAAAATAAAATTGCTGGACTATAACTTGGTGTTGTAAAATTGTTTACAATTGTCAACCCCAGTCCATCACCGGCATCTCCACATTATGAGAAAGAAGGAAGACTTGCATTTATATTGTGCCTTTCACAACCTCAGGAGGTGCCAAAGCACTTTACAGCCAATGAAGTACTTTTTGAAGTGCAGTCACTGTTGTATTGTAAGAAACGTGGCAGTCAGTTTGCGCACAGCAAGGCCCACAAACAGCAATGTGATAATGAGCAGATCATCTGTTTTAGGTGTTGTTTCAGGGATAAATCGTAGCCAGGGCACCGGGGAGAACTCCCATGCTCTTCAAAACAGTACCTCTGAGAGGGCAGACGGGATCTTGGTTTAACGTCTCATCCAAAAGATGGCACCTCTGACAGTGCAGCACTCCCTTAGTACTGCACTGAAATGTCGGCCTAGATTTTATGCTCAAACATCTGCAGTGGGACTTGAACCCAAAACCTTTTGATTCAGAGGCCAGAGTGCTACTGACTGAGCCATGGCTGCCACCTTTAGAATCAAAAAATGACATTTTGTAACGTCTGCTGCCATTTATACTGTTAAATCCAGTTCCTTGATTCTGTCGACTTACTAAAAGACACACAAAATATCTATGACTCAAAGTCTGCTTCCCAGGTTAAGGGACAAAGATTTAACTCTGCAATCACCGGGAGCTGCCTTTATGGGACAGTTTCCCAGAATCCAAATTATAACAGCCCCAATATAAAAGCAGCTTATGTTGTGTTCAGTACAATGCTTCTAATGTTAAGGTCTTGTTCAGCCAGCAGCAACAACAAAGTAAATTGCTAAAACCGGTGGCCAGGAAGATCTGTTTCTACTGGGGTTCCTGGCTGCTGGTCTTAGCGCTTCAAGCAAGTTGCTGCCGGATGCATGAGACCTGCATGTCGGGAGCTCGCAGCACTAAACTCAACATTAAAGCAGCTTCAGTGAATTCAGCACAGCTGGGGACACATTTAGCTTCCACCCCCCCCTCCCCCACATATTAAATCTGTGTTTGTGCAGTTTTTTTTAATGATCCCAATGGGCTTTTAATCCAGAATTAACAACTTCCATGTAGAATATAGGTAAATTATGTCCATGGATCATCAATGACTGGAATGTGTCACTGCAGTGCACTTCAATCCAGAGGAGTTAGCTGTAAGAGGTGTTTACACTTGGTTGGGCATAAATCACAAATAAAGATCCTAGTCTGTGACCTGAACAGGTTACTGCTGTTACTACCAACAGGGCTGAAAGCGGTTTCATTAGTTTTCTTTTTCTTCCTGTCACATTGTTGTGGATAGCTTCAGCACAAAATGGTCGTTTCATTAGATTCAAGAGTACCTTCCATACATTGAGCTATTGATCGATTAGGAAACCGCTGCAGGTAGGAGCATGCTGAGAGTGGTTGTAGAACGCAGAAATCAAACCCAGGAACCGAAAAAAAACCCCAGAAAATGCTGCAAGTGCACAGCGTCTGAAAGAGAATAAATGACGCGTTAACCTTTAGTTTGGATTTGGATAAAGGCTAGCGGTCCAAATATTAATCTCTCTTTCTCAATCAGATGTGGACTGACCTGTGGTGTATTTCATCGGGTTTCTGTTTTTAGTGCTAAAAGAATCTGTTTTTATAAATACAGGACAATGTATGAGTTTCAGAGCGGTGGCATCAAGCTAGAGATGAAGCTAAATTTACTGACTTTGGGTAAATTGTGAATGTAGTTAGTCTGCCACAATTAAAGAGGCATCCAGGTGACTGACCAAGGCTTTGAACGAAATCAGCCCTCCTACCAGGCACTGGAAGGCGTTTACAAGAGTGGTGCGATCAGTCACTGATTTCATTTTCTTTCCCCTTTCTTCAACTGTGGAGAAATTGCCTCACCTTCATTTAGCGTCGCTCCAAGAAATTGAGTACTCCCTTTGTGGGACTAGAACTTGTGTGCTATTGCTGTGTGGTGTAATGCTAACAAAAGTGCTAACAGTCAGTTGCTTCTAAAATATTTATTTTCAGGGCTACCTGATGGCTCAGAGGATAGATGCATCACTTGCTATTGAAGCGATAGTACACAGTCCAACAGTGTCCCACGTATGATCCTTGTCTTGTGCTGAGTTAGCTGGTCTTAGCTCGGGTGGCAGTGCCCTGCCAGAGCCTGAGCATGAGCACCTCTGGATTAGGGAAAGTGAATAATTGGCTGGAGTTCTCACTCCTGATCACTTTATAGCAACCGTGGCCGAAAACGCAGGTTTGTGGAGCGTCTCAGGTTTGGTCCTGACGACCATTATAGTCAAATGGTGCAAAAACAATTGCTGTCCAGGTTCACGTGTGAAAGAAAGCATTTGGACGAGGCCTTAGTGGACCTGCTCCACGGCCTCCGGAACCGTGTGCCAGTGTGAATTGCTGCCTTCAGGGAAGAGCAGTAAAGGGGAAAAGATCAAGGGGCAAGGGCAAATTGGAGAGTTTACCTTGTCAAACCCTAAACCGTACACAGATCAAGCAAATGGCATTGTTTACATTTTTACAAAAAGAGTGGGAAGAAAACTCAATGCTGCTCATGCAATTGTGTAGATTTTAAAAACAGGTGTGTTTTGAGGAGATTATGAACTACTAGAGAATATTTTTCTTTTCAATAAAGCTAATTTAGGTCTAAACACTGTGCACTTCAAATTGCAGAGCACTTACTCTCGTTCACCGATCTGTGGATCACGTCAGTTGTCCCTGAAATTGATGCTGATCTAGCTCTAGCACCTGAGCACTGTCTACACTCGTAATGTGGTTCATATTTCTGATCTGGGGCGAAGAGGCAGTGGTTGCATAGCCTTTGTTGCATTGCAATCCTTCCTAAAAATGTTAATACAAATAATCAATGTTTGCACTGTTAAATAACACTGCCATGGGAATTATTGTCAATGATTTGGCTGTAGGCTGAAGTACTTTGCTTGTTGTTCACCATTGAAATAAATCCTGCCTTAATTACTGCATTTGATGAACGAATGTTTATTGTTTTTTTTCAACAGAGGAAAATACATTTACTGTACTCAGTCTACAACTCATTCACTGCATGTTGTTGCTGTGAATTTGCATGTTATAATCAGAATGCAACTTGCGTAATTGCTGTATGGAACTGCAGTGGTGATTGATGCCTCCTCAGTCATGAAAGTGTAAAGAAAATTTCTTGCAGAAAATCTCTTCTGCCATCTAATATTTTTTTTAAAAATGAAGTTATGCCGAGAGTTCAATGCTGCAGGCAAAAGCAGATTCTTCCCAATTATTTGTTTCAAACAAGCTGCAAGGCTGAACGTACACACGCAAAGCAAACAAGATGGACGGAATCCCAGTCAAATTAGATTGTTGTAGGTAACACCAGGGACTTTTACTTTGTAACAAACAATTTGTGTGTTTTTTCTGCTACCAGAGGCAATCAATCTCCAAGCTTTCCATTGTAACGTTGACCTCAATGGAGAGGGATGCCTGTTTTTTCTTTCAGCTGTGGTGATGGATGTTTTCAGAATTAGCTGCTTACTTGGATTAACATTGAGACCTGTGACTGCTGTCAGCGCATTGTAAATTATGGCAGGGTTATTCTGTCCTTATACGAATTATTCATCAAGATATGAGCTTACATTTTATCATTGAAGGTAATGACCTGTCCTGTGCTTACTTATTCAGTGTTGATTCTGCATAGAACAATCCATTCTAGTCTTGGAAAGAAATTCCATGTAACTGCAATATTGTCAAGTCAACATTGGTTCAAACATTGGAAAATATTGTCCCATCCCCCACCCTCTCCTCTTGTTCCTTTCTCTCCTGTAAGTGTAGACTTCTGCCAGAGTATTTTTTTATGCGTCAGCCTGGACAGTGAACACCATATCAACACATGCAGAATTTCCAGTGCGAGTGATTGGATAGCAGAGGAGCATCAATAGTAGCAATCTTGACTGATTTCCCCCCCCCCCCCCCCTCCCTTGGTCAAGGATGGTGAAACCAGTTAGAGCACCCATTCCCTCCACTCCAACTGAAGCCTGTTAAAATACCAGATTGAATCTTGTACCTTCATGGTCTGTGAGGCACACTTCCAGTGCAGTTATCATCCTAGCTATTGGTGAAACTTGGGCATTTGTGTCCAAAAATATCTACACATACACACAAAAATGTATACTTATACATACCATTAGGAAGTTTCAAAGCATAATATAGTATTCATTCCCACTGACCAGCACAAACTTAAACTTCTGTTGCCACAGTCGAACGATCTATGATATGATGTGGTATTCAGTCAATTCCCAAAGTGCGTCCCAAATGCTTCTATTTACAATTTTTGCAATCTTCCCCTTAAGTTGTGCAAAATATAGAAACTGTGAATAGTGAAACTGTAGTTGATTTGAGGATTAGTGGTCCTTCATTTTTTCTTACCTCAAACTAGCTGCTCTCCTGTGGTGTTGCTCACAGTTACTCTGGGGTCTGCAGCACAGTTGTGACGTTTACTTGCTAAGATGGGACTGTGTTTTACCTTTTTAAGCATTAAACTTTACGTCCGATAGGATCCCGAACGGGAATTAGCCACTGTGTCATAGCCTGTTGACGGTCATTGGATTCTTCTCATGGATTTAAAGGATTTTCTTTCTCTTTTGACTTGCTATTGGATTTCTCCCACATAGCAAAACATGTTTGTAAGTCCCTTTAACTCCAGTCCAGGGAGAGGTTAGGTTATCAAAGTCTAGAGGGACAAGTGGGAAGTTGGATATCTGAAGTGAGAGCTGTGCATGCCAAAGATACGAGGGCTGATTACCCCTCTGTCGGCACTGACTGGAAGCAATGTGGGCGCAGCAGCCCTGAAGTCCACTGAGCTTGGAGCAAGACCACAGCACCCGCACTTCCCATTGGGTGTAATTTAAATGTTACCACGACATAGTAGAGCACTAATAGGTGCCGGCCAAAGATGAGAGGGAGTCCAGACACTCCTGAGACCTTAAAGGCTCTGTGATTGTATGTGGTGAGTTGTTCTTGAACTTTTAAGAACAGTAATTTCGGCGGTCTCGTGGACATAGCTATGTAATATTTTGAAATAACAGAAACAATGCAGCTGCAACCTGTAAGTTGACCTTTCTATGCCCCAATGTTTTTAATTTCCCTTTTGTGTGGGAAAAGGATTGTGCTATCTTTCAAAATTATGGAAATGTAATAATTCAACAATGGATTTATCGATAAGTCAGTTTTATTTTTAGTAATGTTGCACTTCATTTTTGCCATCAATTAGTTAATTATGTTAATGTCTCCTGTTTAATTTTGTTGTACTTTCTCTGTTAGTGTGATTGTGCTGCTGTATCAGGCTGGGGTGACAGCAGTAACTACCTCTAGCAGGAGGCTGGGTGCATCTTTTAGTCTGCCTTGGGGAGAGCTGATAAGCTGGTAGCAACGTGCTAATAAGCAGTAGGTGGAAGAACAGGGGAAACAAGTATGGGTCTTACTACTGATGGTGCAGCAATTGGAGGAAGGTGCTGCTTTGAGAGCAAGTCTTCTCTTTGGATTCCTGTTGGCATGGAGCAGGTGACTGGTCAAGGGGAGAGGGTTCCCTACTCTGTGGTAAGGAAATGGGTTGTTAACAAATCAGAGGCACAGGTCAATGACTCAAATGGTTAACGAGGGCTTATCACAGTATCTTAGTAGGTATAGCACAGGAGGAGACTAATCGGCCCATCGTGTCTATGCCGGCTCTTTTAAGGTTTGTGGTTGCTTTGCCTCATCTGCCTATAAATAAGCCATATGGTGACAGTACTTAACGTGGCCTCCCATCATTAAGTGTAAAGGATTAACCACATTCTGCACCAAGTACACCAGCAACAAAACCATTTTTTTAAATTCAAAAAGCCAAAAATAAAGACTGTTTTTGACAACACCAGCCTGTTCCTTAATACAGGTATTACCAAAACAGCAGTTCTGGAATTGGTAGTGCAAGGTTTTTCTGGGAGCAGTTTGCCCTTGAACTGCACCAGGTGTTATTGTAGGGAATCTTGAGTGCTGAGGTCTGACATTCATTTGCATGAAACCTATATTGCTACGTCCTCTTCAGATGCAGATGCCAGAAAGGTGATCGTGTAAGTTTGGGTGCAGTGCTATTCAGAAGCAGAATGGGGGAAAAGGATTGGCACCCAATTTTTCTTTGCATTGCATCCGTATTTGGGAGCAGGGCAGAGGAAAATTGGCTCCATATATTGATTTTATATACATATAACAAGTGACTCACTTCCAAAAATAAATCATTATATGTGATGCACTTTGGGACATCTTGAGCATGGTGATAAAACGCGATTTAAATACAATTTTATTCCCCTCATCTGTTAATGACCACATTTCATTTATTTTGTTGTAAAAGATGATCAAGACTGTCTCCACTGTTTTACCTCTGATGTCTGAATGTCATTAGACCTATTCCTTGCATCGATTGGTTTGGAGTCACTTTGTAGTTTCATTCACTACAGGTCATTGGTGAAAACCTTGTCTGTTACATGCCTGTCTGTGTGTTAGAATTGACCCATGACTATTGTATTTTCATTAATTTACTGATAAAATACTTGGGATAAATTGCTGTACTGCTTGTATGGTGTATTTCTTAGCACATAGCTATTGTTACCGTGTACTTATAGGGTTTGAATTAGGTCCTTTTATTGCCCTTCTGTGAACTGATTACATAGTAATGGGATTAGCAAACGGTAAGTGCTTAATAAAGCAGTATTGTATTGCAATCTTTACTATAAATGATATTTGTAATTTTAATGACTATAATCAATTTTAATATTGTGCCAGAAAGTGTTGGTATAGTCCGGTATCTCAAATAAAGGAAAAAATAAATCTATTATGACTGTTTCATAATGTTGAGGGGCTGTTGCATGTTTTGTTTGTTTACGTTTTTGTCAGTTGTGACACTTGAGTCTCGCTGTTACATGGTTAAATGACCTAAGATACAAAAAATAAGACTCTAACCTTCTCTGTTCAAGCTGTTTCCTCGATTATCCTTTAAAGTTAGCAACCCTTTGGCAATTGGCTGAGCGAATGCAGTAATAAGGTAGACTCCAGTTCCTTTTTTGTAGCTGTGACCATCAAAGTAAATTACAAATTATGGGTTCAGCAAAAGAAACATGCTGACAGAATACACATATCAAACATTGTTACAAACCGAAGTGTCAAAATGACCAATTCGTTTAAGAATATTATTAATGGAACTCAGGCAGTCAAAAGAAGTTTATATTTCTGATGGTCGTGGCAGTGGTACATGAATAGCTGGCAGCAGTAGTTATGTGGATAATTTTAATGTGCACAGAAAGACGGTCACCTCTCAAACCACATAATCATGTACTGTATGGTTCTATTTGTACTCAGTCTAGAATAATATACTGGTAAAATGCTATTTTCATTAGTCTCCGGTTAAAATGCCCTTTTCTTGTGACAAAATCATATTTTCAGTTAATGCTTTTCAAAAAAAAAAATGCACAATAAAACAACTTTAATTTGCGTCATGCCAAACTGCATGGGGAAACTTGATGGCCATAATGGACATTGCCAGTGGTGACAGATCTGTATAAAGACCGCTCTCACTAGTACACGTTCTCAATGATCCAGTGAAAAAATGGAGGACTTGCATTAGATTTGTTTTGATTGAAGTTTCCCCCCCCCCCCAGATGTTCAGTTACTCAACACCTTGGTGCACTGCCAGTATGTGTCACTGAGCGGGTCTTCTGAGGTTGTTGCTGATCAGAGAGGTTAAGAAGCTTCCTCAGAGGTAAGTACAAAAAACCGTGGGAAATCAACCAAAAAAGATCAGAAGATAGCTCTGAATAAAGAAGACCATTTGGTTCATCCTAGTTCATTCATTCAGAAGTCACCCCAAAACTGCATCCAGCTCCTTGGATTTTTAGCCTCCAAGGTCCTGCCCAGAAGTTTATTAAATATGTAAGAACATAAGAAATATGTAGATCACTTTGTGTGGAGAAGTGCTTCCTGACATCAGTCCTGATCTTGCCTTTTGACAATTTGTACGTCGTCTTGTTAACTTGAAATTATTTTTGTAGTTATGCTTTTCCATTCCACTTAGTTTCTTTTGGACGTCCAAAAGAAACTATGTAATTCACCTTTTTGAAGGCTGAAGGAAATGTCCATGGCCAGTATTTCCTCGGCGCTGTTCCTTTTGCACTGCAGGGCCGGTATTTCCTTGGCACTGCTCCTGCTCCACTGCCGTAACTTTGCCAAAAGTGCGGAGGAATGGGGTTGTGGTGAAGTTACAATGGCAGAGTGAGACCAGCTCTGAGGAAATGTCCGGCCCAAGTCTTTCTAGCCTTTCAGAATGATACCAGGGTTAAAGGGTTAAATTAGGAGTACAGGTTGCATAGACGAGGTTTGTATTCCCTTGAATATAGAAGATTAAGAGGTGATCTAATTGAGGTGTTTAAGATGATTAAAGGAGTTGATCGGGTAGATAGAAATTATTTCCTCTGGTGGGGAGTCCAGAACAAGGGGACATAACATTAAAATTAGAGCTAGGCCATTCAGGAGTGATGTCAGGAAGCACTTCTTCACACAAAGGGTAGTGGAAAATCTGAAACTCTCTCTGCCAGTAAGTTGTTGAGGCTGGGGGTCAATTGAAATTTCAAAACTGAGATTGATAGATCTTTGTTAGGCAAGGGTATTAAGGGTTGTGGAAAGAAGGCGGGTAGATGGAGTTAAGATACAGATCAGCCATGATCTAGTTGAATGGCGGAATAGACTTGAGGGGCTGAATGGCCTACTCCTGTTCCCATGTTCAAGAGTAGGAATTGCTGAATTTACCTTGAAAATCCTACACAGCAATGTTTAGTTTTTGCATTATGCTTTTTTTTCAATGATAAACTGAGGTATGTTTAAAAATGTCTTTAGTGAAGTAATTGTGTAGTGGAATGATGCATCAATATGTGATACCACAGAACAATGAGTCCTGAATTGGAGCCCTCACACTGCTCAGTTCTTAATATAACCTGTATTGCTGTGGGGAGGTATTTCTGGAATGTAAGATACTTTTCCAAAAGATGCCAAAAGGCACAAGGCTATAGAACATTTACTTGCCCTTAAGTACTGTAGTACAATTTATTCAAGTTTTTTTTGTACATCCAATAGGCAACAGTGTCAAATATAGCCTTGTTACAGTTTTCTCCAGCTGTACGACACAACATAGAAGAAACAAAGCCCGTTGGGCGAGGGTGTTGCGGGGGAACGGGGGCTGTTGGCGGCGCGGGTGCAAGTTGTGAACGTGCACTTGTGTCCCACTGTTAATGGTGCTGTGTCATCAAGTAGCTCAGACTGGAAGTCCACCATATCAGAATGAGCAGATGATAATATATTAAAATTATTCTCCTCTGTCAGTGATCTTTTTGTGGAAATGTATTTTTTCCCCATCAGCAGCTTTCCAAATCTGGTTGCAAACCAAAAGAAACCCCCCAGCAAACCAGCAGTTCTGTTCAAATTGCACTGTTTCTAAGCAAGTATTTTTGCTCCATTGCAATTATAAATAAATGATGGTGTTCAGTTGTTGTCTTTGTTCTGCCTGGGGTTTTCTGGGTACGTAGTGCAAGTCAGAGATACAGTGCATTGATCTGGGCAAAAATAAAATCAACCGTCCGGAAATAGTAAGTGGGAGTCTTTGAACCGAGCGTGCTGTATCTGTGAATGTTCTAATGAGGGTCTACAGGAGATTGTTCCACTGATGATATGATCTCAGTAGGAATATGCCTTTTAAAAGAGATGAAATATCCACTTGAATTTGTTAATTAACTTTTTTGATAGGCAAGGTACATAAATATTTATGCCAGATCAGAATTGAGAAAGGGTACAATCAACTTTTAAATAAGATGGGTTTAAAAAAAAATCATTTTATTAGTTTGGGGAAGAAAAAGATGTTTTCAGTCAAAGCACATTTCAGCTGTTTATTTTAATATACAGAAACTTGAATGTGCCATTCTGATCTATGAAATAATGTATAATGTCACCTGGGAAGGGGTAACTCTGAAGGAGGGAAGAAAATAAAATAGGGAAGATGAAAGTTTTTTTTTCTGAGATTGATATTCATCTAATTTCCTGAAGATGTAGCTGACCTACAGTCTTGTGGGTATTGGTCAAACTCTGATGCCTCACCCAACTGGCCAAGGATGATCCTTGACTGAGTTCTGGCCGGATGATCGGTCACAGGTGAACCTGACCTTGCTCTCACCTGACATCCAGACAGGTGCACTTCAAGCAATGGTTGCCGGATAGCAATTAGTAAGCTGATTTTTTCCGCTGCCTGGCCTGGGGTACTGAGGCCCATTGTTACATCGAGTTACATAGAAACTACAGTACAGAAACAGGCCATTCGACCCAGCTGGTCTATGTCGGCGTTTATGCTCCACACAAACCTCCTCCCTCCCGACTTCATCTAACCTATCAGCGTACCCTTCTATTCCTTTCTCCCTCATGTGCTTATCTAGCTTCCCCTTAAATGCATCTATGCTATTTGCCTCAACTACTCCTTATGGTAGCGCGTTCCACATGCTGACCATTCTTTGGGTAAAGAAGTTTATCCTGAATTCCCTATTGGATTTATTGGCGACTATTTTATACTTATGACCTCTGGGTATGGACTCCCTTACCAGTGGAAATATTTTCTCTATGTCTACCCGATCAAACCATTTCATTATCTTAAAGGCCTCTGTCAGGTCATCCCTGAGCCTTCTCTTTTCTGGAGAAAATAGCCCCAGCCAGTTCAGCATTTCCTGATAAGTGTATCCTCGAAGTTCTGGTATCATCCTTGTGAATCTTTTTTGCACCCTCTCCATTGCCTCGATATCTTTTCTATAATATGGAGACCAGAACTGTGCACCGTACTCCGAGTGGTTTAACCGAGGTTCTATACAAGTTTCACATAACTGTTTTTCAATTCTATCCCTCGAGAAATGAACTCTGGTGCTTGATTTGCCTTTTCTATGGCCTTATTAACCTGCATCACTACTTTTAATGATTTGTGTATCTGTACCCCTAGATCCCTTTGCTCCTCTAGCCCATTTAGACTCTTATTATCCAAGCAATATGTAGTGCCCTTTTTCTTCCTACCAAAATGCACCACCTCATATTTAATTATATTGAAGTTCATTTGCCAGTTACATGCCCATTCTGCAAGTTTATTAATGTCCTCTTGCATTTTGACGCATTCTTCCTTTGTGTACTTGCAATTCTGAGGTCAGTTAACTGAGCGCAGACACTGGGATAAAGCCTGAGACCCTCCTGGTCAGTATGCCTCAATTACTCACTGGATAAACATGTTGGGGAAGGAAATTTTGATTTACTTGTGTACTAGAACTCTAGGACAAAAACTCTAGGGTTTAACATGGCCATATTGAGCGACTTAATTGAAATAATTTATTTTCAGGCACATTCTGCATAGTATTTGCACTTTAAATACAAGAATAGCTGTCAACCATAGAGAATGGTAATGCAGCAGCTGACTAATTAGCTGCTTCATTAGTGGGCTCTGTAATTGGTATAATAGGTCTACTCTTATTTACAAACATTGTTTGGTGTGGTTGAAAATTCAACTAATGTTCTAGTATTTGAGAGTATTGCTATAAAACATGTTTTCATTGTAACAGGATTTCTATATTATGTAATTTTTTTATATGACTGTCAGAATAAGGCGAATTAGCTTTGGGTAGCTGTATTTTTTTTGTATTTTGCCTTTTGTCAGAAGACTACTTGATTTCTGAGTTCAGTTTCTTTTGAAGATGTCAATGTGAATTTGCAGACTTCTTGCAGATATAAAGAATGAATTTTCAGACTCCTATCAGACATGAGGAATGGTTTCTCTGGAGGTCACACATCACAAACAAGCCAATCCCAGATGGCCAGGAGTCTGCTATTCACACCTCATTTACTTCACGGTGGAAATGGTTAATATTATGATCGAGTAGAATCCCCATGATCTTCAAAATCATAGAAAAGTCAGGAATGTAACAGGCCTGCAGACCTGCATTAAGCTAGAGCCGTGACCTGCAGGGCTACGGACCAAATGCGGGAAAATGGGATTAGGCTGGGTGGCTCGTTTCTCAGCTGGCGCGGACACGATGGGCTGAATGGCCTCCTGTGCTGTAAATTTTCTATGATTCTAAGTTAGTCCCTTGCTTTGTGCTGCCTGTTCCATGAAAGGCAATGAAGAGGGGCTCAGTAGAAGTTCTTGTCCTGTAATATCAGAGACTCCAAAGATATTAGAAGTGTTGGGAGAAAGCCAGTTGTAACATATCCAGCAATTGCAGATTTGGTTTTCCAACTGGACGTTGGCTTCACGCACTGGGGCTGCCGATCAGTCAAATCTTTCTATCGCCGATTGGTTTACTTTTATTGATTCTCAGCCTAGTCAATGGATAGGAAATCTTTGTGACTTTCAGTTGAGGATGGTGTCTATTAGTTAGCTTGGAGGAATACAGGTAGCCATTGATGGGGAAAAAAAAATCATCGTGTTGTTCCATCATCTTGGCTTCAGTATGAACAAGGACCAGAATAATTGCTAAACCCACAATTGCTCAGAGGTTCCAGGTTTGATCCCCACTCTGTGCCAAGTTAGCTGATCTGAGTGGGAGCAGTACAATTAGCCCGAGTGCCTCTCCGTTAAGGAAGGGAAAATCAGCCATGGTTCCTGCTCCTGATTGCTCTACATTAGCCCCTGCTGAAAGTGTGCATTGTGTAGATCAGTGGTTTTCAAACTTTTACATGTTACGGACTCCCCTTGCAAATGTGGACACACTCCAAGTGACTCCCAAAGGTTAACAGCACTGTGATTGCAGAAAATGTTTTTAAATAGTAGTCTCACATTTGAGTGCAGAGGCAAGAAAAATGGGGGGAGGGGAGAACAAAAGAATGTTTTCTAAGAAAAAAGACCTGATTGTCAATATAGGTCTCTTTGTGTTCCTTAGCCAAAATGGCCCAAAATTCGATGTGACCAAAGTGTAACAGAGCTCAGTTAATCGGAATTTTGAAGGTTCTTTCTCATCTAGTTATGGTCTTTCACAATGTCACTTCCTTGCCAATTCCATTTCATTTTGACTTGTGATAATCTCAACCTCACCCCAGCTGTATTCTTGCTTCCCCTTGCCGATCACAATTTTAAACAGAGCTTCTCTGGCCCGTGGTTAAAAAAAAGCTTTGAAGCTGAGAATGACTTAATTTGCTTGCCAGCAATAACACTTTGATTTAGCTGTAGCCATTACACCTGTGATGTGGCAGCTGAGTGAGTGCCATTGTCGGTCAATGATTTGAAGGGTGATGATTTTATATTTTAGTTGAAATTTGTTTTTTTTTCCAAACAGGATACCCTATTTCCTCCACACACACAGTTATGTGGATAATAACATTTTAAATGCAGCAGCTCACAGTAAAAGTGAAAGTATTTTACAAACTAATTGTAGCTGTCTGTGGATGTAGTGCTTTGCATATTTTCATCATGTTCATTTCCCCGAGGATTCGGTGTGTGTTAATTGCTGTGTAATGCAGCTGCAGCTCTGACAGATATTGGCAGAAAGCTAACAGATTTTGCAGCACAGCAAGTTCCACCAAAAAGAACAGAAGAGATGGTCGCCGCAAGTGTGTGGTGGTTCTTCACTTAGTCTCCTGAAGACAATCGGAACTTAGCCCTTGAACTTACTTTGTTGGTATAATAGCATATGAACACCTTAATGTGGTGTTCTGTACTTCCTTTGCCTGCTAATTTAGTGGAGATGTTCATCCACTTAAAACAAATGGGTTAATTTCAAGGGTTTAGGCTTTTTTTTGTTATGGCTAAAAACATGACAGCTTTGTTTGGTTCTGTTTACATTTCTTTCCTGAATGTGACAAATATAAATTGGTACTTTTGAAGAAACCTAAGATCCTACTATTATGCATTAAATTTTGTTGTATTGGAAACTGTGGTTTGTTGCCAATAATGTGCAGTTAATAACAGCCTCTGAAACACTTCCTATATTTGAATGACAGCTTTTCTTGCAGTGAGGCACAGCAGGATACCAGAAATGGTAATAAATGTGTAATGGGGTAGGAAGCAAAATTAGCTGTAAAACAATAGGAGAATGGTTAAACACAATTGGATGTTTTTATGTAGCTTTCAGTACAAAGTATTTTATATTAATCTTAAATTTTATTTAGCCTTTTATTGATGCTATTCTGAGTGATAGTATTTAAAATGCTTTTGTTTAATTACAGATTCATTCTACACTTGTGCATTTGGACAAAATGATTGTTATGTCGATTTAAACTCAGTTATTTTTGGATGATCACAATTCAGCCTTTGAAATGTTAATGCAAGTTTTGGTTGTTTTTCAAATCAAAAAAATTTTGCAGAAGCTTTGTGCCATTTAGCAGTGAGATGCAATATAAATCTGGTATCTATCTATCTGTCTGTCTTACCATATTAGAAGTATTGCATGAAGGGCACATTTCCTGCAACAGTCACATTTACTATTTGTAACACTTTTCCCATCACACTTATGCTGTCACGCTTTGTTAGTTGGCTCAAAGTAGAATACCAACAAATCAGAATTAGAGAGGTAGGGAACATTTGAACCAAAAGGATAGAAAGTGGATAGAAAACTGTCAGTGAGAAACTTCTAAGGACTTACGAAAATAATCAATCCTGAATGATCAAATTATTCAAATGCCTTCTGAAATAATTTTGGTCTGTAATTTTTTTTTCAGTAATGGAAATTTCTAAAGCCCACAATAAGGTTTTAAGCAAAATAAAAATATAACAATTACATATTTCACAATAACGTGATTAAAGGGAGTCTATTAATGCTTTCATATAGTCTTAAAAACGGGAGTCTCTCCCAGAAGCTTGGACTTGATACTTTTGCCCAAGGTGGTGATTCTGTCAGCTGAAGGCAGAGCCTGCAGTCTTGAGCATATACAATGTTTCCCAAGCCAAATTATGGAATGTTTCTCTTTGTCTCTAAACAATTCTATTTGGCTACCTTTCAAAAATATTTGAAGAAAAGCTAGAGAATAGATTTCAAAGCTTTGTTCAGGTAAAAATTATATTGACGAATTTTTAAAAAAAAATTGAGAGGGAAGAAGAAAAGTGATTGACTGTAATGAACTATACACCTGCTGTAGCTTGAGTTAGACAGTTTAATGCTAATTTGAGATTGTTTAAAAAAAATGAATTTGGAAAGCAAACAAAGTAATTATCATTTGATTACAATACATGTTTGTGAATGTTCTAATTACTAACATTTGTGAGAAATCAAAGGCAAGAGACAGAAGCACAGAGAGACAGACAAGAACATGATGAAATTTACTCATTGATTTATTTTTTGCGTCATTTAACACCTTCATTCGAGGTTTTACTTAAAGGTCTTCCAAAAGCCTGGGCTTGGACTTGATGCTTTTGCACTCAGCAGTGACTCTGTTCAGCTGAAGGCAAATCCTTCTGTTTAAGTGTAAGCAGTGTTAATAATTTCCCATGATGCATTAGCAGCAATTAAATCAACTGCTACAATGCTTCTCTTCAGCTTCCAGCAGTTATTTACTGCTTTAACATCGTTCTGACGAAAGGTCTCCGACCTGAAACATTAATTCTGTTTCTTTCCCCACAGATGCTGACTGACTTGCTGAGTATTTCCAGCATTTTCTGTTTTTATTTCAGATTTCTAGCATCCGCAGTATTTTGCTTCTGAGTTATTTACTTGGTTCGTTTTCAAAATTATTTGAAGAAAATCAAGAGGACAATTTCAAATGTTTTATTCAGATAAAATTTATATTAAGTGTCTATTTTTAAATTGGGCAGGGCTGTGTTTTGTGTGGCAGAGAGGGGGAAAAACAGGACCCACTTTAAAGATGACAGGTTGTACCTGTTGTAGCTTGGTTCTGTTGAAATTATAAACTCAGTGGAAGAGTCAAATTGTTCACTGCTATAACAATGTTTCAGTTTGAATGATTTTGAAATGATTTAAATACAATCTCAAGGTTGAATATAATTAGGGTTTTAACTAAACTTGTGGATAAAGCTATTCATTTTTTCCTCTAGCAAGTGAATTTGAGAGAGAGAGTCTTTCCTAATTAGTGTTGTTTTCCCCTCCCAAAATTTAAAAAAATAAACGGATTGAATTTTAAAAGCTTTTCAGGCAAACAAAAAGGCTCGGGATAGCATCAGCTGTTTTGTTGGTAGAAAATGTAAAACACGGAACAACTCAAGGCCATAGGCGCCCCCCCATATTATCCCATATCTTTGACTTAATTTGTATAGTAGTGTTTAACTATTTCTTTCAAACAGACTCGAGGGTTAGTTTTGAAGTGAAGCTGAAAGAGATCTAGGAGTCTTCGTAGATTTGCCGCTAAATATATCCAAACAATGCAGAGCAGCAATCGGATGTTCAAGCACATAGCCAAAACAGTACATAAGAACATAAGAACATAAGAAATTGGAGCAGGAGTAGGCCAATCGGCCCCTCGAGCCTGCTCCGCCATTCAATAAGATCATGGCTGATCTGATCCCAACCACAAATCTAAAGAACACAAGAAGTCGGAGCAGGACCCGGCCACATAGCCCCTGGGCCCTCTCCGCCACCCACAGGGCATTGACCGATCCGAACTCAGCTTCATGTCCAATTTCCTGCCCGCTCCCCATAACCCCTAATTCCCTTTACTTCTAGGAAACTGTCTATTTCTGTTTTAAATTTATCTAATGATGTAGCTTCCACAGCTTCCTGGGGCAGCAAATTCCACAGACCCACTACCCTCTGAGTGAAGAAGTTTCTCCTCATCTCAGTTTTGAAAGAGCAGCCCCTTATTCTAAGATTATGCCCCCTAGTTCTAGTTTCACCCATCTTTGGGAACATCCTTACTGCATCCACCCGATCAAGACCCTTCACAATCTTATATGTTTCAATAAGATCGCCTCTCATTCTTCTGAACTCCAATGAGTAGAGTCCCAATCTACTCAACCTCTCCTCATATGTCCGCCCCCTCATCCCCGGGATTAACCGAGTGAACCTTCTTTGTACTGCCTCGAGAGCAAGTATGTCTTTTCTTAAGTATGGAGACCAAAACTGTATGCAGTATTCCAGGTGCGGTCTCACCAATACCTTATATAACTGCAGCAATACCTCCTTGTTTTTATATTCTATCCCCCTAGAAATAAAAGCCAACATTCCGTTGGCTTTCTTGATCACCTGCTGCACCTGCATACCAACTTTTTGATTTTCTTGCACTAGGACCCCCAGATCCCTTTGTACTGCAGTACTTTCCAGTCTCTCGCCATTAAGAAAATAACTTGCTCTCTGATTTTTCCTGCCAAAGTGCATAACCTCACATTTTCCAATATTATATTGCATCTGCCAAATCTCCGCCCACTCACCCAGCCTGTCTATATCCCCTTGCAGGTTTTTTATGTCATCCTCACTCTCTACTTTCCCTCCCATCTTTGTATCATCTGCAAATTTTGATATGTTGCACTCGGTCCCCTCCTCCAAATCGTTAATATAGATTGTAAAGAGTTGGGGACCCAGCACCGACCCCTGTGGAACACCACTGGTTACTGGTTGCCAGTCCGAAAATGAACCATTTATCCCAACTCTCTGCTTCCTGTAGAATGTAAGTCAGAGGCAATAATGCTCAAACTTTGTATTGCTCCAGTCAGACTGCACCTAGCATGTTGTAAATTCTGATTGCCAAGCAATAAGAGAGATATTGGAGACAAGGCAGACAATAGCTGCTAGGCTGATCTCCAATGTGAGGGGTCGGAGTTATGAGGACAGATTGGATAGACTTGGACTTTTCAGATTAGAAAGTAAGCACCTGAGAGGTGATTTTAAAGAGGAATATAAGATTGTTAAGGGTACAAAATAAGTTAACCTACTTCAGATTAAACTGTGGAAATAAAACTAGGGGACATGGGTTTCAAACTAGTAAAAGGTAATTTTAGGACTGATGTCAGGAAATTATTTTTTGCAGTGTGGTCAATTTGAGGAATAAACTTTGAGATAAGAGCGGCTGGAATGATTGAAGAAACAATTTGATGCTGCAATGGATTGGGCGGGGGGGGTGGGGGGGGTGTTAAGATTTCTCTGGATGGATGAACGAAGATGGGCCGAATGGCCACCCTCATCCGTTATTATCTAGTGTTGTCGACCCTTCATCAGAACTGGAAACTGGTAGATAAGCAAGCCTCTTTCTGTGGCTGAACAAATGAAGGTAGTAGTATGGAGGCAATGGGGAAAGAAGAGAACCTCATGTGTCAGAGGCAGATAATATGTTTAATGGCCTCCGAATTGTATCATAGTACATTAGAGCACAGAAGGAGGCCATTCAGCACATCTTTGAAAGAGCTATTCAATTAGTTTCACTCCACTGCTATTTCCCCATAGCCCTGTAAATTTTTTTCCCTTCAAGTATTTATCCAGTTTCCTTTGGAAAATTATTATTGAATCTGCTTCCACCACCCTTTCACTCAGTGCATTTCAGATCATAACATCTCTCAGTATGTAAAAAAAATGTTTCCTCATGTTGCCTTTGGTTCTTTCACCAATCATCTTAAATCTGTGTCCTTTGGTTACCGACCCGTCTGTCACTGGGAACAGTTTCTCCTTATTTACTTTATCTAAAGCCTTCATGATTTTGAACACTTCTATCAAATCTCCTCTTAACCTTCTCTGCTCTAAGTAGAACAACCCCAGCTTCTCCAGTCTATCCACGTAACTGAAGTCCCTCATCCCTGGTACCATTCTAGTAAATCTCTTCTGCACTCTCTCGAAGGCCTTCAAATCCTTCCTAAAGTGTGGTGCCCAGAATTGAACACAATACTCCAGCTGAGATCTAAACAGTGTTTTATAAAGGTTTGGCATAACTTCCTTGCTTTTGTAAAATAGTATTTTTAAAATATAAAAAGAGGTGACGTTGATGAATGATCTCCAAAGATTACTTCAGTGGGGACGTCAAAAGGACATAGATTTGCTTGTGGGAGTTTTACCTTTATTAGTAAATTGAGAATGACCTTATCCAAAAGAAGTTAGTTAACTTTTTATTTATTTGTTGTTTATTCCCCACTAATGTTTTCCTCTCCATCACTGCAGACGCTGATGCTCGCTGGGCAATGTTCCATGGATACCAGCAGGCCTCTGGTACCTCTCCTGTGTGACCATTTGTAATGTGTGAGCTTTGACAGTATCGGCAAATTGTTTGACCTGATTGATCATGTCCTCTGGGCCACTGGATGGAGATCAGGAGCAGGAACACTGGCTGATTTTTTTTTCTCTCACTGTAGTTAGTGACCCTACTGCAGCTCTGGACAAGATCAGCTGACTCAACACAGACCATGGCTTGAACTGTGGACCTTTTTGCCCATTATGGATATGCAATTTAGCTGCTAAGCCATGAGGGGAGCTTATTTACAGCACTAAAAATGGATGTGTTGTGTGTGCCTTGGGGATGTTACTGGTTTCACTGCAGGAATGTAAGAATACTGTAAGAATAAACTAGTCATAGATAACAGCTTTTAAAAAAAAAGTAGAACTGTTTTTGAAGAGATTTCAGTGGTTAAAGATACATATTAAACTCCCCAATGATTTGTTGCATAGATAGATTGTAGTGTGGTGCTAAACCAAGCAGATCAGAAGATTGCGGGTTCAACCCTCAGTCCATGTGCCAAGTTAGCTGATCTCAGCAGTAGGAGCGTCCAGGCCACCATAATTGGGCTAAGTATCCCTGAGCCAGGAAGGGGGAAAATCAGCCAGGGTTCCTGCTGCTGTTCAGTGACCCCCTGCTGGAAAGTGCAAATGTGGTGCAGTCAGCTGATGGCAGGATCAGACTGTCATGGCCTCCATGGTCAAATGGTGTGTCAACACTCACTGTCTAGGCTCACACTTTTTCAGTCCACACACACAGAATGGCCACATGGATGCATGTGTTGCAGGGGGCCTGTAACCTTTCCTTCAACAGGAGTCAACACCTTAAGGAAAAGAAAGGAGAAAAATACCAAAACTCCAATAGATTGAAGTTCATTCAAAATCCAGTTGCATTTAAACTTTCAGTTGCAGGTGTGCAAGTCACAAGAAATGATTGAACTGTCAAGAGTTGAGGCTAAAAATAAGTGATATTCTGAGCCCCTTGTGAGGTGCGATTTCATGTTGGGTACGATGCTTATACTCAATCTGAACTGTTTTATTTCAAATGTTCTTTGTTTGTGGGTGTTTGCTGCAATACTCAGCTGAAGGACAATTGCACAATTTTGACACGTAGAATTAGGGCAAATAACGGAATTTACTGGCTCAGGTTCGAAATGTGTGTACTCACTTGGGATTTTAAAAAATCTTTACATTTCTCTAACTGCTTGCTCTATTGTTTCCACTCTGCAGCAGTTGAACCTTGATGGATGAAATATTGGATTCATGTGTAACTCCAAGGTTAATGCAGCTCAGAAATTAATAACTTGTGAAATTAATCCTGCCATTTCTTTCAAGCTGAAGGTGGTGTCTGCCTAGCAATCTGGCTAAAAACTGACTCTTCAATCTACACATGGCACGTATGTTTGAGTCACCCAGAGCTTGTACCTACAACCATATTGATGAAAGGCACATGACCTGCTTTGCTATCGAGCTGTTAATGTGACATTACTGCAGTTTAATTTCCTAAGATGGCATTTGTCCAGTGATTCATGTTGACTGTTTGAAATGTTCATTAAGAAATTATAAGTAATTGAGCTAGACAGATAGATACCGTACAAAAATAACTTGCATGGTTATTCTGTTGAATCATACTGCAGACTACATCATTCACAAAAGGAAACTGCCTCTTTAAGCAGGGCAAAAAAAATGGGAACAAAAACTAGGAAATGGAATTAATATGAAAAGGAACTATTTGTATTACTGGTCTTGATATCTAAACATTCTGATTGAAACAATATGATGACTAAATTAAGTAGAAACAATAACATTTCTATCTGGTTTAATCCATGATTGGAAGCTTTTGTTAAAAAGCCCAGTCTCGTCTCACTTCTTGCTGGGCTTCTCCAGTGATGTTACTGGCACACTTCCTCATGTGTCTTGGAGTGGCTCCATAAGAATGAGCAGGCGTTGCAACTTTGGATCAATCTGAGAACCAAGCGAGCAGCTGAGAAAGCTGCACTCCAAGCCAGGAGGGTGGGCCTTGTGGCTTAGGAGAGGCTCTCAGTGGGTTCTGCACTTGTGGCCCCACTGTTTCCTGCAGAGGCAATCTGGGACACTTGATATCTTCGTCGCTGCAGTGGCCTAGCAGAGAGGAAGACTCGAGAGCCTCCACCCGGGTCATTAAAATTGACATTTTACCGAAAAATGCCAAGTTGACTGGATTATTACAAATCAAAGTTGGTAACCAGATGGCAGGTTGTTGCAATTTCACTAGTGGAGCAGCTTCTTGTCCACAATAGTTTCTATGAGCATTGGTAGAGTCAGCAACACAGACGTACTTTTGGGGATCGGAGTTTGACTCGTGGATAGGCATGCTTAGTGTGCTTTTCACTCAGATGGGAGAACATTAGAGAGACTTGAAATCGGCCGATAGAAAGAAAGGATCTACATTATCGTGTCCTCAGGATTTCAGAATGAATTATGTTTGAAGTGCAGTCATTGTTCTGTAGCCAAACGTGGCTAACAGTTGCAAACAAAGATCCCACAGATAGCAAATGTGATGAATGACCAGTTAATCTGCTTTTTTTTGGTGCTAGTGATTGAGGAAGAATGTTGGCCAGGTTAGAGAAGAGCTCCATGATCTTTATTTGCTGAGTGCCATGGCTTTGAAAAAGTAAGCTCCTGGGCCATGTTCTACAGCATTGCTCAGGGAGTGAACAGGTAGTTTCGCATCTGATATGCTACACCCGATGTGAGGATTCTTGATGCTGACAGTTGATGTAAAAAAAATAGAAAATGTTGGATTTTTCAGCACTGGAACATAGGAACAGGAGTAGGCCATTCAGCCCCTCGAGCCTGCTCCGCCATTCAATTACATCATGGCTGATCTGCATCTTAATTCCATCTACCTGTCTTGATTCTATAACCGTTAATACCCTTGCCTAATAAAAATCTATCAATCTCAGTTTTGAAATTTTCAATTAGCTTACAGCTTTTTGGGGGAGAGAGTTCCACATTTCCACCACCCTTTGTGTGAAGGAGTCCATTCTGACATCACCCCTAAACGGCTTAGCTCTAATTTTAAGGTTACGCCCCTTTGTTCTGGACTCCCCCACCAAGAGGAAATAGGTTTTTTTAAATCTACCCTATCAACTTCTTTGATCATCTTAAACTGCTACCTCTCACCTGTATAATCTTCAGTTGGATTCATTTTTTAAAAAAAAGACTTGACGTGTTCAAGATCTGGTCTAATATAATTTCATTGCAACCAAACTTAAGTTACTTCAGGTTTGCTGAGATTAATTTTCCATCATTAAAGGTAAGGGGCTGGACCATATTGAATCTTGAAAGGCTATCATTGGATTGCTGGCAAAATAGCTCTGAAAACAAAAAACTACTGTGCTTTCTGGAATGAATATGTGCTTTCAAAAGAGGCGTGTTTCGGCCAGGTGTAAACACACATGAAAGGTAAAATGATGGTGCTAGTTTTAAAGGTAAATTGTGTTTAACTAACTTGATTGAGTTTTTTGATGAGATAACAGTGAGGGTTGATTCGGGCAATGCGGTTGATGGTGTATATGGACTTTCAAAAGGTGTTTGCCACTTAATAGGCTTGTCAGCAAAACTGAAGCCCATGGAATAAAAGGAGCAGTGGCAGCATGGATACGAAATTGGCTAAGTGACAGGAAATAGAGTAGTGGTGACTGGTTGTTTTTCGGACTGGAAGAAGGTGTACAGTGGTGATCCCCAGGGGTAGGTACTAGGACCACTGCTTTTTTTGATCTATGGTAATGACTTGGCTTGGGTGTACAGGGCACAATTTCAAAATTTGCAGATGATACAGAACTTGGAAGTGTAATAAACAGTGAGGCGGATAGTGATAGACTTCAAGAGGACATAGACAGGCTGGTGGAATGGGTCGATACGTGTCAGATGAAATTTAACGCCGAGAAGCGTGAAGTGATAGGTTTTGATCAGGAAGAATGAGGAGAGGCAATATAAACTAAATGTTACAATTCTAAAGGGGGTGCAGGAACATAGAGACCTGGGGGTGTATGTGCCTAAATTTTTGAAGGTGACAGGACAGGTTGAGAAAACGGTTAAAAAAGCATACGGGATCCTGGGCTTTATAAATAGAGGCATAGAGTACAAAAGCAAGGAAGTTATGTTGAGCCTTTATAAAACACTGCTTCGGCCACAACTGGAGTATTGTGTTCAATTCTGGGCACCGCACTTCAGGAAGGATGTTAAGGCCATAGAGAGGGTGCAGAAAAGATTTATTAGAATGGTTTCAGGGATGAAGGACTTCAGTTATGTGGATAGGCTAGAGAAGCTGGGGTTGCTCTCCTTAGAGCAGAGATGGTTAAGAGGAGATTTGATAGACGTGTTCACAATTTATGAATGGTTTAGATAAAGTAAATAAAGAGAAACTGTTCCTATTGGCGGAAGGGTCGAGAACCAGAGGGTACAGATTTAAGATGATTGGCAAAAGAACCAAAGCCGACATGAGGAAAAACCTTTTTACGCAGCGATTTGGAATGTTACGATCTGGAATGCGCTGCCTGAAGGGGTGGTGGAAGCAGATTCAATCATGGGTTTCATAAAGGAATTGGATAAATACTTGAAGGGAAAAAAACTGCAGGGCTGTGGGAAAGAGAGTGGGGGAATGGGACTAATTGGATTGCTTTTACAATGAGCCAGCACAGGATCGATGGGCCAAATGCCCTCCTGTGTAACCATTCTATGATTCTGTGATTTGAAGAATACGATGAGAGACGGTAACTCCTTTTGTTAGTCTGTGTGCACTGTGTTTCCGAATTCTGAACTATAAAATAAGTGTCTGTGAAAACTTGTCAGAAAGTTTAATTTCAAATTACTGTTCATAAAACATGTAAAACAACCCCATAATTTACCATAGGAGTAGGTCATTCCAGTTCAGGTTATTTTATTGGTTCAAATGCTTAAAAAGAACGCTCACCCTAAGAAGGCTTCAGTCACTTGTGAATAATGTTTATAAAACCTCAAGGCTGTCACATTTCAGGATATTTTGACCCTTATTCCACAGAAAGGATTTGAAAATAAGGATTACTTTCATCTTTTCCCTAAATGAAGTGTATCCCTAAAGGAAACTAGACAAAAGGTGGTTGATATGCTAAATGAAAATTGTATTACCCAGAAATTAAACAAGAAGAAATTTGTTAGCCTGTCTAGGTAATCAAACGAACACCTCTCACACATTGTTGGAAACCCCTTTGACTCCTGCTAGTTTGTGAAAAGAGAGAGAAATATAGAGGCATGCTTTATGAAACAGGAGTCATGTCCTTTTAAGGAGAAAGTTAGGAGGCATTTGCTGAAGCAAAGAGGTGAGAAATGCTAGACTATAGTTAGAAGACATCTTGTTCGAGTTAAGTAAGTTGGGCATCCATGAGGCGCTGTCGGCCATCAGCAGCAGCAGAATTGTATTCCAGCACAATCTGTAAGCTCATGGCCCGGCATATTCCTCACTCTACCATTACCAACAAGCCAGGAGATCAACCCTGGTTCAATGAGGAGTGTAGAAGAGCATGCCAGGAGCAGCACCAGGCGTACCTAAAAATGAGGTGCCAACCTGGTGAAGCTACAACTCAGGACTACATGCATGCTAAACAGCGGAAGTAACATGCCATAGACTAGAGCTAAGTGATTCCACAACCAACGGATCAGATCAAAGCTTTGCAGTCCTGCCACATCCAGTTGTGAATGGTGGTGGACAATTAAACAACTAACGGGAGGAGGAGGCTCTGTAAACATCCCCATCCCCAATGATGGCGGGGTCCAGCACGTGAGTGCAAAAGACAAGGCTGAAGCGTTTGCAACCATCCTGAGCCAGAAGTGCCGAGTGGATGATCCATCTCTGCCTCATCCTGATATCCCCACCATCACAGAAGCCAGTCTTCAGCCAATTCGATTCACTCCATGTGATGTCAAGAAACGGCTGAGTGCAGTGGATACAGCAAAGGCTATGGGCCCCGACAACATCCTGACTGTAGTGCTGAAGACTTGTGCTCCAGAACTAGCTGCGTCTCTAGCCAAACTGTTCCAGTACAGCTACAACACTGGAATCAACCCGACAATATGGAAAATTGCCCAGTTATGTCCTGTCCACGAAAAGCAGGACAAATCCAATCTGGCCAATTACCGCCCCATCAGTCTACTCTCAATCATCAGCAAAGTGATGGAAGGTGTCATCGACAGTGCTATCAAGCGGCACTTACTCACCAATAACCTGCTCACCGATGCTCAGTTTGGGTTCCGCCAGGACCACTCGGCTCCAGACCTCATTACAGTCTTGGTCCAAACATGGACAAAAGAGCTGAATTCCAGAGGTGAGGTGAGAGTGACTGCCCTTGACATGAAGGTAGCATTTGACCGAGTGTGGCACCAAGGAGCCCTAGTAAAATTGAAGTCAATGGGAATCAGGGGGAAAACTCTCCAGTGGCTGGAGTCATACCTAGCACAAAGGAAGATGTTAGTGGTTGGTGGAGGCCAATCATCTCAGCCCCAGGACATTGCTGCAGGAGTTCCTCAAGGCAGTGTCCTCGGCCCAACCATCTTCAGCTGCTTCATCAATGACCTTCCCTCCATCATAAGGTCAGAAATGGGGATGTTCGTTGATGATTGCACAGTGTTTGGTTCCATTCGCAACCCCTCAAATAATGAAGCAGTCCGAGCCCGCATGCAGCAAGACCTGGACAACATTCAGGTTTGGGCTGATAAGTGGCAAGTAACATTCGCACCAGACAAGTGCCAGGTAGTGACCATCTCCAACAAGAGAGAGTCTAACCAACTCCCCTTGACATTCACCGGCATTACCATCGCCAAATCCCCCACCATCAACATCCTGGGGGTCACCATTGACCAGAAACTTAACTGGACCAGCCATATAAATACTGTGGCTACAAGAGCAGATCAGAGGCTGAGTATTCTGCAGCGAGTGACTCACCTCCTGACTCCCCAGAGCCTTTCCACCATCTACAAGGCACAAGTCAGGAGTGTGATGGAATACTCTCCACTTGCCTGGATGAGTGCAGCTCCAACAACCCTTAAGAAGCTCAACACCATCCAGGACAAAGCAGCCCGCTTGATTGGCACCCCATCCACCACCCTAAATATTCACTCCCTTCACCACCGGCGCACAGTGGCTGCAGTGTGTACCATCCACAGGATGCACTGCAGCAACTCGCCAAGACTTCATCGACAGCACCTCCCAAACCCGCGGCCTCTACCACCTAGAAGGACAAGAGCAGCAGGTAAATGGGAACAACACCACCTGCACGTTCCCCTCCAAGTCACACACCATCCTGACTTGGAAATATATCGCCGTTCCTTCATCGTCGCTGGGTCAAAATCCTGGAACTCCATTCCTAACAGCACTGTGGGAGAACCTTCACCACACGGACTGCAGCGGTTCAAGGCGGCGGCTCACCACCACTTTCTCAACGGCAACTAGGGATGGGCAATAAATGCTGGCCTCGCCAGCGACGCCCACATCCCATGAATGAATAAAAAAAAAGTAAGATGACCCAATGATGGGAAGAATGGCATTTTCTTCATCTTGTATCACACAAAGACAAGTATGAACTAATTGAACGAAGTGAATCTGATCATAACTGTTGCTCTGTATGTTTAATCACTGTGAAATAAAGCAGCTTTGTGATTCATATGATGCCTTGTTTTGCCAAGTGTTTGCTTGGTCTTCCTTCGGAGAGTTTGAAGAAGTACACGTGTGAAAGCACGAATATCTGGTTCAGGTCACAAGCGGGTAATATTGTGACAGTGTCACGAATCACTAATCCCTCCCATAAATACATGCTGACTCCCTCTTATCATACCTGTCTTAGCTTTTCATCGTTCCCTCTTTCAGGATGCTTTCTAACACTTCACCCATAACAAGTGTTTGGCTCATTGGCCTTCATTTTTCTGGGTCATCCCTAAGCCTTTTTTAAAAAACATTAGGGCTATGTTACCTACTTCCCACTTGTCAGACCTTGCTCTCATCTCTAATGTTTCCTTAAAGTTATTGGAAATTACATGACTGATTTCGCTCGCCACTTCTTCAAGCACGCTTGTAAACCACCTTATCTGAAATTTCTATTCCTTTTAGTACTTCTCCCTCGAAATTCAATTTCTATGCTGAGGAGACTTTCTGTGGTCTCCATAAACACAGAGAAGAAGAATTTATTTAGTACATTTGCTATTCCTTGTTCACTTGATACCAGTCATTGATAGCATTGGACACTTGTCCTTGTGATCTGATGCTCGTCTTCCAATGAATTTTTCCTTTTTGTCTAATTTGAAGGTAGATTGTTGTTTTTCTCCCTTTCACTAGTCAAGAAAGCAAATTGCTCTCAGGGTCCTGTCTGAGCGAATGGCCAGAATGACACTTCCTTTTTTCCGTTCTCCTCTTCCCTGTGAGGATGTCGCTGGTCTCTGCTTGAGACCCCCTCTTTCCCCCCCCGCCCAACCCCACCTCCATCCACCACAGCATGCAGCGCAGTGCCTCGGCCTGGAGGGATTGTGGCCATGAACCCACATGCCACCTTTCCCAGGCTTCATATATTGGAATACAATGGATTGTGCCACACCCTTAGTTTTAAAGGCCTTGACCTTTAGCTGAATGATCTGTTTGCAAATTGTCCTGCTTCTAAATTGGTCCATAAATAAGAGATTATTGCTGGAGTTTCAAAATGTTGGAAAATTATCTCAGAATTCCAATTGTTGTAATGCTTTATTTTGCAAATCAAATGGAGCAAAGCAATGGACCATGATTTTTTTTATTTGGTGGCCTGACTTGAAGAAAGACACACAACTTTTTTCATCTCAATGCCGTTTGCGGGATCTTGCTATGTGAAAAATGACGACAGTTGCCTACCTTACTCACTGCATTTGAAAATTCCTTGAGAGGTTTCTGAGAGATCTGATGAAGTGCAATATGAATATACATCACACCAGTTTGTTTCTCTGTATTTCTTCCCAGCTAATTTTCCACATTAGCAACACGTCTTGGATTTGTTTTTAGTGCAAACTTATTCCCAGCAACTGGAAGAATTTTTTGTTTATTTTTATTGCCGTGCTTTCATTTATATATAATGAAGCTTAAGGGCTAATAAAGGAAATGTAGCATTGCATTCCGGTGCATGGATTCTGTTCATATTTGGGACCTGAGAGCTCTTGTGCATACTAATTTATTTTGCAGTGTATGATAAATTTTCTGTTTTTTAAAAAAAAATTTTTTTTGAAACTAATGGTTTCAGGAGTGGATCTGGTGCGTTGTATTCAGGCACGGCTGGAGATGTGAAGGGTATCGTCAGAAGAGTAGATTTCTATTGTCATAGGGAGTCAGTGTAGTTACAGTGGGATTGCCATAGAAACCGATCATGACAGCTGTTATTTCTCGCTCCCTGGAGTAGTGGTATATGGTAATGGTGGTCAAAAGGAAAATATGGAATTGGGGGGATGGGTTGGCAATGGAGAACTGACAGAACATTAACGGCTAAAACTTGAAAACCTTTCGTTATTGTTAATTAGCATATTTTCTTTTTATTTACAGGAAATTCTGAATATTGAAGCTTCAAATCTTTCTCTCTTCTGCAACCTGATAGAATTTTCACCAAAGAGAGCAACATCATTTATAGATTTGATTAATTTAATCAGCTGAAAATTGGTATTTCAGGGGAGTAGAAATGAATATTTTAACCTTACCTGCCCTTAGAAATTACAGCTTAATGAAAGCATGTGAATTCTAGTCATAACCCTTTGTTTCTCAGAGGTTTGAACATGCACTCTGTCCATCCTCATTTGTGTAGCAAATCTGTAAATTGTGTCCATTATCCATGGCGCATGATTTTTGGATATCAGGTTTTCTGCATTTTTGGCACACTCTTTTCTTTGTATATTGTTCAAACCCATTTCTCATAATGTAATATGTTTTAAATGACTAACTGACAACTCCCCAGAGCAGCACATGAATTTCTCATGAATCTCAAACTAATTGAACAGCATTTTGATTGAAGGTGTTTCTTGCGCCAATGCAGCTGCTGTCAGCCAGACTGTCTGATTATATTCCTTATAATATCCCACCAACTGTGGAACAGTGGCAACTACCCCTATATCTGCTCATACATTGTGAACTGGCACTGAGTCTGAGTGGTGTCAAATATCTTCGGTGTTATGCAATACTCGTGATGGATTAGTATGTATTGGGCGACATGGACATGTTGGGCCGAAGGGCCTGTTTCCATGTTGTAAACTTCTATGATTCTATGTCTCATGTGAACTATACCAGTTTGTGACAAATATACATAAATGTAAGAGTCAAATGTTTATTGTACAGCATTTGATTCTACACGTGCTCCTATATCATGTATATGTTTTTACCTGTGCTACTCTTCATACAGAGGTGTCAGCCGTGACTCAGTGGTAGTACTCTTGAGTTAGAAGGTTGTGGGTTCAAGTCCCACTCCAGAGACTTCAGCATGTAACCTAGGCTGACACTCCAGTGCTGCACTGTCGGAAGTGCCGTCTTTCGGATGAGATGTTAAAGCGAGGCCCTGTCTGCCCTCTCCGGTGGACGTAAGAGATTCCATGGCACTATTTTGAATAAGAGCAGGGGAGCTCTCCCCCTACGTCCTGGCCAATACTTAGTCTTTTTAAAACATTAATTAAAAAAAATAGCAAATTATCTGGTCATTATCTCATTGCTGTTTGTGGGACCTTACTGTGTGGATATTGGCTGCCGCGTGTCCTACATTACAACAGTGATTACACTTCAAAACTACTTCATTGGCTATAAAGAGCTTTGGGACATCCTGGGGTCATGAAAGGTGCTATACAAATGCAAGTTCTTTTTCTTTGAGTGCACATATGATGTTGTCTGACGTTTGTGGTTATCCTAATCTAACTATAACAATGGTGAAAGGAATTGCATCCAATTTGGGAGTGTGCAATTATAAGAGCCCATTGGGGAGATCAATCACACTATTACATCTGGGCACCAAGCACAGAACACCTGGAGCTGTCTCACAGCTTATTAGCATTCTGGCTCTGAGTCTGAAGGCTGTGGGTTCAAGCCCTACTCCAAAGCCAATCTAGATTGACACTCCAATAGGTACCATCTTTGGAGGAGTCTTGAAACCAAGGGCCGGATCTGCCTATCCTGTTAGAAACATAGAAAATGGGAGCAGGAGGAGGCCATTTGGCCCTTCGAGCCTGCTCCGCCATTCAATATTATCATGGCTGATCCTCTATCTCAATACCATATTCCCGCTCTCTCCCCACACCCCTTCATGTCTTTTGTGTCTAGAAATCTATCCAGCTCCTTCTTAAATATATTCAGTGATTTGGCCTCCACAGCCTCCTGTGGTAAAGAATTCCACCGGTTCAACACCCTTTGAGCGAAGAAATTTCTCCTCATCTCAGTCCTAAATGTCTTATCCAGTTTCCTGAAACTGTGACCCCTCGTTCTGGACCCCCCAGCCAGGGGAAACATCCTCCCTGCATCCAGTCTGTCTAGCCCTGTCAGAATTTTATATGTTTCAATGAGATCTCCTCATATTCTTCTAAACTCGAGTGAATACAGGCCGAGTCGACCCAATCTCTCCTCATACAACAGTCCTGCCATCCCAGGAATCAGTCTGGTGAACCCTCGCTGCACTCCCTCTATGGCAAGTATATCCTTTCTTAGGTAAGGAAACCAAAACTGCACACAATACTCCAGGTGTGGTCTCATCGAGGTCCTGTCCAACTGCAGTAAGACATCCTTGCTCCTGTACTCACATCCTCTTGCAATGAAGGTCAACATACCATTTGCCTTCCTAACTGCTTGCTGCACCTGCATATTTGTTTTCAGTGACAAGTGTACAAGGACACCCTTTGTACATCAACGTTCCCCAATCTATCACTATTTAAATAATACTTTGCCTTTCTGTTTTTCCTTCCGAAGTGGATAACTTCACATTTATCCACATTAAACTGCATCTGCCATGTATTTGCCCACTCAATCAACTTGTCTAAACCGCCTTGAAGCCTCTTTGCATCCTCCTCACAACTCACGATCCCACCTAGTTTTGTGTCGTCAGCAAACTTGGAAATATTACATTTGGTTCCCTCATCCAAATCATTGATATATACTGTGAATAGCTGGGGCCCAAGCACTGATCCCTGCGGTACCCCACTAGTCACTGTTTGCCATTCCTGTCTGTTAACCAATTTTCAATCCATTCCAGTATATCACTACCAATCCCATGTGCTTTAATTTTGCACACTAACCTCTTATGTGGGACTTTATCAAAGGCCTTCTGAAAATATGTGGAATGTGGAAAATTGTTGGACTATAACTTGGTGTTGTAAAATTGTTTACAATTGTCAACCCCAGTCCATCACCGGCATCTCCACATCATGGAAAATATTATTGATTCTGATAGATAGTAAAGATCTCATGGCCTGACTTGAAGAGCAAGAAGTTAAGATTCTTGTCAAGCTGAGCTAAGCTGGGATAGAATTCTACCTCTCTTGCTACATTAATAAATCTTTGAAGACTCCATTCCAGTCATTATATTGGTTGGCAATTCCTTAAACCCCATCTTTCACCAAGTTTTTGTCATCCCTCCTAATCTCTCCTTTGGCTTTCCTCATGAAAATGTGGATCATCTTGGCACATTTTTCTACATTGAAAACACTATATAAATGGAAGCAGTAATAGTAGTGTTGATGGTAATCAGAATATTTTCTCTGTGCTCAGTCAGTGCTCATGGATGCTGATTCAGATGCCTGGATCTTGCTGGTGCTGTGTGGTGTGAAAGGTTTGCTCTCACTCCATATGGTTCTTGTTTATTTGTGGAGAAGTGTACAGAGTGCGTCACATCAACATTATCTGACATTTTTCATTGCATCAATATTGTATGTGGAGCTGAGTTATGTTGGTCTGGTGTTTACCAGATTGAGTGGTGGTGCTCCAAGTTGGCCTCTCCTGCATCCTCCAGATTTTGTTAACTGATGTCAATGATTCTGGGCTCTGCCGTTGTCAGCTTTGCCAGATTTGTGGGTTCACTGCAGTCCTTTTGGCTTTGCGGTTCAACACCTTTTGGAGAGTTGGTTTCATACCTATCTCTATCTCTGTGCAGCCACCCTTAATTCTTTAACCATTTTCTGTTTTTTGTGAGACTGCCCATCAGACATCAAATTGCATACAAGCCAGGACTTTCCCCAGTTGAACATTGGGGAAAATTAAAGCTGTCTCATTTGCTTTTGGCAAAAATTCTAAAACTTGGCCCCCAAGCCCCCTCCTCCAGGTGGCCACTCCGGTTAAACCGAAGTGCTTCCTCAGTGTCCTGTTTGGCCCGGAGATAAGCTTGAAACCTCACATCTTATCTGTCACTAATGCCACATTTTTCTATCTCTGCAACATTGCCCATCTTTTACCCTACGTCGCTCTCACCACAACTGAAATCCTTATCCATGAATTTGTCACTTCAAGATGTAAAATTCCAGACACCAGTCTCCCGAGGTCCCCCCTACACAAATTCTACTACTCGCATCCTGTCCTGTACTAAGCTTTGTTCACCTTTCATCTCTATCTTTGCTTAGCTCCATTGTTCCCTGTGTCTCCATGCACCAGATTCAAAATCTTAGTTCTCATTTACAAATCCCTCCATGGATGTGCTCAGTTCTGCCTTTAACATTCTCCAGCCCTAGGTTCTAGCCCAAGCCTTGTGGTCCTCTAATTCTGGCCTACTGTGCAACCCCTTCTCCTCAGGTATTCCTCACTTAGAGGTTCAGCTCCCCAGATCCTACCCTTTGGCATTGCCTCCTTAAACCTCTTCACCTTGCGACTTGCCCCTCCACCTTCAAAAGCATAATTAAAACCTATTGATTTTTTTCGACTTTGCTTTTGGTCAAATCTCCTAATTATTCAACGACTACACAATCTGTTCTCATGTGAGGTGCTTGGGATGTTTTACATCAAAGACACTATAAATGCAAGTTGTTGTGTTATTGACATCACTAAACTCCTTTCTAACTTTTAATCAGGTCCCCGCTCCTGGTGCTGGTGGGGTGGAGTTCACTCCTGCGACAGATAGCTCAATTCTGTGCCAATATCTCCACCACTGCAACTCTTACTCCGAGCTTGGTAAACCATGGCTTCCAGAATTACTTGGTGCCAATTTCTAATCAGCTCTGCTCTGTTAAGGGCCTGGTTTCTTGTCAAGGTGCTTAGCAGTGATCGTTGTTAATCGATGATGACTGGGTGGCTTAATTTCTCCGTCCTTGTAATTTAAAACCCTGTCAAATAGAAAATGAAATGTAGTGAGCTCGACGGTAATTGTAAAGAACCTCTTGCAAAACTGTCTTAAGTGCATTAATAGACATTGGTCTAAAAGAAAGCCCCTAATTTATTGGTGTAGCATTTGAATGCTAACAGTGGTGGGTTCTGCTAATACTCAGGTTATGTGCTCCACAGTTTGCTTTTAAATTGGTTTGTGTGCTGCTTACATTTCCTTGTCACGAGGTGGGTTGGAAGATTTTTGAAATCATGAACAGAAATTTAATGAAGACTACTGCTAGCAGGTCTTACTTTGTCCCAAGATGAAATGCTAACAGATAATGATAATCAGTAATTACTGTGTAATTACGTTAGCATGGAATGACAACTGATTTTAAAATCCAGTGCATTGTAACCTCCAATAAAGCTGCTGTAATTCAAATGGCTGCGTCCCATCTTATCTGGAATTAAGTTCCATCCAGTTTACATGATTGAATTTTTTTTGCCCTGAGGACCACCAGACAACGTAATTATGTGCTTACAGTACAATGTGTATTTCTACAGAGTTAGCGAATCAGCATTCTCAAAAGGGTTAGCACCACACTTGGCAGAACTTTCTGCGCAATAAAGTTATGGGCTGAAACTTGTTATCATTCCTCATTTAAACAGACAGTACTTGTGAACATACTTTAGAGCATCTTGAGAAAGATTATTCCTTTGTTTATTTAAAAATAATACTCTGCTATCTTTGGAGAACCGATAGCCTAGACTTTGAGAATTGTCAGCCTTCCCTAAGCAAGTGTGATGCCTGGGATCCAAAAGCAGTTCTGTATTCTATCGAAGACTGGAATGAAAGAGAAGAATACTAAAGCTCTTGGGCACTTTTTTTTTAAACACTGATGCGCAAGACTTGGTTTGGTAAATAGGAGGACTCATTAGTGGAGTGTGACGACTTTTATCAGAAAGCATTTTCTAACCTACTTGGCAGCTGCCTGAATTATTCCTGCCAAAATTTGAAGAATGATGCCAACTTTTGGGAGTTGCAGAGCACCACTTAATGCAACTATGGAGTAAACTTGCACAATAACCACTTAGAAATAATTATTAGGCAATGAAATTTTCTTCATACAGTAACTTTCAATTTCAGTTGCATCTAAAATGAGTTAAGATCAGCTCCACTGGTGTAAATAATGAACACTAAAGAAATATCCAACTTGAATAAAGGGTATGATTATTTATATTCTAACATTGGTAGTGTCTACTGCATAATTGTAGTTACATTGCGACTTAAGGAAAATCTGCAGCTTCACAATTTGTTTTTAGTTGTATTCTAATTTTTCTAACTGTGTAACTACCTGCTACGCAGTGTGCACGCAGAAGCCAGAAGAGACTGATGTGGGTCAAGATTTGAGTGTTCTGAGCTGCCGTGTTAATGACCATTTGCTGGCAGCTATGTGGAATGTCAGATGAACTGGCCCAGACTACTTCTGTCAAACAAGGCGCGATGCTGAACAAGTCTTTCAGAAAGCTATCCTCTGGAGCACAGCACCCAACAGTGAAAGGCCATTAATGGGATCTGGGGAATAAAAGAAAGAATGGGATTTGTTTAAATGTATCCCACACGTGTGATAAATGCTGACTGGATGTCTCTTTTTTTTATATATGAAGCTAGAGTTTATGAAATTTGAATCACTGATTTGTGTTAATGACTGCTGTTTTTTATAAGATATGTCAGTTCTTCATATCTATAGCATGCCACTATTACATGTTCATTTTGTGACAAAATGAAGTTTTTGCCGTCTTCAGCTTATGTCGTTTAAAAACTGGGCAAACTCAAATCTAAGTGAATCCTTTGGTCAGATAAATAGCCAATGTGCAGCTGATCTATAAGTTTCATCGGTGCATTATAGGACCTGCTGCAAATTCGAACGTCTAGTACTTAGGCAAGGTTGAATGCCATTAGGCAAAGCCATGAAGAAGGCCAACAGTGTTCTAGGTTTTGTAAATAGGGGCATGGAGTATAAAAATAATGGATGTATTTACACAAAAACATTGATTAGGTCACAGTTAGAGTACAGAATTTCTTCAGTTTTGGTCACCTCATTACAGAAAGGACACAAACTGTTTCTAGAATGTTTACAGTGTGGATTCACCAGTGTGATTGTTGAGGTTGGGAAACTGTTGCTATGAAGAGAGACTTAAGATGCTGAGACTGTTTCCAGCAGAGAAGACTTAGAGAAGATTTGATCGAGGTTTTAAGATTATGAAGAGTTTTGATCGGATGAATAGGGAACAGCTATTTGCTCTGGTTGGGGAGTCAATGATGAGATAATTAATTTAAAATGGTCAGTAAGAGGGCGAGGAGTGAATTTGTTTCTGCAGAGGATTGTTGGAGCACGGAAAGCATTGAGGCACGGTGTGGCCAATTTCTTTTAAGAGGAAATTGGATAAATATTTCAAGCAGAGGGAGCTAGGGGGCAGCGAGATTAGTTTTGGATTGTTCCAGCAAAGAGTTCCATAGAATTACATAGAATGTAAAGCACAGAAACAGGTCATTCAGCCCAGTAGGTCCATGCCGGTGTTTATGCTCCACATGAGCTTCCTCCCATCCTTCTTCATCATCGAACCCCACCTTCTATTCCTTTCTTCCTCATTTGTTTATCTAGCTTCCCTTTAAATGCATCCATTCTAGTCGCCTCAACTACTCTCTGTGGAAGCAAGTTCCACATTCTAATGACTGTCTGGGTAAAGAAGTTTCTCCTGAATTCCCTATTGGATTTATTAGTGACTATCTTACATTATGGCCCCTAGTTCGGGTCTCCCCCACAAGTGGAAACATCTTCTCTATGCCTACCCTATTAAACCCTTCCATAATCTTAAAGACCTCTATCAGGGTACCCCTCAGTTTTTTTCCAGAGAAAGGAGCTCCAGCCTGTTCAATCTTTCCTGTTAGGGATAACCTCTAAGTTCTAGTATCATCCTAGTAAATCTTTTTTGCACCTTCTCCAGTGCCTCTATATCCTTTCCATAATATGGACATCAGTACCGTTCACAGTACTCCAAATGTGGTCTAACTAAGGTTCTTCATAAGTTTAACACAACTTCCCTGATTTTCAATTTTATCCCTCTAGAAATGAGCCCTAGTGCATTGTTTGCTTTTTTTATGGCCTTATTAACCTGCATCATTACTTTTAGTGATTTGTGTATCTGTACCCCAAGATCCCTCTTTTCCTCTACCCCAATTAGACTCTTATTTTCCAAGGAGTATGTGGCCTCCTTATTCTTCCTGCCAAAATGTACACCTCACACTTAGCTATATTAAAATTAATTTGCCAATTACATGCCCATTCTACAAATTTATTGATGTCTTCCTGTATTTTGTCGCAGTCCTCAGTATTAACTATACTCCCCAATTTGGTGCCGTCAGCAAATTTTGAAATTGTACTTCTGATTCCCGAGTCCAAATCATTTATGTAAATAGTGAACAACAGTGGTCTCAGCACCAATTCTTGTGGAACACCACTTCCCACCTTTTGCCACTTTGAGTAACTACCTTTAACCCCGACACTCTGTTTTCTGTTTTGTAGCCAGTTTGCTATCAATTTTGCTACTTGTCCCCTGACTTAGTCATGAGTCAACAATGTGGTACCTTATCGAAGGCCTTTTGAAAATCCAAATGTATTACATTTACGGCATTACCCTTGTCTATCCTTTTTGTTACTTCTTCAAGGAATTCATTAAGGTTGGTCAGGCATGACCTTCCCTTTGAAAACTGTGCTGACTATTCTTTATTATATTTTCGGTTTCTAGATGTTTTTCTATCGAGTGGATCGTGAACCGAGTAGGAATGTGAGAATTTGGTGAGAGTGGGAATTAGGTGTGGAGGGGGAGGGAGGTGCCCAATTTTTTATTTTAAAAAGTGAAGAAACCCAAAACAGACGAAAAAGTAATTATCTATAAATAAATAGATAATTTAGTCACGAGAAGTGGCGCTGAGCTCCAGAGGAGGAGCACATTCACTAAGAACAGAGAGAGTAACATCACTGTGACGTCACAGTGAACAGAGAGAAGGAGCTCTGAGAGACCCGGAATAAAAGGGTAGGTTAAATCGGGGTAAGTAAATTAATAATAATCGAGTATCTAAAGGGAGTTTAGAAAAAAAAAAGGTTTCTAAATATAATGGACAGGCAGCTGACACCCACTGCCTGCAATTCCTGTGCCGTGAGAGAACTTCAGGATGCTTCATGTATCCTTAAGGGCCACATGTGCAGGAAATGCCTCCAGTTGTTCAAGATCAAGCTGAGGGTTTCTGAGCTTGAGGGGCAGCTGGAGTCACCGCAGAGCATTTCCTGGATCATATTTTCCAGGAGGTGGTCACCCTGCAGCCACAGAGTTCAGGATAGCATATGGGTGGCCTTCCAAGAGGGTAAGAAGAGGCAGGCAGTGCAGGAATCTTCTGGGTGTGTGGCACTCGCAAACCGGTATTCTGCATTGAATACCAGTGAGGACGACGACACCTCGAAGGAGTGCGGTCCTGAGCATAGCACCCTGGGGCAAAGGATTGCACAGGAGGGCACAGTGAAGTGTAGAAATGCAGTAGTCATTCGGTCGTCAAGGGGACAGACAAGCGTTTCTGTGACCGCCGATGTGAGTCCCACATCGCGTGTTGCCTCCTCGGTGTCAGGGTAAATGACACCACGGAGAGGGTGCAGAACATTCTGTGGGGGGAGGAAGGGGAACAGCCAGAAGTCATGGTTCATGTAGATACCAAGGACATAAGAAAGAAAAGGGATGTGGTCCTGCGGTCAGAGTTTCAGGAGCTAGGGAGGAAGTTAAAAGCAGGACCTCAAAGGTAGTAATCTCTGGATTACTCCCAGTGCCACGCACTAGTAAGTACAGAAATAGGAAGATAAGGCAGGTTAATTCGTGGCTAGAGACATGGTGCAAGAGGGCGGGCTTCAGATTCTTGGGGTATTGGGACCAGTTCTGGGGCAGGAGGGACCTATTCAAGATGGACAGTTTGCACCTCAATAGAGCTGGGACCAATGTCCTTGCGGGGAGGTTCACTAGTTCTATGGGGGAGGGTTTAAACTAATTTGGCAGGTGGATGGGCACCAGGATGTAGCATTAAAAAGGAGAAACAAGGTGCACAAAGGATTGGGAGAAAAAGATAGCACTATCTTTGGTGGGATCAGAGTAAGAGAGAAACGATAATCCGGGTGGTCGAAAGTTTAGAGTGCATGTGTATAAATGGATACAAGTTGTTATTCAGGAAAGAAAGGAGGGGTGGGGGAGAGTTGGTGGTGGTGGTGGTAGGAAAATATTGCAGTGCCGGAGAGAGAGGATGTCCTGGAGGGGTCAAGGACAGAATCTATTTGGTTAGAGTTGAGAAACAGTAGAGGTGCCATTACACTAGGTGTATTCTATAGGCCACCAACTAGTGGGAAGGGTATAGAGGAGCAAATTTACAAGAGAGGTGCAAGAACTATAGAGTAGTGATAATGGGGGACTTCAACTATCCTAATATAGACTGGGATGGTAATCGTGTAAAGGGTAAAGAGGGGGAGGAATTTCTGAAGTGTGTTTAGGAGAACTTTCTTGATCACTGTGTTTCCGGCCCAACGAGGAAGGAGGCATTGCTGGATCTGGTTCTGGGGCATGAGGTGGGTCAAGTGGAGCAAGTGTCAGTGGGAGAAAATTTAGGGAACAGTGATCATAGTATCATAAGGTTTAGATTAGTTATGGAAAAGGACAAGGAGCAATCCAGAGTAAAAATACTAAATTGGAAGAGGTTGATTTCAGTGGGTTGAGAACGGATCTGGCCCGGGTAAATTGGCATCAAAGATTGGCAGCAAAACTGTAATTGAACAATGGGCGGATCTTTAAAGAAGAGATGGTTCGGGTACAGTCAAGGTACATTCCCACAAGGGGGAAAAGTAGGGCAACCAAAGCCAGAGCTCTCTGGATGAGGAAAGAGATAGAGTAAGATGAAGCAGAATAAGTGGGTGTATGACAGATGTCAGGTTGATAATAGAAAATACAGAGGAAAAGTGAAAATGGAAATAAGAGGGACAAAGAAAGAGGATGAGAATAGACTGGCAACTAACATAAACAGAGTTCAAAAGTCTTCTATAGGCATATAAATAGTAAACTGTTAGTAAGAGGAGGGATGGGGCTGATTTGGGACCAAAAAGATCTACGTATGGAGGCAGAGGACATGGCTGAGGTACTAAATGAGTCTTTGCATCTGTATCAAGGAAGAAGATGCTACCAAAGTCACAGTAAAAGAGGAGGTAGTTGAGACACTGGCTGGGCTAAAAATTAATAGAGGAGGTACAAGAAAGGCTGGCTGATATTTGGTAGCTAAGTCACCGGGTCCGGATGGGATGCCTCTTAAGTTGCTGAGGAAAGTATGGGTGGAAATTGCAGAGGTGCTGGCTATAATCTTCCCACCCTCCTTAGATATGGGGGTGGTGCCAGGGGACTGGACAATTGCAAATGTTACACCCCTGTTCAAAAAAGGTGTAAGGATAAACCTGGCAACTACAGGCCAGTCAGTTTAACCTTGGTGGTGGGGAAGCTTTTAGAAACGATAATCCGGGACAAAATTAAGTCATTTGAACAAATGTGGATTAATAAAGGAAAGCCAGCACAGATTTGTTTAAGACAAATCGTGTTTAACTAACTTGATTGAGTTTTTTGATGAGGAAACAGAGAGGGCTGATAACGTGTTTCTGGACTTTCAAAAGGCGTTTGATAAAGTGCCACATAATAGGCTTGTGAACAAAATTGAAGCCCATGGAATAAAAGGGGCAGTGGCAACATGGATACGAAAGTGGCTAAGTGACAGGAAGCAGAGGGTAGTCGTGAACGGTTGTTTTTTGGACTGAAGGAAGGTATAGAGTGGTGTCCCCCAGGGGTCAGTACTAGGACCACTTTTTTTTTGATATATATTAATGACTTGGACTTGGGTGCACAGGGCACAATTTCAAAATTTGCAGATGACACAAAACTTGGAAGTGTAGTAAACACTTCAAGAGGACATAGGCAGGCTCGATGGGCGGAATGGCCTCCTTCTCTGCTGTAACCATTCTATGATTCTATGATATTACATCTTTGACTAAGGATTCCAGTTGGACAGGTATGGGATGGGCCGAATGGCTGCCTCCCATGCTGTAATCTTGTATAGGTCATCTTCTAGAATCGATTCTACTCATTGGGGTTTGGAATGGCTGCTCAGATGATTTGTATGACTGAGAGCTCAAAATTCTTTGTTTAAGAATTAATTAAGACAAATGTTTTATTTGAATGGCACAATATGTTTAAAATATTGATAGCGTGTGTATATCGAGATAGAGAGGGATAACGATATGTGTGTATGTCACTGACTAGTTGCTACCCAGGCAGAAATATGATTAACAGCTGCTGTGATATGAATTTGGCCTTCTAAACGTAGCCCAATCTTATGATCCTGGGAGCAGTTTAGCCATCTATCAACTCATCAACCTTGCAATTGTGTATGATCTGTAAAATTATCAAGTTTGGCTGCCAAAGGCAATCTTCAAAGAAATTGTTTCGACATTGGAGAGAATGCAGTGTATTAAAACATTGTTCCATTTTAAGAAACTAAGAAATGCTGGTAGAAATTTTGCAGAACTGATAGTTAAACTAAACGCTTGTAGGCTGTTTCGAGACCCTTTACCTTTATTGTGCTTTACAGTATTTTCCTGAAGTAATTTTTTCTGTAAATCATCTAATTGTAAATAAATTTGATTGTTATATTTAGAAAGTGGGTCAGGCATTGAATATTTTCCACCTTCTGAATTAACAGGAGATATTGTGAGAATATTACACCATTTCCAGTGAAGAGGATAATTCCAAGCCCTCGGCAATGCATCATAAGAAGTACGCTCGAGGTGTATGGTCTGTGAGGGTCTGGTACAACCATTGATGGAGAAATCATGTTTTATAAAGCCCAAAATGCACTACACCTACTGAACCTACTTTATCTCAGGAGCATACAGCACAATAATTGATTAAAAACAGTATACTTCAGGTTGCTGATGAGGCCCAGAAATCTGGGATGCTAATATTAAAGCTAGCATATATGTATTACTCTTGAAGTTTGATTAAAATCAGTGGGGATGATCTATAGGATGTAGTACCATGTTAATGTTCTTCAAGTGCCATTAGATTTTTTTTCCCCCCCCATTTAATTATTTTTGTTGAAGAGAATAAATCAGTAGTTGCATCCTGGAACTCCCTCCCGAACAGTACCGTGGGAGAACCTTCACCACAAGGACTACAGGGGTTCAAGAAGGCGGCTCACCACCACCTTCTCAAGGGCAATTAGGGATGGGCAATAAATGCCGGCCTCGCCAGCGACGCCCACATCCCATGAACGAATAAAAAAAAATGCAGTGGTCATTTCGGATTTTAGAATTTTATTGTAAGTTAGCCTATTATCATTGACCTGCAGGTTTGATTACTATTGTGTAAACATTGTCCAAGAATTTAAAACGTCACATTGTAAATGCACATCTGATGGCCACATTGCACGTTTTTTTTTTAGCTTTTTTGGAAAGTTGAGGTATGGGTTGGACTAACTCACTTGAGTCATTCTGATAAAAGCATCAAAGCTTTCACTGAATTTAATTCTGTTATTTCTTTATACTAGCAGCATTTCATACACTTTCTATATATTTAAAATTAATAATAATGCAAGTATAAAGACCATTTTAGTTAAGTTAGTTTTGAGGCCTTTTTTTATTGGTTATCTTTCAGCAGCCATAGGCAAATTGGAAACTTGAGAGAGACATTGCTACTGATCTATATCCCTAAATAAATTTTGTTCTACAACACATGTCTCTTCCTACCCCTTCTATATGGTGACCTGTATAATCTATCGTCATTTGTGTCAGTCCCAGAATCTACATGAATTACATTACTATTGTTTCATTGGTGTCAGTATTTTCTTTTAGGATTACTGTGTTTGTGTCTGATTTTTCATTTGAGTGTTATTTCTAGCAAATTGAACTTTTTCCTGTGCTCTGTTCCCCATCTAAACATTCTGGCTTCAAAATATGGCTAGACTATTGAAGGCCTTTCCTCTTCATGCCAGTGAGCCATGTATCCCCCTGATCCCTTGTTGATGAAGGCTGCACATTGTGAACATTTTGAGAAGTTTAAAAGCAAATTGAAAAATAGTCTTAAAAAATTGATAAATCTTGAATGGCTGAAATGGCATATCTATGAATGAATCAGGAAGCATGCCACATCACTCCAAATCTTTCTCACCTCAAGCAAAGACAAGTGAGAGAAAACCAACCGTAAAGGGTCCCGTAAACGGTCTGACCATCTACAATTTAGGGGTCTATCCATAATGTCCAATATCTAACCGGACAACAGCGTAATTCACGGATGTAATAATAGTACCCACCTTGTGATCTGAACTGGATATTTGTGTCTTTCACATGTCAAATCCTTTTGAAGGTAGACCAGTTGCTAAAATAAGGCCATAAAAGAGTTATTAAGATCTGGAACGCACTACCTGAAAGGGTAGTGGAAGCAGATTCCATAGGAACTTTCAAAAGATAATTAAACATGTACTTGAAGAGGACTAATTTGCAGGGTTATGAGGAAAAAGCTGGGTGTGAGACTGAATTGGACAGCTCTTTCAAAGAGCTGGCACAGGCATGACTGGCCGAATGGCCTCCTGTGCTGTAAGATTTGATGAGTTCTGCTTCATTTCATGGCAAATTAATATACAGAGTGACATTTATAATCAGAATCAATTAATCCAATCGGGCCAACTTGCCTTTGTCTAATAATAGAAAATAACAGATACGCTACACTTCCCCATATCAGTGGGTCATCTTGCTTGACTTAAACAAAGTAACTTTTAACTGTCGTGCGTTCTAGCCTCAGAGTCTAGTGAAAGCTTGCCCTTTCAGCTTTCTTTTTTAAAAATCTGACTGATGGTATCTCCTGTCTTTATTTTTTTTTATCTCCTTAACAATGATAACCTTCAGGGAGAGCCTATATCAGCCAACTCCTGGCAAGCTCCCAGAACAAGGGACCGCCCAATATGGTGGGTCCGCGGTGCTTATTTGTGACTTAGACAGGCTGACAAATTGCCTACTGTTTACACTCTTTGGGGAAACATCTTCAATCCCTATCCCATTTATATTTTAACCACCCTTTATCTCGGTGCTTTTATTTTAAACTGGTGTGAATACACTTTGCTTTGAAGACCCAACATTTAACACTAACTTGATTCCAAATCCTTTCTGTGGTAAAATGGAAAAAAAAATCCTGAACCGTGACATCACTTAATAAGCATTGAGTAATGCTTCAGCATTTAAAACTGGATTGAACTGAGTTGGCTGCATCCATCATATTGGAAAATTGGTCCACTCTCCATAAACTTAAGCTCATCTTAAACTCTGCTATCTGTATCTGAATGCACCTCCAGCCTCCTGCTAGTGCTCATAACCTCCCTGTTTCCAAAAGCCTCCTCAAAGTCCTCTCTTTCTGCATTCAGCCTCTCATCCTAGCCCTTTTAGTTTTCCCCTTTTCCTCCTTTTCAGCATCCACTGCTCCTCCTCAATGTAAAGTGTTTTGACTGGTCCCCCTGCACAGAAGGAACACTACAAAAATGCAAGTAGTTGATGTTATAGTTAACTGATATTTTCAGTCTCAAATATTTGTATTTGTGGGAAAATTTGTTAAAATGGTTTGAAGAACAGGGTAAGTGCAATTTTCTGAATCAGTAAAGGGTAAGATGCACGTCTTGGATGCAGGCTGTTCTATATTAATGGACCAGTGGCTACAAGTTACTGTTGGTGATACCAGTGAATGCATGCTGAACACTTTCATATGACATTCCACTTTGTTAGTTTAACAAGGGCATTAATCCATTTAAAATAAATGGGTTAGTACTTCTGTTAAAATAGAGCACAGAAGACTACCATAAGAACACATTAACCGTTCATCTGTTAATATTGCAAACTCTCGCTTCTAAGGCTTAATGCTGAATTTTTCATCCATCAAAAATGTGATTATAAAAACTAACATTTACTTGAGATGAAATAATGCGTGTTGTGGCAAATGTTGCCATGTAATAAGTACGTGTTCAGCATCTCCAACCGGCTCAGTTTATAAATGCAGACTGCCACACAAATCAGTAAGGTTCTAGGCATCCTGTTGATTGCCCATGTACTTTCACATGATGCATTTTCTTCAAGCTGATATATCATTTTTTGTTCTCTTCAGCTTTCTTTTCTGACCATATTGTGAAACAGTATCTTTGTGTTGCAAATACATCATTCATCAAAGTACCACATTACATTTAGCAAAGCTAAACACAAAATTGTGAATTCCCATGGTGGTTGGCAAACCATGCAAATATGGTTCTGATTTAATTATTTTGTTTTTAAAAGCTCGAAACCGGGAGCTCTAGGGGAGAATGTAAAAGAACTGGGTAAAACCTGTTAATAGCTATATGTTTCAAATAACAGGGCAGAGTTAGGCGGTCCTGGGGTTTTAGATAAATAAGAAACAGCTGCTTAGTAATATACATTTGTTCCTAAAGGTGCCTCTGTGGATATTAACACTCTGCTTCAGCTCCAGATTCTCGGGTAGATGACCTACTGGGAGAAGAGACTTGTGTGTATGTGCTTTAAATTATTCATCCTGCTGCTCCAAATTTGCCACAACTGTCTCGTCTCTGTGCTTGTCAGTTAACATTTCAAATGTTTTTTTAAAAGATTGCCTTTTTTCAGGATTCCCTCTCACTCGTCCTCCTCCCCCCCTCCCCCACTTGCCAATCACATGTACAGATCCTCCAGCTGAGCTGGCAGCCAAATTATCCACGGCCTCTCTATCAGGAAAAGAATACATTTTTTAAAATTCCCATGTCATGATGTGCCTTTTCTAGGTTGTGATGAATATCATCACACTTGAGAGTTGGTGGATACACGTGTCAGTTGTCATGTGTCAGATGGCTGGTGGTAGCCCTGGAGTGGGAGAGCGGCTGTCTATTTATTTTAAAGTCAAGGCTGTTAAAAACATAAGCGTCTCTGGAATAAATATAATTACAATATCTGTAGATGAAGAATGTATAAAATAAAAGCTCATTGAATGAACTCGAGACCCTAAAGTAAGTGAAGTGAGATATTTGTTACCACTTTTTTTCCTCCAAAGTTTTTAATTATACCTAGGACTGAAGCATTGGGTTACTAAAATTGTCGTATTTTATGTCGCCTTTCCAGCCTCTAGCCAATTGTGCTCTTTCTTTGAGCTGACAAATCAGATTCTTTTGTTGAAAGTTGAGGGATATATATATATATATAGTGGTAACTTAAGGTCACAATAAAATGTATGTATGTTTTCACCAACAACAACTTGCATTTGTATAGTGCCTATAATGTAGGAAAATGTCACAAGGTGCTTAACAGGAGTGTAATAAGACAAAAACTAACATTTGGTAGTGGAGAAAAGAAGCGGGGGGGGGGGGGGGGGGTTTCTTTGCATTCCAGGATGATCCTGGAGTAGCAGTGATTTTGGCTCTCTTTTTCACTTGGGCAAGTTGCCTGGAGGTGAATATGGAATTTCCTGTCAATTTGCGCCCAATTTCCGCTGCAAAAGATTGGGGAAGTTCAGGCTTAAGTTACTCCCGTTCTTGCGCTATGCCCAGATTTCCTTGAGCTTTTGCACCGGTTCTTTGATACCTTTGCCCAGACTCTCCTCTGTTCATTAGCATAGCCCCGCCCTATTTGAAAGAGCGTGCAATGCAAATTTCCTGCATTTACGCAGATTCAGAACGGGTGTAAATTTGCGCCCAAAATTTCAGGCGTGCAGGCCTCCTTTTGAATTTATGCTCTCTTCAAAGAGATTGGCAGAGATCTCAGTCCTGGAATTCAAAACTGAAAGATGGTGTGGGTAAAGCATATTAATCTTGTTTTATATCCACTTTTAATTCATCAAGCTCTGAAGCGTAGAGGTATCAATAAATCAGTGAGTATTTTCCATAATGAGAGGCTGGAAACCACCTTCTATTTTGTTGTGTCTGGGGTGCAATCATTACATTGTGCAACAGACAAGTAAAGAAGTCTCTCCATTCGAATCAAATTTAATCCATTGGACCCAAGTAAGGTATGAATTATAGAATACACAAGTACTGGAGTGTAGCTCCACAGTGGTGTCATTATGTTACTTTTAAGAAGTCCCTAAATACATAACTTTCGATTAAAGGACGTTTTGTGAACTTTCAGTGACGTTGAGGTTAAAAGACCTTGTAATTGGTTCTCAAAATGATGAGAGCGAGCTTATTTGGGAGCACTGTGAAAGTGCCCTTTTATGCTGCTCTGTGTGGAGAAATGATATCAAAGTCTAGAAAAATAATCTTACTTTTATATACCTAGGTTATGTAGAGCACACACAACGTTCTCTTTACAACCAAGTGAACGAGCGCATTATTAGTAGATTTAGTAATGGCTAGTGATTCATTTGACATTGTGCTGTAGAGAGATTTGACTGTCGGGACAACGCTGCAACCATCCGATATATCATGGAAGCAGAGGGCATTTTTACATTACTTTGTAATCGCGCTGGTTTTTATGCTCTGGCTGAGCCGAATTAGGTGCACAGGAAATTTCGGTGTAATTTCGGGGACATCAGCAAAATCGGTGTAGAAGTGGCCATAAATTCGGGCGTAACTTGCCGATTACGCTGCCGCAGGAAATTCTACCTCCAGATGTTTATACCATAGGTTTTCAAACAGAGATCCTGGACCCTAAATTTCCGTGAGGTTATCATAATTCTGCCTATCTGTTATTATAAATCTGTATTCTGTTCTTGTTGACTTACTAACACTTTATTTCGCAACCTTTTTTTAATAGTGTATTTTTTGCAATGATTGCACTATTTCCTTTGAGTAGCCAATGTTGTCTTTTGAAATTTAGGACCGGGAGCCCTTTGCATTATTTGCAGGGGTTCGTGGGGAATTGTCTTCATTTGCAGGAGATCCCTGGTGAATACGAAAGTCTCGAGGGGGTTTCTTGCACATTAAATAGTTTGTATTTTTTTAAAATTGTATATCAACAAAGCCATTTAGAGTATTCTTAATTGAAGATGAGATACTCATGGTGAATAGATAATTTTATTACTCAATCATAAAATATGAATTAATGCCCAAAATAAAGGGTACAGTTACAAATGATGCTGTGAATGGAATAATAGTGACTGTATGGTAACTAAGTATTGTAGCTGTATATTGGTCTACAAGTTGTACTGAATCTATATATATTTCAGTTTGAAATGGGCACTTGACAATCATGAGACAGAGAGAACTGTCTAATTTAACATCCTCTTAGTCTTACTGCAGGATGTTAGTAGCAACCTACTTAAAAATAGCTCTATTACAAGTCATTGAACATCCGAACCCTTGTGACCTTAAATGCTGTTCGCACTTTATAAATCAATTATGCGATGAAGAAGTATGTGAAATCCCTACAACTCTGTGTCATATTCTAATAGGAAGCAGCTGCCTAAACCTTGCTTATATTCCTGACTTGAGTACTTGCTATGTGCTATTTCTTCCTTATCTATTCTTAAAGTGTCTGAGTTAGAACATCTGGTAACACAGTTTATGCTTAGCATTACATGATTGCTTGTCATTTCATTTCCTGGCCTTGTGAGAAGAATAATAGTCCCGTTTTATACAAAACTCCATGATGAGAGGCGGGCAAGCTAAATAGTCTGGCAGTAAATGCAACTATTAGGCTGTGTTGATGCATTGTTACTGGTAATACCCCTTTAATGTGGTATTTGAAGCACATAGAAAATAAAAATTACATTTCCACATGTCAACCATCAGTTCAGCAATTTCAAGCAAGTTTCCTTTACTAAATGTCAAACTGCAATCTCTGATTAACTTAAGAGATTTATTAGGCAGCAGGAGAAACTTACTTTCTTACCCTGAGGGTTATGAGATTTTGGAATGCACTCCCAGAGTTAGTGATTTAAGTGTTTTAAGAATAGGTTAGATAGGTGGTTGAAGAAAGGGGAGATAAAGGGATATGGAAACAGGGCTGGTACATAGGATTATTGCTGGTATGAACGCACTGGTTGGGCTGAATGGCCTGTTTGCATGTTGTAATTTCTGTATTCTATGTAATCGCGGTGATGACACCATTAAAGGAGTTAAAACTTTATTAATGAGGATGAGCTCATCTAATGGAAACAATTGCAAGTGAGTTATGCAGATCGACCATGTCCAAGATGTAGCCCATGGGCCCAATCAAGCCTGTGAGCATCTTCAACCTAGCCTGCCGTTCCTTTCTTTTGTTTGTGTGATTGTGCACAAGGAAGACTTTCCTGAGCATAGAATTACCTAGGAATTACGACACGGAAACAGGCTCTTTGGCCCAGCTGGTCTGTCTTGGGTGTTTATCCTCCACACAAGCAGTTCAAACTCTTTGGGCCTTGAGCATGAGAAAATCAGCTTCCTGATTGAAGCATTTGCACCAATCAGCATGTGACTTCCAACCTTCGAAAGTTTGAAGAGGCTGAAAGAGCTTCCGTCTTGCGAACTGCGGGACAGCAGATATTGCAAGCTGTAAAAAAAAAAGATGCAAGGGAGTGGAGCAGGCCAGACCAGGAAGAGCAGAAAGGTAATTGAGATTGTCTTTTCACTGTGCAGCTTGGCTTGGATTTATTGCATATGGGCAAGAGGGCCAAACATTTTTTAACACTGGGTGGATTGAATTTTTTGTATGTGTTCGGGTTTTCCGGTGGGGAGGGCTTAGATTTTTAGTCACCTGCAGCCCAGTCAGTGATTGTACCATGTGGATCAAGCCCTCTGCTCCCAAAGGTTGGAAACAATACAATATTCAACAGTGAAATGTAATGCATTTACAGTGCCCTGTCAAGCAAATTAATTGCTCCAAACAAATTTACAGGATTTTTTTTGGTTCGTTTTCACTCAAACTTGTGCCTCTCTCCTGTTTTACAATCTCTTGGATTGAATGCATGAATTGTTGCAGAAGGTATTATAAAGTCATAAGAAATAGGAGCAGGAGTAGGCCATACGGCCCCATCGAGCCTGCTCCGAAGCATAACACTGCATTACAAAGTGTATAACTCCATTACAACAGTGACCAGCTGGGTCATTTTGTCAATGAAAGCAATCATTTACTACATTGGCACAGTCTCATCAATCATTATAAAGATTGCTTTGATAATTCACAGAAGTTATTCCACAGTTATTTTGTTCGACTGCAGGTTGCACAACAACTGCAATGCTTTCATGTAAAGCACGTAGGTTAAACATTGGGACGGGATATGTTCAGAATGGTGCAAGTGTTATGTAAGATTAAGATGTGGTGTTTTGCACTGTGCAGAAAAATGTTTGAGAAGCTTCCCTATTGGGTCATTTGATAATACACAATGGAACTTGAGCTGTGCAGATCAGGTAGGTCCCAGGTTTGATCTCTGGTCTTTTTTGCTGAGTTGATCTTAGCAGGGATGATAATTCAGGAACAGGGATTATGAGGCACTGTAGTTGTATTCTACATGCTGAACAAGGCAAGGAAAAATCAGTCAGGGCTACTACTTCCAATTGCCATCCAGCCACTGCCACTGGAAATGCATGTGTGTGCGCATCAGATGAGGATAGGATTGCACTTGCCTGTGATTTTTTAAAATTTCAAAATATACTTTATTTCATAAAATTTAAACATGTACACAGTTCAATGTAAAAGAACACAATTCCAAACAATGCAGTTCAAATCAATACAAAGCATATCATACACACTATGATACCATTATTACAATTCAAAACAGTACATATCTTCTAATACGTTCTGTACAATACCAAGTGGGGTGGTCTTACATGGTGGCCTTTCCCCATAAAGTCTTTGCGTAGGCCCACCTCTCTCCAGTGCATCCCGCAGCACGTACTCCTGGACCTTGGAGTGTGCCAGTTGGCAACACTCGCTCGTGGAGAGCTCTTTCAGCTGGAAGACCAGCAGGTTTCGGGTGGACCAAAGGGCCTCCTTCACCAAGTTGATGGTCTTCCAGCAGCAATTGATATCTGTCTTGATGTGCGTCCTGGGGAACAACCTATCGAGCACAGCGTCCTGTGTTACTGAACTGTTGGGGATGAACCGGGACAGATACCAACGCATCTCTTTCCACACCTTCTGTGCGAAGGGGCAGTCTATCAGGAGGTGGATGATGGTTTCGTCCCCGCCGCAGCCTCAAGGGCAGCTCTCGGTGGCGCTGAGATTCCATGCCTATTGGAAGGACTGCAGTGGGAGGGCCTTTCTCACCACCATTCAGGCTACGTCCTGGTGCCTGTTGGTCAGTTCTGGCGATGAGACGTTCAGCCAAATGGCATCGACTGTCTGGTCGGGGAACTGCCCGATTGGATCCACCCTCTCCTTTCCCTGCAGAACTCTCAGAACGTTCCGTGCCGACCACTGTCTGACGACCATGTGGTCAAAGGGGTTCCTCGTCAGGAACTTCTCCACCTGGGACAGGTGGGGGGGGGGGGGGGGGGGGGATGTCCTGCATATGCTCGACCAGCGTGGCCAGACCCGGTCTTCTCAGTGTGGTGGACAGGTGGAAACTCAGCACATAGTGACACTTTGTGTTTGCGCACTGGGACTCGACACACATCCTGAGGCAGCCACAGATAAAGATGGCCATCAGAATCAGAGTGGCATCGGGGACGCCCTTCCCCCCCTTTGTCTGGGGGCTTGTACATGGCGTCCCTGCGGATGCATTCTACCGTGGACCTCCAGACAAAGTGGAAGATAGCTCAGGTGACTGACGACGGATCGGCGGGGAATGGGCCAGCAACACCACAAGTACCTCACACCTTATCACCAGGTTCCTGCCGCCCACAGACCAAGCTTCTGTTTGGCCTTGTTGACCTGCTCCTCCCAGTTCTTGGTGCAGGCCTGGAGCCCCCCGAACCAGATCTCCAGTACCTTCAGGTAGTAGGACCTGATGGTGAAGGGGACAAGGATTGGGTCTCCCACCTGCCAAAGAACATCGCCTCACTCTTACTTCAGTTCACTCTGGCCCCTGAGGCCAGCTCGATGTGGTCGCAGATGCCCATCAGTCTGTGTACTGACCGCTGATCGGAGCAAAAGACAGTGACATCGTCCATGTACAGGGAAGTCTTTGTTTTTCAAATTTCAAAATATACTTTATTTCATAGACTTTAAAAATACACACAGTTCAATGTAAGTATCACCATTCCAAACCAGTACAATTCAAACCAATACATTACAGATCGTACGCAAAGCAATCTCAATATTACAATTCAAACACAGTGTTTCTTTTGACTAATGGTGTACAAACAAGGTGGGGTGGCTTTACACGGTGGCCTTTCCTCATGGGGCCTTTGCGTTGGTCGCACCTTGCTTTAGTGTGTCCCGCAGCATGTACTCCTTGACCTTGGAGTGTGCCAGTCGACAACAGCTGTGGACAGCTCCTTCAGCTGGAAGACCAGCACGTTTCGGGTGGACCAAAGGGCCTCCTTCATCGAGTTGATGGTCTTTCAGCCACAGATGATATCTGTCTTGGTGTGCGTCCCGGGGAACAGCTCGTAGAGTACAGCGTCCTGTGTTGCTGAACTGTTTGGGATGAACCGGGACAGATAATCAACGCATCTCTTTCCACACCCTCTGCGCGAAAGGGCATCCACCTACCAAGCTTCTGTTTGGCCTTGGCTATCCGCTCCTCCCAGTTCTCCTTGCAGGAGGGGCCCCCCCGAACCAGATCCCCAGCACCTTCAGGTAGTTGGACGTCGTCTATGTACAGGGAAGTCTTTGATGTCTTCCACAGTCTAATAGTCTGCGGATCCCCCTCGACACCTAAAGAACGGCCATTGAGAAGGTCTCCCCCAGCCTGAGACAGCCCCTTCAGGTGAGAGTGGGAAAACTGGAATGCAATTTTATAAAAATATTGACGGTATGAATTTAGCTGATTACACCGATCTACACCTGTTGTAAACTTTTATCACAGGAAACGAAACTGAAAACTACTTGGTGCTCCACTGACCATGTGTTCTGGATGTTATCAAATGTAGGTTCAAAGTGTACTGCGTAAAATGTCATTGAAAATATTTTGTTTTTAGGTTTACTGTAGATTACACCTCAAACACTTGTCATACTGAGAAGAGGCGAAAATGTGAGGTAATTTGGTGCGTATGGCGAAAGCATGTTTTTAAAAAAAAATTAAATTCTAACAACTTGGAGTAAGAACAAAGGTTTAATGACAAACTTTCTACCGGAAGTTTGCATTTAGTACAATGCTGTAAATGCAGTAATGATGCTGTGTTTCTTCATTTGTGAGTTGACACAAAAGTCGATCTAAATTTGTGCGGAAGGAATAACAAAATGTTGGTATTTACTGCTCAGACTTGGTGACCTGGGTTCCAACGCCAGCCTTGGTGTCACTCACACTTGAGCTACTAGGACACTTTAATATGAAGCCTCTTTGTTTTTAATGTGAGAACACCTCTGAGGACTTTGAAAATAACAATGACAAGCACTCCTTGGTTAAAAAATTGATGTTTACAGTGTTCTAAAATTGATGTCCCATTGCACTATATATAAAAGATAAAATCATTGACCACCCATCAGTGTTTACAGGAGAGAAGTGAAATTCTCTAAAGCTGCATTTTTGAGCATTATTTCGAACACCAGCATGATTCCAAAAGTTATTTCTTAAATGTACCATTTAAATAAACAAATATTTGGACCTGGAGCCTGCTTACATTTTGCATTATAATTCGTGTTTTTTTTTCTAGCCCTAGTTTTCAATGCGCTGTAGTTTTCTCCCACCCTTTGGCTTTTGTGCAAAATGTATTATTCTTGTGCAGAGAGGGAGGGCAGGTGACCTGTTCCCAGACCTCTGCCACTGGTGCTATTGAGCTGCCTCCGAGGAAATGGTTTCTTTTTATTTCTTCCATCACTAAAAATACTGTTTAAAATTGTAATGTTTTGTGTTCAATAATTCGGTACTTTCTCTCACGATAAATAACATGCTTGCCATGGTTTATTCCCAACACATTGCAAAGTAGCCCATTGTGCATTGTAGTGGTATTCTCTTGTCCGTTCACAAAGTGTCAGAGCTCTTTGTGTGATGAGCTTAGACACTGACATTTGGTTTGGTTTCCATCCATCCTAGATTACCCAGTGTTAATATTCTAAACCTTATAAAGAAAGATATTTGTTCTGATAAAAATGGTATCCGTCTGGGCAAGTAATAATTTGTATTGTACAATGCAGTATGGGAATGATGTCTAATCCCTTTTAATAGTGGCTGAATCTAGAGAATAAAGCCTTGTTGCTATAGTAACAGAATATTGTTTCCTTAGGAGTATAGTTTAGAATGAGCAAGTTGAATTTGGAGGTTTTTTCATCAACTGTAGAGAATGCATCTGCAATATTTTTAACATCCGTCTTGTACATGCCAATCAGAGCCCAATTCTTTCGGGTAAATAAAGAACAAAATTTTATGTATCTTTAAGATTTTTAGTAGTATTTTGCATCTGAACAAAACATCTAACCAGGTTAAAAAATTTTTTGCAGCTGCCTTGTGCTGCTGAACTGCACCGTGTCATGTGTGCAAGTAACTCAGACTGTACAACCCAATCGTGTTGCTTAAATCCATGATTGTAAATAAAAGCCGAAGCATCATAGGTCAGAAAATACAATCACAGCGAGATGAACAGAAAAAAAATTCCTATCCTTCGGAACCCAAATTGATTGGATTAGATTATTCAAGAGGATTAACAGATTGGGAGCTTCACCTACTTTAAAAAATGAGTTTGCTGACTTTGAGAATATGGTTAACAGGGATAGGCAAGGGTCATTTTTTCCTTAAGGGCCATTCACAACATTTGGTTTAATCTGAGATTTGTGGCATGCCATCCTCATACCGTCTACCTTGTGCATTGTACGGAGTGCATTGTACTATTGCTTAAGTTGATGTTGTTTAGGAAACACTTAACCAGATCTCTGAGTGTATTGATGGCTTCATAGAATAATGGGCTTGATTTTAAAAAAAAAATTCCTGTGTTTGCTCCTTTTATAAGTTACTCGCTTTTTCATCCCCACCTAATCGATATTTGCCATGAAGGCGGATATTTCCATCTTGGACACGAGCAGTGGTGTTGCTTTGTGGTCTCAGCAGAATGGGTCATTGAATTGTTCAGGAAGGGGGCATGAGCGTTTGAAATAAAGGCTATTTCTTATATGATCACCTCAATTCCCCATGCATTAGCACTGATTTTCTCAGACTTTGCCCACAACACAGTTGATCTTTGGTGTGTGGATGGAAAACCTGCTCCATCCGATTATCGCCACTAATTTTCCAATTGGTGATTTCCATGCCCGGTCCTCAGTTAACTTATTTTAAAAGGGGATTCCTGCTGAATCTTCTGACTTCAGGCTAGATCCTGCCCACAGCTTGTACCTCTCCCATATAAATTGGGCGCACAGAGTCCTGCAATTTGGCCTGCTCAAACAGACTTCTTAAAGGGAGATAGAATCATAGAATCATAGAAGTTTACAACATGGAAACAGGCCCTTCGGCCCAACATGTCCATGTCGCCCAGTTTATACCACTAAGCTAGTCCCAGTTGCCTGCACTTGGCCCATATCCCTCTATACCCATCTTACCCATGTAACTGTCCAAATGCTTTTTAAAAGACAAAATTGTACCCGCCTCTACTACCGCCTCTGGCAGCTCGTTCCAGACACTCACCACCCTTTGAGTGAAAAAATTGCCCCTCTGGACCCTTTTGTATCTCTCCCCTCTCACCTTAAATCTATGCCCCCTCGTTATAGACTCCCCTACCTTTGGGAAAAGATTTTGACTATCTACCTTATCTATGCCCCTCATTATTTTATAGACTTCTATAAGATCACCCCTAAACCTCCTACTCTCCAGGAAAAAAGTCTCAGTCTATCCAACCTCTCCCTAAAACTCAAACCATCAAGTCCCGGTAGCATCCTAGTAAATCTTTTCTGCACTCTTTCTAGTTTAATAATATCCTTTCTATAATAGGGTGACCAGAACTGTACACAGTATTCCAAGTGTGGCCTTACTAATGTCTTGTACAACTTCAACAAGACATCCCAACTCCTGTATTCAATGTTCTGACCAATGAAACCAAGCATGCCGAATGCCTTCTTCACCACCCTATCCACCTGTGACTCCACTTTCAAGGAGCTATGTACCTGTACTCCTAGATCTCTTTGTTCTATAACTCTCCCCAACGCCCTACCATTAACGGAGTAGGTCCTGGCCCGATTCGATCTACCAAAATGCATCACCTCACATTTATCTAAATTAAACTCCATCTGCCATTCATCGGCCCACTGGCCCAATTTATCAAGATCCCGTTGCAATCCTAGATAACCTTCTTCACTGTCCACAATGCCACCAATCTTGGTGTCATCTGCAAACTTACGAACCATGCCTCCTAAATTCTCATCCAAATCATTAATATAAATAACAAATAACAGCGGACCCAGCACCAATCCCTGAGGCACACCGCTGGTCACAGGCCTCCAATTTGAAAAACAACCCTCTACAACCACCCTCTGTCTTCTGTCGTCAATCCAATTTTGTATCCAATTGGCTACCTCACCTTGGATCCCGTGAGATCTAACCTTATGTAACAACCTACCATGCGGTACCTTGTCAAAGGCTTTGCTGAAGTCCATGTAGACCACGTCTACCACACAGCCCTCATCTATCTTCTTGGTTACCCCTAATGGAAGTTTTAGTTTCTGGATGAAGTTTTTTTTTGATTTTTAATTACATTGTGCTGCATTTTGTTTTGTACATTAGTTGTTTCTGCGTTTTGTGGGTTTTATTCCCCCCCGCCCCGGCAACATTTCCCAACTTATGTTTGTGCTTTGGTTAATGGGTCCCCACAAGAAATGAGCATAATTGAGGAGTACTGTTACCTTTATCTTCCTCTTGATACCAACATACGACTTATTTGCAACCAGATAAAAGCGACCTGGGGGACTGCATCAACTCAGTTTGTCAACTCCCTCCATGCAGCTCGCAACTGTGCATTTAATGGAGGGATGTCTTCAGTCCCAAATAAAGCTTCCTTCCTTCGGTGCACCTCCTGCAGTCGGACCTCGAACTGTTGAGCATCAAAAGTAGCACTACTGCCCACATGTCTACTGTGAACAATTAGTTCGTTTTTCTGCCACGACCACAACGTCCCTTTCATCGGTGAGCTGTAACGGTCGAAGTGAAGCTGGCTCCCCAGATTTGCTCCCCGGCTAAGTATGCTTCAGGCCTTGTTTTCTAGGCAAGCTTTTCACGTACCAGTACCCTATTCAAATTAGGGGAAAGGACTCCCCTCACAAAATGCAAACTGCCGGCGTGGGTAATTATGCACCATGAGCCAGCTCAACGCCATTTTTGCCATTATCTGAAAATTGGAGCTATTATGTTGCCTCCAATCATCCTTCGCTGAGGGAACTGACACCTTGCTAGGGTGGCTTGCCCAAGGAGCTGTTCTTTGCTTATCATTTGTGAACCTGGTCAGTGAGTATTGGGAGGCTGCTTGACCATGAGGCTGTCACAGCTGAGTCTAATTCTGTTCTCAGCCAACATCCCCACATACGCACTTCACAGCAGATAACACTTACAGATGGATCACATTTAGCAAGTACCCTGCTTAATTTCCCCTCCCGAGCCCAGGGAGGCCGAGGTCAATTGTACAATTGTACCCTCATTACTGCTACTTGGGTGAGATTGACTAACTCAGCACAGAGGAGATTGAAATTGGAGTTTCGTTTAGCTCTACTGTTTGACTGCTCAATGATTGAACTTGCTGAGCTGTGGGGGAGTTAGTTTCTTGTTTGTATTTTTGAAGAAGAATATTTTGTTTTTTAATAAACACTTGTGGATGTCAGCAACTGCTAACTCGCATAGTCCCAAAGAGGGGGACTTTGGCATCTTTTTGTCTATGACTGCATTAAAATATGGTTTGCTTGTGAAGTTTCTGTTGCACTTTGCTGCAGTGTGTAACAAAAAAAATTGAAAATTCAAAAATGTTGATACTGAGACAACAAACGACCAAAATAATATGGACTGATGCTCTTGACCTTGGAACAGTACTATGTTTACAGATTGTAAGGGATGAAAATACCAACCTTTAGCTTTATTGGACATTGGTTGCATCAAGTTTATTATACATCTTTAGCGCTTTTCCTTTACCAGAAAATTGAATCCATCATCAATACAGAACATCAGTCCCACTAATAAAACAATAATATGACTTCATTTTGGATTTTGTTTCATCTTGTCCATGTGTTTGTGTTTAACTTTTGGTGTGGTGATTCCAGTAATTGGAAAGGGAGGGCAGGAGCTTTCTCTCTTTCTCGATCTAATCTTATAGATTGTTGGTATGAAATACAGAATTTTTTTGGAATGAAAATTGAAATTGGTGTCATTCCATTTGCTCACTGCGGTTTAGCACTTCTGCGCATTTTATACCAACGTTTCAAGATGGATTGCAAATTTGACAACACCTTTCAGTGATGGAAAAGGAATTGCTTTCAGCAAGCAAGAAACCTGTGTCCCATTAGTGATGAGAATCTATTACATTGTCTGTTGTGCCATGTTGATAACATTGTAAAAAAAATAGATTACCACTTTGAGTGACAAAACCTGTTATTATTTTAATTCTGTGGTGCATGAAGGGCAGTTTCAGCCCAACTAAATTCTGCAACAGTGGAATGTGGATTCTGTGGTAGGTCTGTAGTTTTGGTGGCATGTTACTAAATGGTCTAATTTGCTTTTTAAAATTCCAAATTCAGCAGTAAGAGATGCCTCTTGGACAATAAATTTGCATTATCAGTTGAAGGGAGTTGCTGAAGCAGAATCGGGGGAAAAAAGATCTGAAACCAGTCAAGCAGCCACCAGCAGCCGTCAGCTACCCTGCAGCTTGCCATCAGGTGGCAACCAGCCAGCAGCTGAATGGGAGAGGGGTTTCAGTCCCTAGGGTCATGAGAGAAGGAGTGGTGGGATCAGAATTAGGAAGTAGAGCCACCCAAATTTCAACAAGGGAGGGGCAGGACTGGCAGCTCAATGTTCCAGGGTACAGATGCTATCGGAAAGATAGAGCAGGAGGTAAGAGAGGAGGTGGAGTTGCGTTCTTGATTCGGGAGAACATCACGGCAGTAGTGAGAGGGGATATATCCGAGGGTTCGCCCACTGAGTCTATATGGGCAGAACTGAAAAATAAGAAGGGAGAGATCACTTTGATAGGATTGTACAACAGACCCCCAAATAGTCAACGGGAAATTGAGGAGCAAATATGTCAGGAGATTACAGACAGCTGCAAGAAAAATAGGGTGGTAATAGTAGGGGACTTTAACTTTCCCAACATTGACTGGGACAGCCATAGCATTAGGGGCTTGGATGGAGAGAAATTTGTTGAGTGTATTCAGGAGGAATTTCTCATTCAGTATGTGGATGGCCCGACGAGAGAGGGGGCAAAACTTGACCTCCTCTTGGGAAATAAGGAAGGGCAGGTGACAGAAGTGTTAGTGAGGGATCACTTTGGGACCAGTGATCATAATTCCATCAGTTTTAAGATAGCTATGGAGAAGGATAGGTCTGGCCCAGAAGTTAAAATTCTAAATTGGGGAAAGGCCAATTTTGATGGTATTAGACAGAAACTTTCAGAAGTTGATTGGGAGAGTCTGTTGGCAGGCAAAGGGACGTCCGGTAAGTGGGAGGTTTTCAAAAGTGTGTTAACCAGGGTTCAGGGTAAGCACATTCCTTATAAAGTGAAGGGCAAGGCTGGTAGAAGTAGGGAACCTTGGATGACTCGGGAGATTGTGGCCCTAGTCAAAAAGAAGAAGGAGGCATATGACATGCATAGACAGCTGGGATCAAGTGGATCCCTTGAAGAGTGTAGAGATTGCCGGAGTAGAGTTAAGAGAGAAATCAGGAGGGCAAAAAGGGGACATGACATTGCTTTGGCAGATAAGGCAAAGGAGAATCCAAAGAGCTTCTACAAATACATAAAGGGCAAAAGAGTAACTAGGGAGAGAGTAGGGCCTCTTAAGGATCAACAAGGTCATCTATGTGCAGAACCACAAGAGATGGGTGAGATCCTAAATGAATATTTCACATCGGTATTTACGGTTGAGAAAGGCATGGATGTTAGGGAACTTGGGGAAATAAATAGTGATGTCTTGAGGAGTGTACATATTACAGAGAGGGAGGTGCTGGAAGTCTTAACGCGCATCAAGGTAGATAAATCTCCGGGACCTGATGAAATGTATCCCAGGACGTTATGGGAGGTTAGGGAGGAAATTGCGGGTCCCTTAGCAGAGATATTTGAATCATCGACAGCTACAGGTGAGGTGCCTGAAGATTGGAGGGTAGCAAATGTTGTGCCTTTGTTTAAGAAGGGCGGCAGGGAAAAGCCTGGGAACTACAGACCGGTGAGCCTGACATCTGTATTGGGTAAGTTGTTAGAGGGTATTCTGAGGGACAGGATCTACAGGCATTTGGAGAGGCAGGGACTGATTAGGAACAGTCAGCATGGTTTTGTGAGAGGAAAATCATGTCTCACGAATTTGATTGAGTTTTTTGAAGGGGTAACCAAGAAGATGGATGAGGGCTGTGCAGTAGACGTGGTCTACATGGACTTCAGCAAAGCCTTTGACAAGGTACCGCATGAAGGTTGTTACATGAGGTTAAATCTCACGGGATCCAAGGTGAGGTAGCCAATTGGATACAAAATTGGATTGACGACAGAAGACAGAGGGTGGTTGTAGAGGGTTGTTTTTCAAACTGGAGGCCTGTGACCAGCGGTGTGCCTCAGGGATCGGTGCTGGGTCCGCTGTTATTTGTTATTTATATTAATGATTTGGATGAGAATTTAGGAGGCATGGTTCGTAAGTTTGCAGATGACACCAAGATTGGTGGCATTGTGGACAGTGAAGAAGGTTATCTAGGATTGCAACGGGATCTTGATAAATTGGGCCAGTGGGCCGATGAATGGCAGATGGAGTTTAATTTAGATAAATGTGAGGTGATGCATTTTGGTAGATCGAATCGGGCCAGGACCTACTCCGTTAATGGTAGGGCGTTGGGGAGAGTTATAGAGCAAAGAGATCTAGGAGTACAGGTTCATAGCTCCTTGAAAGTGGAGTCACAGGTGGATAGGGTGGTGAAGAAGGCATTCGGCATGCTTGGTTTCATTGGTCAGAACATTGAATGCAGGAGTTGGGATGTCTTGTTGAAGTTGTACAAGACATTAGTAAGGCCACACTTGGAATACTGTGTACAGTTCTGGTCACCCTATTATAGAAAGGATATTATTAAACTAGAAAGAGTGCAGAAAAGATTTACTAGGATGCTACCGGGACTTGATGGTTTGACTTATAGGGAGAGGTTGGATAGACTGAGACTTTTTTCCCTGGAGAGTAGGAGGTTTAGGGGTGATCTTATAGAAGTCTATAAAATAATGAGGGGCATAGATAAGGTAGATAGTCAAAATCTTTTCCCAAAGGTAGGGGAGTCTATAACGAGGGGGCATAGATTTAAGGTGAGAGGGGAGAGATACAAAAGGGTCCAGAGGGGCAATTTTTTCACTCAGAGGGTGGTGAGTGTCTGGAACGAGCTGCCAGAGGCAGTAATAGAGGCGGGTGCAATTTTGTCTTTGAAAAAGCATTTGGACAGTTACATGGGTAAGATGGGTATAGAGGGATATGGGCCAAGTGCAGGCAATTGGGACTAGCTTAGTGGTATAAACTGGGCGACATGGACATGTTGGGCCGAAGGGCCTGTTTCAATGTTGTAAATTTCTATGATTCTATGATTCTATTCTAAATAGGAAGTAGGGAAGACAGCCAGGCATAATGGGAGGGAGAAATCGCAGAATCCGGAGCAGGAGGTGAGAGCTAACAGAACTCTGAGCAGGACAGACAGCGGCAATACAGACAACAGAATTCTGAGCAGGACAGACAGCAGCAATGCAGACAGTCAGCGTGATCTGCAATATGAAAGTCTCATGGGAGTATGAGCAGGACACCTCCATATTAACGAACAGAGGACACAGATTTAAAAGAACAAGAGGGGAAATGTCAGTGTGTACACATTTTCTATTTTAACTGCAGTTGGCTAAGTGTTACAGTAATTAAAATTAAGAGTATTCGGTGTTATGAAATTAACTTTCCAGCACTTAGCTCAGGAATGTTGACAGATACATTAAAATATTAATATCTAAACACAAGACGCCAGAAGCCAACATAACCAATGTGATGATTTAAACGTATGCAATCAAGACAGGCTTTCCAATGCAAAGGAACAAACTAGTTTGTTACCAATGCAATAAAGCATTTTTCAGATTTAGTTATGGGCTCAGTTGTTTATGACCAGCAATTAGTGAAATTACTGTAAACAGGCCAGATAGACTATTGAAGTTAATTAAATCCCACTTCCACACTATCACATTTTTTTGTTGTTGGTTTTCCTTGATTAAACCCAGGAATCAATCTTCAGTGGAATAATTCATTAATGGTCGGTTGGTATTATGTGGAAAAGTTGGGAAACTAAATTGTAAAGTTGATTATTTGAGTGATTTGCTTTTCTCGATTGCGTTTGATGTGTTACTCATCAATTTACCGATGTTGTTTTGTTAGCACAGAGCAAGAGGCCACCTATGAGGGAAATATTAAATCAGTGAGGCAGCTCAACAACTGAATGATTTGATGGTTAGAAATGGAGAGTTTATAAATGAAAAAATATTAACCGAAAGAAGTAAACGGAGCAAATACTTGATCGCTCTAATGAGCTCTTGTGTTTTGTAATGTATAAATTTGTTCCTTTTGATATAGCATCTTTGCTCTAAGCATTGGGAAGATGAGCAAACTGCAGAAATGATAAATATTTTAGTCTACAACATCTGTTGAGGATTTTCAACCCTTAGCGTAGCATAAGATTGGTATTCTGCTGTAACATGACATTTCAGATGACAAACGAAGAATAATAATTTTAAAAATACAAATCTAGCAATCCTTATGGTTTTGTTGCTGCGTGAACTATTCATTGCACCGGCTGGTAAAATACAAGATCCTCGCCAAGAATGGTCATTTGGAGGGAGGTTGCAATAAGAATTCAAAGGATCATACCGAAGCAGGGTTCAATGCCTTCAGGTGATGAGGTGGGGAGAAAACTGGCAAAGTAATATAAGGTTTCAAAGAGCTCAATCAATAACATATGCCTTCAGCTGAACATGAATTTTCTATTTTTTTATGTAAGAAGTGACGTAAGTTATACCGACCTGTGCTGAAATCACATCTTCAACATCTAATGCCCACGGAAATATCAGTCGGCTAGTTTTTCTAAGTGGTTTTAACAGTTAGTACTAATTGGTGAGAATTTACTGTCAGACTTTAATCAATGGAGGAGGTAGATCTAGAAATAATGAACAAATGACAATTAGTAGCACTCCGTACCACACATTTCAGTATTTATTGCTCTTACCATCATCTGCATTTCCATTTGACACTTGAAAGTGTAATGTGGTTAAGTACTATACCAATAAAGCTGAGCTGTACTGTTTGTTCCCCTGTTAAGGGTTCCAGTCCGTGCTTGCAATCCCATGCACGATGAATGCCAACTTAATTGTAGCTCCGAATCTTTCATTTGCTAATTTTGTTGACTGTTGCACTTTAGTTTTGCAGTAGTGATGCCGAAGTGATCATTTATGTGCTGATTGTCTGTGAAGGTGAATAGTTTTCATTCCTTTAAAAGACCTTTTGAATTCGTTCACCCTAATTGCAGCTGCTTTTGCAATGGCGGCAGCTGAAGTAAAGCAAAGTGCCAAAGTACACGTACCTTGCAAATACACGAATGTTGTCTTGGTAATTTCTGCCAATGTTTCCTTAATTATCAAAGCAAAACTAATACATGTTTTATACATGTGGCATTTTCTCTTTTTTTACATAAATGGTATAAATGACTTCAGGTGTTTAGCAATATTGATACCATTCGCTGCCAGAACCAGCATTATAATTGCTTCATGGGATGCAGATCATAGAATCATACAACACAGAAGGAGGCCATTCGGCTCATCGTGCTTGTGCCGGCTCTTTGAAAGAGCTATCCAATTAGTCCCACTCCCTTGCTCTTTCCTCACAGCCCTGCAATGTTTTTCCTTTTCAAGTATATATCCAATTTCCTTTTGAAAGTTACTATTGAATCTGCTTCCAACACCCTTTCAGGCAGTGCGTTCCAGATCATAACAACTCGCTGGGTAAAAAAATTTCTCCTTATCTCCCCTCTCGTTCTTTTGCCAATTATCTTAAATCTGTGTCCTCTGGTTACCAACCCTCCTGCCAGTGGAAACAGTTTCTCAATCACGCTATCCAAACCCTTCATAATTTTGAACACCTATAATAAATCTCCCTTCAACCTTCTCTGTTCTAAGGAGAACAATCCCAGATTCTCTAGTCTCTCCACATAACTGAAGTCCCTCAGTTAAATCCAGTCATTGTGTAAACATTGTCAGCTGTGTTGGTTGACTTGTCTATTGCATCGCCCATTCACTCTTAAGCAGTAGCAAACGCAATCCACTAACAGAAGAGTCCAGCCATTTCCATTATTTTATGATTATTCGGTTTGGAATCCGTGGTGTGATTTAGGCAATGTGGTAAATGGGTAAAAAGAAAAGAAATACTTTCATGTAATGAGCACCTTTTCACGGTGTCACCAAGTGCTTCCCACAATTACTTTTGAAGTGCAGTGGTTATTAGCATTTGGCAAATGAGACTGGCATTCCACACCAGCAACATCCAACAAACATCAGTAGGTTAAATGGTCAGGTTAATCCGTGTCTTTTATTGGTTGGGGGAAGAATGTTGCCCAGGATGTCAGAAGAACTCTGCCCTCATCTTTGAATAATGCAGTGGGATTTGATGGCCATCTGAACATGCAGACAGGATCTCGGCTTAATATTTTAACTCATGGATGGCATGTCCAGTGATCAATCTCGTGTTTCTGGGACCTTGGGATATGCATTTACCTTCGTAACAACAGTGACTACACTTCAAAAGTACCCAATGTGAAGTGGTTTGGGATGTCCCGAGGGTGGGAATGGTGCCAAATATGTGCAACTTTTTTTGTTGGATAATATGATGATTTTTGATATTGCACTTTTTTTTTATTAAGGAACTGATGTGAAAGGCCAATACCTTGATGGAATTAACAGCATGATGATAAAATAATTATAGAAATTTGTGTTCTCAGTTGGTAGTCGGTTTGTTTTATTCAGTATTTAATTTGGAAGTAATGCTGCATTGCATGAAACAAATGTTGTTACTGCTTTTGTGAAAGTGTATAATGTCACAACAGAGGACCTGCTATCTTCATTAAAAACGTGGCAGGAAAATTTACTAATCATGCATATGCTGCCTGATAAACTTATTCAGCTATCCATACATGTTTGTTGCAGTATGTTCTCTAAACAATAAACCTTCTAACTTTTGACCAGGACTGAGATTGGGAAATTGAATCCATTGCTTTACTGCTTCATTTTTGTAAGGTTTGCTAGTACGTAAAACTTCACCAATTGTTGGAACAGCTCAATTCAACAGTTAGCCAAAAATGTTTTTTCTCCCGATCTCTTTTCTTGGGAATTCACTTTAGAATTCTGGGCAGCTCGCTTCAGATAAATATGTTTCCTTTCCAGCTCCTTGCAGGAGCTGGCCTTCTTTCAGACTGTCTTGACATTGGAACCAACTTAAAATGAAGGTCTTGAAATAACCCTTGCTGATATATCAGTTATTAGGTGATTCTGAGGGATTTTACTGTACAGACTGAGTAATAACATTTGTGAACTGATGTATATTGTTTGAGGCATTTGTTCTAAATACCATCCAAACGTCATCTGTTATAGCCTAGCGCAACCATGTCAAGGCTTGAACAGCAGTAACACCCTGTAGTGACTTATAATATGGCAAACGTCAAAGGAAAAGATATGTTGGTGGGATTCATTGTCCCCCTGAGACTAATTTTCTCCAATGGAGCATTCCATTTTATCATTGGAGGCACAGCTATTAGGTGAATTGTGTGATACACTAGAAAGAAAATTAGGAAACTATATCTGTACATTTGGTTTTAAAACTGCATGATGGAAAGGTTTTTCCACTTTTGTTTTGTTTCAGTTATTCCCTTTTAAATACAAGTTCCTAAAAATTACAAAAGAATTTGCATCTTGAAGACTAGTTTAAAACAAAAGAGGATTATGATTCCTCACTATTTACTTTTTTGTACCTCTCCCTCTAAAGGTCTTCTCATGCATTTCCCACCCTGTGCCATGCAGCATTCCTCAACTGATGGCTGGTTGGTGATCTGCTTTTTTGGCCTCTGGCAGTATGACTCTTGAGCTGTGTGACACTATCCTGTGCTGGCTTATTTAAAATGTATTAGTGTTTCAGTTTTACTGATGACCTTCTTGCAAGGAGAAACTTGCTGTTTGAGAATAGTGATTACAAACTGAAGCCCCACCATGCCACACCAGAGGGTGATGCAGCGTTGGACTCAATTCATTGCATCTTACTTTTGTTTTGTGGATTGATTTATCATGCCTGTCCTGACTTATTTAGAAGGCAACGTGACTTCATCAAAGTAGTATAATAACCATATTGTTTACACCACATTTGCTGCTGACATCATTTCTCCCCCCCACCCCCCCCCCCCAATCTTTGCAAGTTTTGCCACGGTTTTTTTTTTAACTTTGACATTCGTAACTAATTCTAAACACAAACCATCCGCAACTTTACAAATGTTATGAAAATAACTGTATATGTAGATTAGCAATGCAGATATTTCTTCAAAATATAAGAATGTGGAGCCACTGCATGTATCCCCTCTCACTTTAGATAATGGGAAAGATCTTTGCTTGAACCTGCAGCTTGTTTCATTTAAATTTGCCACTTTCATTCCCCACTGTTGTTAAATAACACAGTTTAGTGCGGCACTGAGCTGTACTGACCAGGAAGGTCCCCATTGGATTACTGGATTATGCAGAGTTTGCGGATCTCCGCTGTCTTGTGTGTCCAAAAAGTACTTTTGAGATTCAGTTCAGTGCTCTTTGATAACATGCTAACGATGTATAGGAAAAAAAGAACAGACAGCCTACATGCTTTATCATTAGCACAGTGAAATAGGAAAAGGGCTGTCTGTAACAGATGTTCAAGTGAGAATTGTAGATGGCATAAAATAGGTGATAAGAGCTACTGTCAATAAAATGAGTGTGTATCATATACAAAGATAGCTGTCAGGATGTAATGGCTTTGTGTCTAACTGTGGAGTGGTGGGTCATTCTCAACTGCATCCAGTGATGCTCATTCCAAGTGCCCACGATGGAAAAGTTGTGTTGGCTCTTTACCAGGCTGTTGCATGGAGTACAGTGTGGTAGAGTGCTGTATGCAGAGCAAGGGAAATCACTGATTTTGCATTGTACAATGTGCTTAAGGTCATATGACATTTAGAAGGACTAATAGCGGTCATGGAGACTTTCATGAGTGTGACTGCTTTCAAATGGCCGTGGAAAGGACAGTGTGGAAGGAATAAGGTGACAAGAAATGAAACAGTCAATACAAAAGGTTGAGAATTTCTTTTTCTTAATTGAGATGACTTAGATGTTACGTGTGAACACATGAGGCAAATTAAATTGGGAGGAGTCCGGGTTCTACATAAAGCCATACCTCTTTTGTTGCATGATATTGATGTCATTATAAATAGAAAATTACCACATTTTAAAGCACCATTAATCCTTGTTCATTCCACCAATAGTTGGATTTTGTGCCATTTTTAAGTGCCACACAGTACTCATTGTGAAGAATGTAGGCAATGCCTCGCTTTTTCTGTCGCCCTTTTTTTTTTCTGTCGTCCTTTTTTTTTCTGTCGTCCTTTTTTTTTCTGTCGTAGCCATTGAAGCAACAATAGCAGACATTCGTACAACACCTTTTAATGTAGAAAAATGTCAAGACCTGAAGGGAAGGTAGGAAATATTAGGAGGGGTAACCAAAAACTTTGTCAAAGAAGTGGGTTTAACGGACGAATTTGTAGGAGGAGAGGGAGAAGGTAGAGTTGTTGGAGCTGTGCTGGTTACATTCATACAAATGGGAGTGGAATGATATGAGGGCAGTGCCATGGAGATAAATAACATGAGAGACATGATGGAGAAGGATGGTTTGATCAACTGAACGAAATACTGCAGACAGGTCAAGGAGAACAAGGAGGGTTGAAGCACAATAGTCAATCACAGAGGATATTATTTCTGACTTTGGCCAGGGCAGCCTCGGTGCTGTGAGCAGGAAGACAGCCAGACTAAAAGGATTCAAACAGGGAATTTTGAGAGAAAAGAAAGAGCTTGACATGATAGGTGCTGAGAGGCTGGAGAGTCTCAAGATAAGAGGTCGGCCATTTCGGATCAACATGAGGAAAAATTTCTTCACTCAGATGGTTGTGAATCTTTGGAATTCTCCACCCCAGAGGGCTGTGGATACTCAGTCATTAAGTATACTCAAGACTGAGATCGAAGGATATTTGGACACTAAGGGTATCAAGGGATATGGGAGATTTGCGAGAAAGTGGAATTGAGGTAGAAGATCAGCCATGACCTTATTGGCTCGAGGGACCGTGCGGCCTACTCCTGCTCCTATTTTTTATGTACAACTCCCCTATTCTTCAAAATAGTACCACATGATCTTTTACGTCCACCTGAGGGGACAGATGGTTTAACATATCATCTGAAAGAGAGAGATGAGATTGGAGCTACCCATCTCTCTCTCTCTCTCTCTCTCACCTTAGAGAGGAAAGGGAGGTTCAAGATGGGTCAGTGGTTGGAGAGAATGGATGCTTTTTTTGATGAGGGGATGGATGGCACTTTTGAAAAGCAGGGGGACAGTATAAGCAAAGGGAGCCTTTAATGATGTCAGCCAGCATGGGATCCAGGAAAATGATGGTTCACAAATTGAAAGGAGATACTGAATAGCATAGATGAGGTAAATCCACAGCACTACTTGAAGGATAAGCTAAGACAATAGAACAAGAAGGAGTAGATTATAACTGGTGAAAAGTCAGTTTGGAACTGATGGGAAGAAGTTCTTCAGGTTATAGGAGTGCCTGCATGATGAATAGTCTTCCAGCTGGCGAGTGGAGGCCAAACCCTTAGATTAATTCAAGATCCAGTTTTGTCCTGGATGGATGAGCCAAGGTCAGCCAAATGACCTCCCTTATCCACAGTGATCTTGCATAATCTGGGAGAGAGTGAGGGATAGAGTTGTCAAGTTAATTAACCTTCTGCTGCTCTGTGATTCAGTTGACTATTTGTTTTCAGTCAAGTGATAGGGGGAGTCCAGAACTAGGGGCCATAAATACAAGATAGTCACTAATAAATCCAATAAGGAATTCAGGGGGGACTACTTTATCCAGAGAGTGGTTAGAATGTGGAACTTGCTATCACAAGGAGTAGTTGAGGTGATTAGCAAAGATGCATTTAAGGGGAAGCTAGACAAGTACATGAGGGGGAAAAGAGTAGAAGGATATGTTGATCGGGTTAGATGAAGTAAGGTGGGAGGAGGCTCGTATGGAGCATAAACACTGGCATAGAACTGTTCGGCCGAATGGCTTGTTTCTGTGCTGTAAAATTCTATGGAATGAGTGCCAGATATTTTCATTAGCTCTCTGTGCCCTTTTCCACCCTGGATCTTATCCAGTCATAGACTGTAATGCATGTGTCGCGTATCAAAAGTGTAAAAAAAAATTACATTTTTCTTGGACCATAAATGCACATTAATATTTTCTAATAACAGGGCAGACATGTTGGGTTTCCTATCAAAAAGAAACCAGCTACAGATGAGTTTTTGTTTTCACTGGTCCACCCATGGCAGTGAATGTATGCATTTCAATGTCCTGATGCTGTTCACCCAACTTCTGTTTTTTGAAGATGAAACTGCCATTGAGTGGGTTCAGACTGAACCTTTATGGACAGCCCTTGAACTGCACAGTCACACTTTGTCTCAGACTGAACCTTTATGGACAGCCCTTGAACTGCACAGTCACACTTTGTCTCAGACTGAACCTTTATGGACAGCCCTTGAACTGCACAGTCACACTTTGTCTCAGACTGAACCTTTATGGACAGCCCTTGAACTGCACAGTCACACTTTGTCTCAGACTGAACCTTTATGGACAGCCCTTGAACTGCACAGTCACACTTTGTCTGTTGAGAACTTGGCTCAAACTTAAGAAAAAACATAGTAAGCCAACATGACTGTTTTTGTAAGGTTTTGAATCATACAACAGTTACTTTGATTTAAAATATCTGATGTTTGGCCAAAGAAAATAAAACACTCCTGGTTAACTTGTGCTGATGTTCAGTGACTTGTGATAGCATCTAAGCTTCTAAGTACAACTTCCTTATTGCGATATGTGGTGTTACTGGATTTGCTGTACAAGCCACAAGACTTTTTTTTAAATAACTTGTACTAGCTTGGGTGCCTTGTAACAAAGTTTCCATCTTGGCTGGTGGGGGATAGATGGGGGCTTAAGGCCGATTTCAAAATTGATCACTGCCAGCAATGACCTACTGCAACCATACTTCTGGTGTGGAAGCATGAATTGATGATTGGCAAGGGGAATCGAACATGCTTAAGCTCAACGATGAACTTTTCAGAACTTCTCATTAATACCTACAAACGTACTGAAGCATTTAAATTTCTTCCGGAATGAAATACTTCAAAGGAATGCTGGTTGAAGAAAGCAGCCAGCTCAGAATTTGCAGTTTATTTACAGAATACAATTGAGAAAACACATTTCATAGCATGCATAATTGACTGCTTTATAACATAATATGAAGCAGCTTAGGAAGGCAGATGCCGTATTAGATTTGGCAGGGCATTAGTGGTTGTTGTACAGTTAGACTTGATATTATTAAGGCTAAGGCCAAAAATTAACTAGTAGTTGGCCAATACTAAAGAAGGGAACCTGTTCACTCCACTTTTCATGACCCAGTCATGATTATGAACTTATTATGTGAACAGTCATGGGCACACTTAATTTATCAAATTCATTTTTAAAAAATACTTTCATGTCTCCTGATGCAGACTAATTTCTCTTGTACTTTACTGTCTGTGTTCTGTGAAAATTTTAAAATCCAAAGTTATTCGGGGAAATGTACAAAATGAACAGAAAAAAATTGAAAGCATCTGTATTGTCCATGAAGAAAGAACTTGCATTTCTATGGCGCCTCTCATATCCTCAGGACACCACAAAGCACTTAGCAGCCAATTAATTCCTTTGGAAGCGTAGTCCCTGTTGTTTTGTGGGAAAACACAGCAACCAATTTGCACACCACAAGGTCCCACAAAGAATGAGCTAAAAGACCTGTTAATCTGTTTTGGTGGCATTTACTGAGGGTTGAATGTTGACCAGGGCACTGAGAGAACTCCCTGCTTTTCAAAAAGTGTCATGGGATCATTGAAAACCACTGGACAGGCAGAAGATTGGCAGAGACTTGGTTTAGAGGATCATCTGAAAGAAGGCCTCTCAAACAATATAACATACCCTTAGTACTGCACTGTAGGTTCTGGAGTGGGGCTTGAACCCACAGCTTTCTGCATCAAGAGGTGAAAGTGCCACCATTAAGCCAAGCTCGTTATGGTTGATGGAACAGTGAGTAAGCTAAAAGCTTTCTCTGCCAGAACTCAAAATTAATGGGCAGTATTTAAAAAAAAATGAACTGCTCGCTGATGTATGCATGTGACACTTACCGAGGGACCTGAACAAAAATTGACGTGAGACCAACAGTTAAGAGGCGACATTGCCAACGTGGAACTTGCACTGGGATCTACACGGCATTTTTGGAGCAAGTGTGAGGAACATTTCTGCAAAACAGAATTCCTCCTCCCTCAAAAAGGTCAGCTTTATAAGGATATTGATGGATGTGATAAATCCAGCAGAGTTTGGCTGTTTTCTTTCAACTTTGACAATTCCACCCAACGAGGTTTTCAATAAGATGTACCAGAGGTTATAATTGATAAGTCGCTGAAGGCTGTTTTTTTTTTGTTCTTCTATTGCTTACCATGACCCACAAAGCAGTATTTTTATAATTTACTATGATGTAAAATGAACAAGAAAAAGGCGAATACACAGATTTTCACATATTTGAGAGCTGTGACTTGACTTTGTACTCAAAATGTTGAATGGGATTCTTATCAGTAAGCATGCTCTGAAATTCATCAGAATTGGGTTTTGGAACTCAATATCCACCTCAAAACAGCAGTTACCTGGCAACCATGAGAAAATCAATCACAAATAGAAATTAAATGGTACATTATTAGAAATGGTATATAAATTTTTGAAAAGTGCAATGAAGACAATGAAATGCAAACACAGAGCATCCATAAATTTTGAAATGTGTAAAAACTATTTCTGCTAATTTTCAGTTTGCTGCATTGGCAGCATGTCTTACATATTGGCAAATGTAAATTAGCAATGCTAATTTTTTTTGTGCCTGGAATTGTTACAAAAATAATTCACCTTTTATAAGTCATTGTTTTATTGGCTGTAATAAGAGGTGATTATAGTGAATGTCCAGAGTTAACATGAAAAAAGATATTGGAATAAAAGAATGACCCCCCCCCACCCCCGCAACCTGAACGTGTAATGCTTTTAAGGTTATTTGACCTTTATAATGTACTATGCCAACACCAGGAGTGTTTTATTGTGTAAAGTGCATTTTTTTCTTAATTGATTTAACTCTATAGTCAAGGGACATATCCATTCTGCTGCTGGGTAGCTAAGTACACTGACCAGAGGCAAATGTCAAAGTATTTATCAAATGTTAAAGGGTCAAAATCTGAGTACCATTTATTAGGTGTTGATGTCATTGGAAACTTGGGCAGGTCCATTTAGTGCATTGGCTGAAGGGTTACTGTCACTGGGAGCCCTCGGCAAAGGACACACATGCATCATTTGAATGTGCAGTTCTTGAGGAAGGGTGATTTCTGATTTTAATAAGAAAAAAATACTGTAAACAAGAGAATGAAAGTGGTGACACATACTATGAATCGTTGACACTGTCTTCACTGAATTTAATGATGGCCCCAAGGATACTGCAGATTATACAAACTGCTCTTTTTGGCACGCCCTTGATCTCATAATTGACTGAGATTTACTTGTCTACACCTGTCTCTTAATGTCTTTAAAACTTCACTGGCCATTTGGCCATCAACCCTGACCTCACTGATTTCCATTGACCCACCCTGTCTTCCAATACATTGCATTCAAACCTTCAGCCTGCAAATCCCTGCACATCATTGCCCCAACTTAGCTCTGGTCCTGTAACTCTGGACCCCTGCACATCCACCCTATCCCTCTGGCTTCACTCTCAACGTCATCTTGTGTTTATATAATGCCTTGACGTAGAAAAATATAGATAAAATAAAGCAGAGACTGCTGAGCCTTAAGGCATCTGGGACGTACTATCTGGAACTCCCTTCCTAAACTTATCTGCATTGCTACCTCTCTCCGAACATTTAAAAGACTCCTCGAGACTGATCTTCTCGCCATGCCATTGGTCTCTATCCTAACCGACTTGACCTCGTCCTCACCAATCTACCTGTCACAGATGCATCTGTCCATGCCAGTATTGGTAGCAGTGACCACAGCACAGTCCTTGTGGAGACGAAGTCACGTCTTCACACTGAGGATACCATCGAACGTGTTATGTGGCACTATCACCGTGCTAAATGGGATAGATTCAGAACAGATCTAGCAGCTCAAAACTGGGCATCTATGAGTCCCTGTGGGCCATCAGCAGCAGCAGCAGAATTGTATTCCAGCACAATCTGTAACCTCATTGGCCCGGCATATTCCTCACTCTACCATTACCAATAAGCCAGGGGATCAACCCTGGTTCAATGAGGAGTGTTCAAGAGCATGCTAGGAGCAGCACCAGGCGTACCTAAAAATGAGGTGCCAACTTGGTGAAGCTACAACTCAGGACTACATGCATGCTAAACAGTGGAAGCAACATGCTATCGACAGAACTAAGTGATTCCACAACCAATGGATCAGATCAAAGCTTTGCAGTCCTGCCACATCCAGTCGTGAATGGTGGTGGACAATTAAACAACTAACGGGAGGAGGAGGATCCGTGAACATCCCCATCCTCAATGATGGCAAAGTCCAGCACATGAGTGCAAAAGACAAGGCTGAAGCGTTTGCAACCATCTTCAGCCAGAAGTGCCGAGTGGATGATCCATCTCAGCCTCCTCCCGATATCCCCACCACCACAGAAGCCAGTCTTCAGCCAATTCGATTCACTCCACGTGATATCAAGAAACGGCTGAGTGCACCGGATACAGCAAAGGCTATGGGCCCCAACAACATCCCGGCTGTAGTGCTGAAGACTTGTGCTCCAGAACTATCCGTGCCTCTAGCCAAGCTGTTCCAGTACAGCTACAACACTGCCATCAACCCGACAATGTGGAAAATTGCCCGGGTATGTCCTATCCACAAAAAGCAGGACAAATCCAATCCGGCCAATTACTGCCCCATCAGTCTACTCTCAATCTTTAGCAAAGTGATGGAAGGTGTTATCGACAGCGCTACCAAGCGGCACTTACTCACCAATAACCTGCTCACTGATGCTCAGTTTGGGTTCCATCAGGACCACTCGGCTCCAGACCTCATTACAGCCTTGGTCCAAACATGGACAAAAGAGCTGAATTCCAGAAGTGAGGTGAGAGTGACTGCCCTTGACATCAAGGCAGCATTTGACCGAGTGTGGCACCAAGGAGCTCTAGTAAAATTGAAGTCAATGGGAATCAGGGGGAAAACTGGAGTCATACCTAGCACAAAGGGAGATGGTAGAGGTTGTTGGAGGCCAATCATCTCAGCCCCAGGACAATGCTGCAGGAGTTCCTCAGGGCAGTGTCCCAGGCCCAACCATCTTCAGCTGCTTCATCAATGACCTTCTCTCCATCATAAGGTCAGAAATTGGGATGTTCGCTGATGATTGCACAGTTTTCCATTCCATTTGCAACCCCTCAGATAATGAAGCAGTCCGAGCCCACATGCAGCAAGACCTGGACAACATCCAGGCTTGGGCTGATAAGTGGCAAGTAACATTCACGCCAGACAAGTGCCAGGTAGTGACCATCTCCAACAAGAGAGAGTCTAACCAACTCCCCTTGACATTCACCGGCATTACCATCGCCAAATCCCCCACCATCAACATCCTGGGGGTCACCATTGACCAGAAACTTAACTGGCCCAGCCACATAAATACTGTGGCTACAAGAGCAGGTCAGAGGCTGGGTATTCTGCGGCGAATGACTCACCTCCTGACTCCCCAAAGCCTTTCCACCATCTACAAGGCACAAGTCAGGAGTGTGATGGAATACTCTCCCCTTGCCTGGATGAGTGCAGCTCCAACAACACTCAAGAAGCTCGACACCATCCAGGACAAAGCAGCCCGCTTGATTGGTGGGCACCACCCTAAACATTCTTTCCCTTCATCATCGGTGCACCGTGGCTACAGTGTGCAGGATGCACTGCAGCAACTCGCCAAGGCTTCTTCAATAGCACCTCCCAAACCCGCATCCTCTACCACCTAGAAGGACAAGGGCAGCAGGCACATGGGAACAACACCACCTGCACGTTCCCCTCCAAGTCTCACACCATCCCGACTTGGAAATATATCGCCATTCCTTCATCGTCGCTGGGTCAAAACCCCGGAACTCCCGACCTAACAGCACTGTGGGAGAACCGTCACCACACGGACTGCAGTGTTTCAAGAAGGCGGCTCACCACCACCTTCTCGAGGGCAGTTAGGGATGGGCAATAAATGCTGGCCTTGCCAGCGACGCCCACATCCCATGAACAAATTTTAAAAAACTCTTCTACAACTGCTTGGCAGCCACTTCTCCTCTTTGAAGAGCCGTGGAATATTTTCTGATAAACTTGCTGTATAAAATAAAGAAGATCTTGTTGTCATAGCAGCAAAATGGTCCAAACAGTTGATGTCTGGGAGCATCACGTTTTTCCTTGTTCCGTTCAGTCACCTTTACATTTTAAAAAAATGAAGCAATGTGCAGTTGACAACATCTGTTCAATGATCTTACCATATTCTTCTGCTTCTTGAGAATCACACATAAAACAGCATCTAAGATAACTGGCCCATAAGATGCTTTTATATTGTGCTGAGGCACAAGCGAGTGATGCCAGTTCTCGAGGAGCCAGCTGTACCCCAAAAGAAAACCCACCAGGATCATGTAAAACCTGTGGTCAAGAAGACCCATTTTTACTGGTTGGAGGTAGTGCAGTGTCCCTCAATCCAATGCACATTATGGCATGCATTGAAACCTCCTTATTCCTACCTCTCAGTAAGAGTCTGACCTTCAGGCCTGTGATTAATCCGATTCAGTATATATGATGCCCACACTGGGCACCTCATTTTCCTCTGAAATGCAAACCAATTACTATACATATATAGGCACGTAAGTGTGATTGTTTACCCAGTGCATACATGAGTTTTTAAGTAAAGCTTTTTTAAGGAACAAGAAAGGCCATTGAGCCCAACAAGCCTCTTCTTTCCTCGCAACCCACCTTGCCTGCCTTCTCATCATACTCTTCAATACCTTCTCTTTCCAAAACACCTTTAGTTGCCTCTTAAACCTATTTATACTGTTTGCTTCTTTCATGTTCCCTGATGATTTATCTGACAAGTCTGTTACCCAAATGTACATGGATGGGTGGAGTATAACCTTGCCATTCTGGATCATTTTGATTTGGTAGCTATTGCAAGTAATTAGAAAGACAGTTAATAAATGGAGGATTATCATTCTTCCTATGAAATATGATGAGTGAGGTGCCAATATTTGGTGTGTCTTGCTCATCAAATCCCTTTGTTCAGTAGATTATGAAGTTATGTTGCTTTAAATAGCTGGGCTTTAAAGGGAAACTAATCCTCGGTGTGAAGTGCTACCTATAATTGCATTGTCCCACTTCTCTTAACTTCAGTTTCTGTGGATTTTCCTGACCCAGTTTCTCAATTTAAAAAATAAATAATCTCACTTCAGTGCAATTTCCCTCCCTCCCAATCTTGTGTCCTCACCTTCACTCTCTCCAGCTCCTCTCTTTCTTTCTGACTTCACCTTTCTGATTTCAAAGCTCTTCCAGATACTACAGGCCACAAAACACCCTATAATTCAGCACAGATGTTAAATTTGTTTGTTAACCAGCTGTATAGATGAGTATTTCAAAACCACTGAATGGCAAACATTAGAAATGACTCTTCAAGAAGCATTCTAGCCAACATAAATGCAGTGTAGTTACAAAAGCCTTCTGTTTTATTATTTGGTGAATAATGCTGAGAATTATATATACAAATAACCTATCCGCAGACTCTACATACCTGTGTTGATGGTTATTCTTTCCTCTGCCAAGAAGACGTTGAACAGAAATGGTGGGCACAGTAAGAAAATTGATGTCAAAGGTGTGTGGGTATCGATGCAAGTTGCAACTCTGTATCCCAGTGCAAAAACCAGCACTGTATTCTGTAGTGTGCTGCGCTGTAATGCATGAAAAGTTGCATGTATAAATTCCAGTTTATGTGCACCACCATATTTGGTGTGGAAAGCTGAGGTGGAAATATCCTGGATCATTTTGAATCGGTAGTTATTGCGTATATATAATTTCAGGAAAGACTGAACAGGCTGATGCTCTTTTCTCTAGGAAAGAGAAGGCTGAGAGGTGAAGTAATGGAGGTCTTTAAAATTATGAAGGGATTTGATAGGGTAGATGTAGTGAAGATGTTTCCACTTGTAGGGGAGACCAAAACTAGAGGCCATAAATATAAGGTCGTCACTAATAAATCCAATAGGGAATCCAGGAGAAACTTTCTGAGGCAGAAAGTGGTTAGAATGTGGTACTTGGCTACGTCTTCCCAGAGTACTAAAGGAAGTGGCCCTGGAAATAGTGGATGCATTGGTGATCATCTTCCAAAATTCTATAGACTCTGGAACAGTTCCTACAGATTGGAGGGTGGCAAATGTAACCCCACTATTTAAAAAAGGAGGGAGAGAAAAAACTTGGAATTACAGACCAGTTAGCCTAACATCAGTAGTGGGGAAAATGCTAGAGTCATCATATAAGATATGATAACCGAACACTTGGAGGGCATTAATGGGATTGGACAAAGTCAGCATGGGTTTATGAAAGGGAAATCATGCTTAACAAATCTACTGGACATTTTTGAGGATGTAACTCGTAGAATAGATAGGGAGAACCAGTGGATGTGCGTATTTGGATTTTCAGAAGGCTTTTGATAAGGTCCCACACAAGAGGTTAGTGTGCAGAATTAAAGCACATGGGATTGGGGGGAATATACTGGCATGGATTGAGAATTGGTTGACAGACAGGAAACAGAGAGTAGGAATAAACGGGTCTTTTGCCGGATGGCAGGCAGTGACTGGTGGGGTACCACAGGGATCAGTGCTTGGGCCCCAGCTATTCACAATATATATCAATAATTTGGATGAGGGAACTAAAGGTAACATTTCCAAGATTGCAGACAACACAAAGATGGGGTGGAATGTAAGCTGTGAGGAGGATGCAAAGAGGCTCCAATGTGATTCAGACAAGTTGGGTGTGTGGGCAAGAACATGGCAGATGCAGTATAATGTGGATAAATGTGAGGTTATCCACTTTGGTTGTAAAAACAGAAAGGCAGATTATTATATGAATGGTGATAGATTGGGAAAAGGGGAGGTGCAGCAAGACCTGGGTGTCCTTGTACACCAGTTGCTGAAAGCGAGCATTCAGGTGCAGCAAGCAGTTAGGAAGGTGAATGGTATGTTGGCCTTCATTGCAAGAGGATTTGAGTGCAGGAGCAGGGACATCTTACTGCGGTTATACAGGGCCTTGGTGAGACCACATCTGGAGTATTGTGTGCAGTTTTGGTTTCCCTATCTGAGGAAGGATGTCCTTGCCATGGAGGGAGTGCAACAAAGGTTTACCAGACTGATTCCTGGGATGAGGAGAGATTGGGTCGACTAGGCCTATATTTACTAGAAGAATGAGAGGTGATCTCATTGAAACATATAAAATTCTAACAGGACTAGACAGACTAGATGCAGGGAGGATGTTCCCGATGGCTGGGGAGTCCAGAACCAGGGGTCACAGTCTCAGGATACGGGGTATGCCATTTAGAATTGAGATGAGGAGAAATTTCTTCACTCAGAGGGTGGTGAACCTGTGGAATTCTCTACCACAGAAGGCAGTGGAGGCCAAGTCATTAGATGTATTCAAGAAGGAGATAGATATATTTCTTAATGCTAAAGGGATCAAGGGATATGGGGTAAAAGCGGGAACAGGGTACTGAGTTAGACGATCAGCCATGATCGTTTTGAATGGCGGAGCAGGCCCGAAGGGCCAAATGGCCTACACTTGCTCCTACTTTCTATGCTTCTATGTCATGATGTAGTTGGGGTGAATAGCATAGATGCCTATAACGGGAATCTAGATAAGTACATGAGGGAGAAAGGAACAGAAGGTTATGCTGACAGGGTTAGATGAAGTAGAGTGGGAGGAGGCTCGTGTGGAGCAAAACCACTGGCATAGATCAGTTGGGCCGAATGGCCTGTTTCTGTAAATTCAATGTAATAATTCTTAAAAAAAAAAGGAATACAGTGTAGCTCAAGAAGGGAATTATCGCAAAAATAAGATTGGAACAACATTTAGTAGAAAGAGGATAATCATTCTTCCTGTGATATATAATGAGTGTCCCTGACTGGATAACTTACAAGTGAGTTCAAATGAGATTTAGGAGATAGGGATGGGGTGAAGGATAGACTTATTTCAAGCTGATTGGGCAAATGCATCACAGGGATGACAAGCAATCAGCCATTAGGGGGTGAGTAACTTGAGCAAACACTTCAATTTTTTTTAAATAATGCAAAAAAAAGGACGATGTATTTGATATTGGTTTTCTGTCTACAGCAAGAAGATTAGAATGTGACCTCAGTTTGGCAAGGTAAATTATTTATGAGCAGGAATCAAAACCGTTGGGGAGGATGGGTCATTGAGGTAGACACATCTGCACCAAGTGATGTGAACTGTGTACATGCACGAATGAGATTCTGAAACAGCAGATGTGTGCGGTACAGATGGTTTGAATGTGAAATTGCCTGATCCTGCAGGGCTGATCGGGGTGGCTAAGGCAGGGAGTTTTGCCCCTGGCCAAGTGGGCATGTGGTTTCCACCAGCAAAAAAAGGTGCTAAAACAGATGGAAAATGGGTAGGCCAATAATATTCTATTAATGCTAAACATTTGTGTCAAAGCTCAGCTGAGGCCTGCAGCTGCTGAGCATTGCGTTGGAGAAAGAACATACTTGGTTGATCGCCCTAAAATGTGTTTAAATTTGAACATATTATTGTACAATATTGTCTAAGATGTCTTGATTTTTGTATAGAATTCTTTGCATATATACAGACTGTAAAACTGTAGCATGAATAAAATGGTTCCGGAATGCCTTAATGTGAATCTATACACACTCTGATGAGCTACAACTCTCAGAATGCGACATGTTTTAGTCTTTTTTTTACTTATTAGGCCACTATCAATTTCCCTCCTTTTATGGCACTGCATCCCAGCCGACACCCACCAGCTTCAGTTTGTCCCTTTCCGGCTGGCTGGCAGGGCTCCTTCAGTGACCTGCTGTCCAGGCTCCTGAAATGCAGACACAAGCAGAACAAGTTGTCGCAGAGCAAGGCAGTGATAGTATTAAGAGAGGGAAGGAGGAGATAAGAAGCAATTGAATAAAAGTATCAGAGAAAGACAAGTGAAGGAGGAGAGGGGCTGACAAACCGTAGTAAGGATGGTGGAGGAGCAAGGGGGACATAGAGTGAGAGGAAAAGAAAAAGTGAAGGAATTGAGAGAGAAACTGAAGTGACTATTTTAACTTGACCTGTGTTGGTATGAGCTTGTACATTTTTCCCCATGTGCATTGCCAAGCAGTAGGACAATCTATTAAATAAAAGTGCCCAATCCAGGAACTGTGCCAATCAACCAGAGGAATATTGCCAGCAGCCACCAGATAGCAACCCTCTAGCAGAATGCATGGCCATACTTACAGACCACTCATAAACAACGCCATGGGACATCTTCTTGTAAATAAAGTTGCCACCGGTTCCATTTCATTTTGATTTTGTGTAATTAAAGCTCACAATTCCAAATGTCAGTGATAGGTGGTCGTGCTGTCTGATATTGCAGCATACAGGGCAATTCCCAAGAAATTACTTTTTTCGTAACTTATGAGAATACTTGCCTCTAAGTAGTTCACAAAATACTACCATAAAAACTAACACTGCAGCATTTCAAAAACATTTTTCAGGCATTTGATCAGTCGCTTTAATAATTGGTTATTAATTGGTTACTTATTGGTGACTATCAGAAAGTTCTTCTTCACACAAAGAGTGATTAACACATGGAATGGACTTCTGGATAGACTAGTGCAGGTGGTACCATGGAATTATTTAAGAATCAATTTGATGCTACAATGTGGGACTTTAAGATCCCTCTGGATGGATGAACTGAGATGGGCTGAATGGCCTTTCTGATTAATATTAATCTTTTGACCATGTGAAGTCTGACATTATACAAGGATGGAATTCATATAGGCAATCTCTTGATTCTTAATTGAATAGTGGGGTCATATTGATAGAATCTCTTAAAATCAACACTGGCAAAACATAGGACCTGTTATTTGCACTTAGCGATTTAACTGCACTCACTGCTCTAGTTTCCCAAGAACAAAGGCTAAATGACTCCCTTTGAAATGAAAGGAAAAACTTGTATCATTTTAACCCTTGGATACTGTTGGTATTTCATTTCACGTGCATTAAAATTAAAGCAGCACAAATTTCACAGTTTCTGATGTATACACATCAAATAGTGAACCTACATAAGATTGTTCATTTTAATAAATATTAAATCCTTGCCACAGGCATGTGAGTTTATCTGCTTGTGAACTTAGATCTTATTAATTTTTAATCCCTTTAAAATGCATGAGATCGTAATACTTTCATTATCAAGGCAATTTATGTTGTTTAATGTGAGTGAGTATTAAGTATATTTTGGAGTTTTTTTTAGGTGCAATATTGGAAAACAATTTTATGAGGATGTCAGTGTCATAGAATTTTATATCACTAAAGGAGATATTTAGCCTGTTGAATTTGTGCCAGCTGTCTGAAAGGACCATTATCTTCGTCCCATTCCCCTGCTCTTTCCTCATGCCCTTTTAAATATTTCTTTTTTCAAGCATTTGCCCATATTCCTTGTAAAAACTGTCTTACTTCAACCACTATTCTGGTCGGGCATTCCGTGTCCTAATGACTCTACCCATTAAAAAAAAATCTCTAAACTTCTCCTTCATTCTTAATGATTATCTTAAATTTTTGCTGCACAAAAATATTGAAGTTAACCTCAGGACGTGGATGACGCTGGCAAGGCTGCATTTATTCCCGCCCCTAGCTGCCCCGAGAGTTGGTGGTGGGCCGCCTTGAACTATTGCTGTGCTTGTGGTGATGTGCTGTCATGATGGTGTTAGGTATGGAACTCCAAGACATTGACCCAGCAATGATAAAAGTCCAGTGATGGATTGTGCTGGAAACCTGGATGTTATGATGTTCCCATGACATTGCTGCATTTGCCCTTTTTTGTATTGGTGATTGTGTGACTGGGGAGTTGCTGTCGAAGTAACTTTGGTAAATTGCTGTACAGAATCCTATAGATTGTGCATACTATAGCCACAGCGTGCCAGTGATGGAGGGGGTGGATATTAAGTCCCATGGGATCCCCTCCATCACCATATGTGACCCCAAAACAGTGGAAAGAGAGGTAGCATCTCAACAAGGTTACTTCGACACCTCCCAGTACCATGACCTCTACCACCAAAAAGTTAATGATCACTCGCGCTATCAAGGAATGACAATTTGCAGGTAGATATAGCCGTAAAAAAGGCCTAGCATTTCAGGTTTTATAAATGGACACATTGAGTGCAAACGCAAAGAGGTAATAAAGTAGTACAAGGCAATAAATAGATTATAGTTATAGTACTCTGCAGTTTTGGGCCTCCCATTATAAAAAAGACCTTAAAAGCTGAGGGAGCATGCAAGGGGTAGATTCATCTGGTTGATACCATGGATGAGAAACTAGAGTTATATGGAGAGACTTGAAATAAAACCATAAAAGTTTACAGCACAGAAGATGGGTATTTGGTCCATCATATCTATGCTATCTTCATGCTGGAGCATTCCAAAATGAATCTACTGCTCTGCTTTCTCTCTATAACTCTGACAATTTTAGATATGGGGACTATTTATACTGGAGCAGAGAAGGAGATTTAATAGAGGTATTGAAAATGATGAAGGGTTTTGATAGGGTGACTGGGGAAAAATCATTTCCTCTGGTTGGGATGTCAGTGCGAAAATAGATGAGGAGAAATTTCTTTACGCAGAGAGTTGTGAGAGCATGGAAGGCTTTACCACATAGTTGAGTTGATGACCAATTTTCTCTTTTAAGGGAAAAGTAAACAACCATTTGAAGCAGGGAAGTAAAGGCTATGGGGAGAGAGCAGTGGGTTTAGCACAGATATGATGGGAAGAATAACTTCCTCTGTGCTGTAAACTTTTGTGGTTTTATGTGCTACTGTCATTGTCCAAACCCAACCTCATTCATAAATGCAATGTTCCATTTGTATCGTGCTATCTACACTGTATATCATGAATGTAATATAAATCAACGTGTTTTAATTTAAGGACAATCAAAATAAAAATGGGGTGGTGGCTTCAAAATGAAGTGATTGCATGCACATCCCCTTTTGTTTTACAGGCAGAGGAACCTTGCATTTTTCTTGTCATGATCACGCTGTCTGAAGTGATGCATTACAGTATGATTTAAACTAATGCCATGTGTGCATGTGCACAAACATTTTTTGTCAAACACATTGTTAAGATGGTATTCCTTTTAAATATTTCATGTGCCTTGCCAATAATTAAACCATGCTACCCTCTTCCCCTGCCCCCGCCCCTCTGACATTTCTCTTTTATTCTCCTAAAGATTCTTGCTGGGATACAACTCCATCAGCACCAGCAATCCTCTGAGACCTCATCCAGATAGTAATTTCTCATGCGTGAGCCTAGAAAGCAATTTCCCTTTTTTTGGATACTAATGGAATCAAGGGATATGGGGATAGGGCAGGAAAGTGAAGTTGAGGTAGAAGATCAGCCATGATCTTATTGAATGGCGGAGCAGGCTCGAGGGGCCATATGGCCTACTCCTGCTCCTATTTCTAATGTTCTTATGCTATCCCAGATCGTGTAGGCATCATAAGCTACATTATATTGGTGCTGTTTCTATTTGGATTCTGGGACATTGGGATCTATGAATTGGTTCCTGGGTTTATTCTACTAAATCCAGCATCATTTTTCCCAGAGGCAGAAACATTGGGACTGTGAGTTTGCTGCTGCAACAAGGGAGCTAGAATTAGCAGTTTAAATGCAGGGAATTGGCTCACTTCCTGGAATCTGAATTACAACAGTACCAGTGTAAGCAGTTAGAATTAGTTGAGATCTGGTCGTCACCCAATGTCCATATGCACAGTTTCCAGCAGAGGTAGTAGGATAACGACCAGAAGCAGGAACCTTAGTTGATTTTCTTTGATGCTCCCTCAAATCCCCCTATCCTCTTGGCTCAGATCCACTAACTCAGCACAAACCAGGGAATAATCCTTAGACCTTTCTGGTTTGTACGGTTCAATACTGTGCCAGATGGTGCATTTACCAAGAGGGTCTCAAGAATATGTCATTCCCCCTCCCCGCCCCCAAGAAAGTGATCACAGATGATATGACTCAAAATTTATTTTAAAATAAGTAGTTTTCTGAATGCTGGAGTGTTCACATAGTGCTCGAAATGATCACCAGTGAGGAGGTCTTTATTAATACAATAGACAGACTGGAGGAAACTAGAGCAGTAGTACCTCAAGGACCACTGATGCCACTGCAGCCTTGCTAAAAATAGTTGTTTCATTCCAGTTTTTTACATTTCACTTGCAGGTCTGACCAGTAGCATCTACTTGGCACTCTATTTATATCATATTGACGAAATATTCCTGAGAATTCAAACATTGCAAAAATAATTTTCACTTTTCTGCAGCAATATTGATGATGAGCTGAATAAAAATAAGATTGAGCCAAGATTATTATCTTTCAATGCATTGAGTGTGACTTAAAAGTCTGTCCTGTGTACACAATTGGATGAACTATTCCATTTGAAATTTGTCGTTGTACACAACGAGGTGTCACTCCTTTATATGTAGACGAGTTCTTCAATTACATAGAATGTACAGCACAGAAACAGGCTATTCGGCCCAATTGGCCTATGCCGGTGTTTATGCTCCACACGAGCCTTCTCCCACCCTCTTCATCTAAACCTATCCGCATATACTTAAATTCCTTTCTCCCTCGTGTTTATCTAGCTTCTCCTTAAATGTATCTATGCTATTTGCCTCAACTACTCCTTGAGTTGGCAAGTTCCACATTCTAACCACTCTCTGGGTAAAGATGTTTCCTGAATTCCCTATTGGATTTATTGGTGACTATATTTATGGCTCCTAATTCTGGTCTTCCCCACAAGTGGAAACATCTTCTCTACCTTAACCATATCAAACCCTTTCATAATCTTAAAGACCTCTATCGGGTCACCTCTCAGCCTTCTCTTCTCTGGAGAAAAGAGCTATTTCAGATTATGTTCAGTGAAATATTTGTTATGTAAGTTTTTAAAAGTTTTTTCAAAGTCGTTACATAAATCTTTGAATGCCTGCATGCTCATGAGCTGTAGTGTGCTGACCTCTTCAGGCAGTTTCACTGCACTGCATTGTGCAAAAGTAATCTCTACCGTTAAACTGTAAACTTTAAAACAATTTTTCCATTTATGCAGCCGGTTATAATTTTGAGTTTTGATAGAACCGTCTCTCTCTCGCAAGCATTTATGACAGTTCCCATTAGCAGATCTTGCTTGATATTGGTTAACTCCACGTAACATTTACTGCATTAAGAACAATCTGATCTTTGTTTGATACCTGCCATTCTGAAATGATTAGTGTTGTTGTGTGAGACTACATTAAGTGCAGTCTCACACGACAACACTAATCATTTCAGAATGGCAGGTATCAAACAAAGATCAGATTGTTCTTAATAATCCTACTTATCTATAAACTATAACTTACTTCACAGGCTGAAACAACTAGAAATTTTCCCACAGCTAAGTAAGATTATGAAGCACCACAATTCACAAATAGTTGTGCAATATAAGCATACTTGTATCAAGAAAGATCCATAATGTTGCCCTCAGTAATTAATTTTCCTGAACAACTTCAAATGGTCTTTTCTGTTCCAAAAGAACATTTCTTTGTACCATTGGTATTGGCATGAAGTAAATTGAAACATCTTCCTTGGTTAGAGTAGAAAGTCGGCCTTTTGTCTGCTCAAACAATACAGAAGTTGTCAGAATTGTATTAATTTAGTACCTTGTTTTGAAGTAGTCTATTCTTTTGAAGTCAAGGTTCACAGACAACTTAATGATACGATTCATAAACAAACTACAACTCATTTTAAAAAAAACATAACAATCAGTAATTGAAATATATATAAATGCAAATGGACTCAGTCAGGTTTACCGAATATCATCAGTAGGAAAATAACATTTGTGCCTGCTAGGGATCACTTAATATACATTGTCAATGTGTAAACCATTAACTTGTTGAAGGTTTAGGAATTTCTGCTATTTACATCAAAGCAACCATTAGCAGTTTAAATTACTGAACCACTTTTGATCTGGGAACAAAAGTCACAGTCGTCTTCAATTAGAAACAAAACAAAGCAATTGTAAAACTCATGACAGAGCCACTAATTAATGCAGTTATATTTCTGCAGGGTATATAATAAACCTTAGTCCCAGTTTTGCCTTTGCTGGCACTTAGCTATATTGCAGTTGACACAATGTTACTTCACAATCTTGAAATGTGTCTGTTGGTAGCAGTACAGGTGTCTCACTGAACTATGGGCAAAAATCATAATGTAATAAGAGCATTAGCTTTTTGCAGAGCAACTGAGGTATGTATAGCTCTGTGAAATCACTTCAGCTCTAATTACTCTATCATGTTTTGCTATGTCGAGTACAAACTTACTGCACATTAGTGCTGATCTACTTTTGTGTATACAATCTAGTTTAGTCTGTAAAACCGCAAAATAATGTGGCTCGACTATATTCTGACTGTCTCTAAATGAGTAACCCACAACTGTACTCTGCTCAAGGTTTCACACCAGTGCGAGACATGCCCTGCACTCCTCTCTACTACCACGCTGGTCAAAAATACGTTGATTCCCATATTTATCTCTATTTTTCATCCCATTTGAATATAGATTCTCCACAGCAAAACTAGATTGAAAAGAGATTACATGAAATCATCAAACAGCTGTATTAAATCATTAAAAATAAACAGGAAGTACGTTTCAATCCAAATCCTACAATACGCCATTCCTAAGCTCCGTGCCTATCTTCCCTGGGACACCCTGTTCGAATCCATCCAGTCCAAGATTCACTCTTGTCACAGAGTGAGATAGATGTCCTTTTGTGGTTGTGACTGTGGTGCATTTTCCCTCCTTGTTATCCTTAACCTTTCCACAGTGTTAGAAACAGTTCACCATGGTATCCTCCTCTAACACCTCTCCTCTATCATCAAGTACTGTCGGATAGCCTTTGCATGGTTTCATTCCTACCTATCTGAATGCAGTCAGTACAAAACCAACAGTGGCTCCTCTTCCCTCCTCTGCAGTCATCTCCAGGGTCCCTCAAGGATCTACCCTTGGCCTCTTCCTGTTCCCTCTCTGTATCTGGTCAGTGTTCATGTGTATGCTAATGTTACCAGCTCTACCTCTTCACCACTTCTTTTCAATACTTGCCAACCTCAATGCTGTAAGACTGCTGGTCCATCATCAAGTTTTGGATGAATCATAACTTCCTGCAGCTTAATATGGGGAAAACTGCAGTGATTGTAATTGTCCCTTCCTCACCCCAGCCTCTATCCCCTTCCCTGGCCACTTCCTCAAGTTGAGCCAAACCATTCACAATCTTGATATTTGAATCCAAGTTGAGTTTTAAACCTATCCTATCTGACATTCTGTCGAGGTCCCATCTGAAACCAAGACAGCTTACTTCCATCTCTGCAAAGTTGCCTGCCTCTGCCTCTTCTGTGTTGGCATGACTGAGCATCCTGTTCAACCCCTGCTAGAAACTTTGCACTCTATTCTTGAATATCATCCTTCTTCTTCGTTGCTTATCCAGCTCGAGCGTGACCATGTACAATCTCAGTGTACTATTGAACTTCACACCAACAGTCCATTCTCAAAACCATTCATTTCTACCTCTGAAACATTTCCTGTCACTCTACGTCACCTCCATTGCTACTGAAACTCTCCTCCACACCTTCATCACTTCCAGGTTCGGCCTTCTGTGCTATACTCAACACAAACTCCAATTCATCTCCAGCTCTGGTGCATTCATGATATCCCAAACCAAGTCCCACTCACCGATCACTCCTGTCCTTGCAAACTTCCTGTTCCCCAGCACATGGATTTTAAAAATCCTTGTTCTGATTTTTTTATTTGTTCTCAGGATGTTGGCAATGGTGGTAAAGTTGCATTTATTATCCATCCCACCATTGTCTTGAGAAAGTGGCGGCGGGCCTTCTCCTTGAATCTCTGCACTCCTTGTGGTGATGGTAGGATGTTGCAGGACATTGTTCCAGAACGATGAAGGGACAATGATATAGGTCCAAGTCAGGAAATGTGTGACTTGGTGGGGAACTTGTCAGTGATGGTGCTCATGCCCTTCTCCGTAGTAGAGGTTTATGAATCCTTCAATTGCCTCATTGCAGCACAGCTTTCCAAACTCTTCGAGCTTTGCATCCCTGCTCCCATCTGATCTACTGTGCCCCCTCCCCTCACAATACCCTCAGTGGGAAAGCCTTCAATAAGCACATTCTGGAATCTTCACTCTAAATCCCTCTTCCTTGCCACCTCTTTCCCTCCTTTAAAGGTTCCTCAAAACTATTCAACTGCTTCCAGTCATCTCCTCTAATTTTTCTCCCACAACTTTTCTTCCCCTTACGAAACTCCTGGTGACATTTTGCTCCACTCAAGGTGCTATATAAGTGCAAGTTGTTGGTGCTGCTGTTGTTTGAACATGATGATCTTTTAGGAAAGTTCCTTTTGTTGAACATGCATTGCTACGAATATATTCTTCACGTACTATTTATAATGGTACTGAGCACAAAATATCCAAAGCCAAAGACAAAAGCTTGGGATTTAGAAGAATGAGAGTCTAGGGGGCCATAGTCTCAGGATAAGTACTGAGTACCATTTAGTGCTGAGATGAGGAGGAATTTCTTCACTCAGAGGGTTGTGAATCTTTGGAATTCTCTCCCCCAGAGGGCTGTGGATGCTCAGTCGTTGAGTACATTAAAGGCTGAGATCAATAGAATTTTGGACTCTAGGGCAATCAAGGGAAATGGGGATCGAGCGGGAAAGTGGAGTTGAGGTTGAAGATCAGCCATGATCTTATTGAATGGCGGAGCAGGCTCGAGGGGTCGTATGGCCTACTCCTGCTCCTATTCTTATGTTCTTAAAACTAACTCCTTTAACTGTAGCTAACAAGTTAAGTTGACTGGCAACCCCAGGACTCACATTTGCAGTCAACAGCTTCCTGAAAATTAAGCTGCAAAGCCACTAAATTAATATATTTTAAAAGGTTTGCGTAAAATATCAGCCTGAAATGGTAACAGCCTTACCACACATGATAGCATTCACTGGATAGAATTGAAAACAGCAGGTTTATTACTGGGTTTCTAGTTGCACAAACATTCTACACGCATCCTCTGGATAACAGGAGAGCGTATGATTATATTTTTCATTCTTGAATTTCTTTCGAAGGATCACATTCCAGCCCAATCAGGAATATCAAAAGAAAAAATTGTGACAAAATTGTGAACCCGTTAACAGGGGTGAAATAACCTGGAGAAATTGTGATGAGTTGATGAAATCCTCCAGCGCCCGTGTCTGACTTATGCCTGTTTAGAGATATGCAGTTTTGTGGAATTTGGTAATCTGTCACACACACGATTTTTCAGAGTATATGAATCCTTTTAAGGATTACAGAGCTTTTATGTCAAGGGTTTGGCAATTTAGTAGAAGAGACGCTTAGAGAGTAAGTCATCTTCTACACTCGCATTACATTTCACAGCTTTGGCATTTTGGGTGTGAAGACCACCGGGTATCTCATTTTGCCTTTTGAGTCCTTGTGTCCTGAAGGTTACAACTTAGTGGTGAAAGCGTGAAGTACAGTATATTCTGCGCTGGGTGGAAAATAAGGCCCAGAGGAGTCACATTATCTATAGCAAATGTGAGATACCCTGGGCTGAGAATGCATTACTGCAGAGCAGCTTGATGAGGAGCTGCATGTGTAACAGATGTTAGCAGTGCTTTTTTACATCATGCACATTTTGACAGATGAACAAATTAGTTTTCATTTTATTGAAATTAATTATAAAATATGTAAGTAGGAAACACTGTTGAAAATTCTACAAGTATTGATTGCTTATTAATGCAGAAAATGGACCCCATCCTTCTGTTGCTTATTGTAGCATAAGTAGAAAATTCTGCTTTTAATTTTATATATTATATATCAAAATTATTGTGATATGAAGGATGAGCTTATATGTCAAATCAGTGAAAAATGAAATGTTCATCATGCAGGCAGGCTGTTGAATATTATGATAAATGGGGAGAGGGTTGCATTTTATTTTCTGTTACATGGCAGAATTGATTTCAAATTGCCGAGATGTGGAGAAATTCAAAGGAAAGTTGGATAGGCATTGAAGAGAGTGGACAAATAAGAGGCATCCGTTTTTGGGACCAGGCAGAATGGGCTTCATAGTATTTTGTGGTCCTTTGCTTTGCTTGCGTAACCCTGATACCAATATGATTATAAATAATCGGATGGGTTTGGTGTTCTGTATATTATGGAGCCTAATGAATGGTAACTTCCATCTGGCACACCATTGAATACTAGTATTGAATTGTAAAAATTAAGAACAAACTCCATATGTATTGAAATCCTTAACATCAAATGTAATCCTGTCCATACTGAAATGGTTCCATCAAAGCGTTAACTTGTATTTTATCTTTTCAGATACTGATGGATCTGCTGTGTAAATGAGTCGAATGGGCCTATACTCTCTGGAGTTTAGAAGAATGAGAGGTGATCTCATTAAATTTCTAAGATTCTGAGAGGGCTTGACTGGCTAGATGCTGAGAAGCAGTTTCCCCATGCTAGAGAGTCTAGAACTAGGGGGCATAGTCTCAGGATAAGGGGAATGCCATTTAGGACTGAGACGAGGAGGAATTTCTTCACTTAGAGGGTTGTGCACCTTTGGAATTCTCTATCCCAGAGGGCTGTGGATGCTCAGTCGTTGAGTATATTCAAGGCTGAGATCGATAGATTTTTGGACTCTAAGGGAATCAAGGGATATGGGGATCAGGCGGGAAAGTGGAGCTGAGGTTGAAGATCAGCAATGATCTTATTGAATAGCGGAGCAGGCTCGAGGGGCTGAATGACCTACTCCTGATCCTATATTTTATGTTTGTTTACAGCATTTTCAGTTATTTCAGATTTTGAACACGTGCAGATTTTTTTCAGGCGCTGCAGGACTGAAATTTAAAAATACCAACCTACCTACTTTCGATGGGCTTTTTTCCCGCATATTTTATTTCAAGAATCAAAATATTACAAACACACTAAATATTGAAACAGGAGAACTAGCGAACATTTTGCAATTAATGGTCCAGGTATAGTGAAATTTTTTTTAAAATTTATAATATTAAAAAACCTTTTTTCCCCACAAAAGTGAGAAATTGTGCACTGATTTTCACACTGATAAAGTACAGGTGTACGTTCTCTACACGGCATCCTCAGAACGGTACATTGGCGACCTTATTTGTGCAGTAACTTCACATGCTTCACAGTCCTACGGGTGTACCGAGGCTATCACATCTGTCCAGCTGTGTTTTTAGGTGGGTCACAGTTTCAGTACAGCTGGGGAACAGTGGTGATGGGTATTCTTACCAAAGTTAAACCATCCCTCTGTCTAGAGGGGTGTGCTGTGTATAGGTTTCCAAGAAGGGGTTTGAAGACTGCTTAATATTTCCTCTGTTTTAGGTGCCTAATCCACATGGGTGTGGGAAGAGGAGGAATTCACTTTAGAAATAATGAACTCAGGCCTGTGATTAGTAAAAATTTCAGTTTTTCATAAGGTATTGCTTTTCTATCAGTCTTTGTGAATTTACCTTTCAGCAAAATAAGTGCGTTACCTATTTAACCCAATGAGTGAAACATGACTTATTTTTTATCTTCAGACAGATTTAATTGACATGCAGAGATTTAATTAGTGACTCATATGTATAGATGGCAGTTTAATTTTCTCGTGGTAATTCAGTGTGCTCTTGGAGCAAGGTTAATGAAGACGATGGCAACAACTCCAATGGCCTAGCAGATAATTATGCTGAACTGAGCAATGTCGACCATGAAGGTCTGATTCCTCGTCTGTGCTAAATTCTCCCGGTGTCCTGAACAACATTTATCCCCCGACCAATACCACTAAAGGGAATTATCTGGTCATTTATCTCATTGCCATTTGTTGGACCTTGCTGTGTGAAAATTGGCTGCTGCATTTCCCTACAAAACAGCAGTGACTAACTCCAAAAAATACTTGATTTGCCCTTTGAAACATCCTGAAGTCATGAAAGGTGCGATATAAATGCAATTCCCTTCCCCTTCCCCTTCCAGGGATGCAACTATCAGCCTCAATGCTGTCAGGAGGTGAGGAAAATTGAGTTTGCATTACTGCTTCAGATGTGTATCCAGTGACTTCTGCTGAAATTAGAAATTAGGACATCAGGCAAGAACCAGATTAGACTCAGACATGATGCATTCCATGATTAAATACCTCACCGACAATTCAGAACAAACTTTTAATAAGGAAATTATTTTGTCTCATAACCTGCTTTGAAATCTAATAAACACTTGGTGATGCAGAATATATTTCAATACTGGAGTTAATTCCTGCTGACATAGCACCCTTTAAATTTTTTTTAATAGAAAACTACTTCAGTAGCTGTTTTTTATGCATTGAGCTGTTGCAGGATTAATGTAGCTCTTAACATTTTAAATCCGACTGGAACCTTAGAAAATGCTCCCTTCTCTCATTTAAAGAAAAGAAATTCCAGTCCACATTGCCATGGTCTGCTGCCCACTATGTGATTTTTGTCATTTTCAAAATATTTACATCTGTCAGTGTGAGAAGCTATTCTGTTATAATGGATAAGGAAATATGGAGCCATTTGATCTTGTATGTCTGCCCAAATATAACAAGGACCTTGTGTAACTTTGGTATCATTTGATAAGGTTGCTTGCATGGCCTATTTTCTTTTAAAACTTTATGATGTTTTTTTTCTTTTTATCTTTATAATTTTTTTAGTACTAAACTAATACATAGAAAGAAAGAACTTGCATTTATATAGAGCCTTTCACGACTTCAGGACGTCCCAAAGCGCTTCACAGCCAATTAAGTACTTTTGGTGTATTCACTGTTGTAATGCAGGAAACATAGCAGCCAATTTGCGCAGCAAGTTCCCACAAACAGCAATGTGATAATGACCAGATCATCTGTTGTTTAGTGAGATTGGCTGAGGAATAAATATTGGCCAGAACATCATCTGGGAGATTTGAATTTGTGTTTGGGTTTGCATTTGGGTTTTCCCAAGGTGGCAGCTTTGCTGGACTTTATCCCAAGGAGGAAGCCACATGCAGAAAGCTGCAATGTTGAAAGGATGGAATTTGGTTTGGTGTCTGGATCAGCATTATGCTCTACTAATTTCTATTTACTATTTTTCAATGGCACTGTTTAATGTCAGGATACTCCAATTAGAATGGGACAGGTTGAGAGAAATGGAGAAAACAACTTTTAATATAAGTTACAGAAAATATAGAATATTGAACAATTCACAATTTTTGAAACTTCAGGAGTCTAATTCTTTTTATAGCTCATTTTTTGGAGCCGGTCAAACTGTTTGTTTTGCTATAGAGTCAGGAGGAATTGGCTCAGCATTGGTGCATACAATGGAGCATAACTTGGGAGTCAATTTAGGGAGATCAAATTGTGGGAAGAACAGCTTGTTAGGGTTCGCTCGTATCTCTTCAGTTTCATGTTGGCTGCACTGAATTTTTAACTCTCAGCGTTGACTCTCGTGAACACTAAAAAAAATGAACTGGCTTTTGGATGCTGGTATATGAACCTCGGTGCACATTTGTTTCCATGGATATGAAGCCCTCTGCTTTCCTTGGACAGGGAAGGATGGTGGCTGACAGTGTACCATAGAAGCTGAATCTATTGAATTGGACCATCATGATGATACTGTGAATCATTTTATTTTGGGGGTGTTAATTTTAATTCACTGTTATGGTATGAAGGAAGCCTATTCTCTGAAATTATGGGAAGAACGGTTGCTCAGTGGAATAGTTGTTACATAGTGGTCTCAGATGTAGAAAGCTGTAGTAGATGCAATAATAGCTGCTAGCCCATTACAATTATTATGCTGCAGATGTGGAGTGGGACTTCTTATAAGCCCTGGAAATGTAATTTGCATCTGCCAATATTTTCACAGGAGCTCTCTGTTGATTTTCCAATCATTTCCAATGGTGTTGAAAAGCCCTGTTTGAAATGGATCAAATCAGAAGGAAATTTGAAAAGAAAGCCAGAAGCATATGTGGTAAATGAGTGAATGAAGATGAACTAGACAATAAACAGGAATTATAAGACAAAAAAAACTTTTAAAAATTGAAAAATAGGTCCAAAAAATGTCAGAGAAAGTTCTGATCAAACCAAGCCATTGGGAATTTTGTCTTTATGTATATATAAAATCCCAAAAGAAAAATGAGAGGAGAAATAAAAACAAAATGAATGTAAGGAAAAGGAACATGAGAGAGAACTGTAAGTGGGTTAAAATGAAGAGCCAGTTGATTTGTACAAAAATCAATATGTGGAGACTTATTTTCCAGTTCTGGTGGGGTGGGAGGAGGGGTGGGCGGGGGCGGTTGGACAAGGGACAAAGATTACAACTGCTTGTTTCCATTTCTCAGTAGCTGTGCATGTCTGTTAATAATTGATTTAGCTCCATAATGTCAAGATTCATTTTTTTAAAAAATGATCTCTAGATATTTTGCTCGATTTGATTTAAAATTAAGAACCTTCAAAATCTTTTAAACACTACATGAAAACGTGTAACATCTTTTTCCAATAGAATTATCTCCCCTTGCAAATTTTATTTCCTTGATTAAAATTGAAACAGTAGCTGAGGTCAAAAGGTCACTGTTCTGTATCAGTTAGAGATTGTGAAAAGTTTATTTTTCATGAAATGAGAAGTGTTGGCTTGTGATCCAAGCGCAGTTTGAATTCAGACATTACTTGGCACCTATCTAAGGTCTCTTACAGTATTGGCAACTCTCAATGCTTGCTCGTTCTGAAAGTTTTGGATGCAGTTTATTTTTCTTTCCATGTGCTGCTGGCCTTTATACAACGTGAGGGTGACATGAACTCCACTAGTTTAAACTTTACGCTATATCTTCATAATGTAATAGACATAATCTATTCCAAGTACAGATCAAGTTGAGAAATATATGCTGGTATGTATTTTTTAAACATTCTCTCCAAAGTTCAACTGAAAATTTAAAAGCAATGAGGCAGTCTTTAAAATGTTGATTCTTTTTGAACCAATGTATTTTACGACTTAATGGATCCCCAATATAGCTTTCTTTTCCCTCCATACTTAACATTTTCATTACCCAAGATTGTTGGACACTTGGAGGAGGATTTTTTAGAACTAGAATTTCATGCATTTTTTGAAGAAAATTGATTTGTTCCACTTCCTACATATCCCACAAAAATATGAGCCGATCTGAAATTGGCTGGTTCAATTGTTTGGATTTCTTGTGAAATATTTCAAATTCATTTTTCAGCAAGAAAGGCTGGAGAAAACGTGGAGCCAAGCCAAATTTCTTCTTATACCGATGATATTGATAGCAACTGTGGTGCACCAAATCTGCCATTGCGTTGAATGCTTTGGTTTGATCGGAACCTTCTCAAGACCAATTTCTGAACCAAGGTTGATTCTTTCATCCTGAAGACTCCATGATAAAAATAGTTCCTGGTAATGAGCAGCCACATTTCAGCTGATTAACAATAGTGAGAGAAAAAAACTGAAATACATCATATCCTGGGTAAGATCATTCTTGCAGGTCTGCTTATGCATTTACATTATTTTCAGTGCAAGAAAAAATACACCAATGTGAATCATGTCTTTGACCAAGTGGCCCAACCAGTGAGAGTTTACAAACAGAATATACAAGGCAAAAAATAACCTCATCCCTTGTGTACAAAAGTAAACCATACGTCAGAAGACCTTACATTTGTTACTCAACTTTGGTCCCCTAAGTACATCTTTTTCTGATCACTAATTAAATAGACATTCTTAATTGGAAAAAAAAGTGATTTTCAATTTCTGTGGAATATTTTGTTTAATTGGTGAACTCTGACGACCTTATTAGGCAAACTTTCCACTGTGACAAAGCAATATTAATATCACCAGCACTAGTTATTAGACCTGTTGTGTGTCACTGATGCCAGTATGAATGTTAACCATCTCCCTTACCATATTTTTCAACTGTCCAGTTTTAATCACAGTGCCCTGACAGTGAACAGTGCTGCAGAAACAAGATTCTCGAATAGGCCCAGTGGATTGGAAAGTAGCAAATATCACACCGCTATTCAAGAAAGGAGGGAGAGAGAAAACAGGGAACTATAGACCAATTAGCCCGACATCAGCCGTTGGGAAAATGCTGGAATCTATTATTAAGGACGTGGTAATGGGGCACTTAGAAAATCAACATGATTTTTATCATAGAATGGTTACAGCACAGAAGGAGTCCATATGGCCCATCGAGCCCGTGCTGGCTCTTTATATGAGCAATCCAGTTAGTTCCATTCCCCTGCTCTTTCCCCATGGCCCTGCAATTTTTTTCCTTCAAGTATTTACCCAATTCCTTTTTGAAAGTCACGATTGAATCTGCTTCCATCACCCTTTCAGGCAGCGTATTCCAGATCATAACTACACGCTGCATAAAGAAGTTTTTCCTCATGTCGCCTTTGGTTCTTTTGCCAATCACCTTAAATCTGTGTCCTCTGGTTCTCTACCCTTCCGCCAATGGGAACAGTTTCACTTTATTTACTCTATCTAAACCCTTCATGATTTTGAACACTTCTATCAAATCCTCTCTTAACCTTCTCTGCTTAAAGGAGAACATCCCCAGCTTCTCCAGTCTATCCACATAACTGAAGTCCCTCATCCCTGGAACCATTCTAGTAAATCTTTTCTGCACCCTCTCTAAGGCCTTCACATCCTTCCTAAAGTGCGGTGCCCAGAATTGGACGCAATACTCCAGTTGTGGCCGAACCAGTGTTTTATAAAGGTTCAACATAACTTCCTTGCTGTTGTACTCTCTGCCTCTATTTATAAAGCCCAGGATCCCATATGCTTTTTTAACTGCTTTCTCAACCTGTCATGCCACCTTCAAAGATTTGTATACCCCCAGGTGTGTCTGTTTCTGCACCCCCTTTAGAATTGCACCATTTAGTTTACATTGCCTCTCCTCGTTCTTCTTGCCAAAATGTATCACTTCACGCTTCTCTGCGTTTAATTTCACCTGCCATGTGTCCGCCTGTTCCACCAGCCTGTCTATGTCCTCTAGAAGTCTATCACTATCCTCCTCACTGTTTACCACACTTCCAAGTTTTGTGAAACCTGCAAATATTGAAATTGTGCCCTGTGTACACCACTGTATACCTTCCTCCAGTCCAAAAAACAACCGTCCACCACTACTGTCTGTTTTCCGTCACTCAGCCAATTTTGTATCCGAGCTGCCACTGCCCTTATGAAAGGGAAATCGTGTTTGACGAATCTATTAGTTATTTGTGAATGTAACTAGCAGGGTAGATAAAGGGAAACCAGTGGATATAGTATATTTGGATTTTCAGAAGGCATTCAATAAGGTGCTACATAAAAGGTTGTGACACAAGATATGGGCTCATGGGGTTGAGGGTAATATAATGGCATGGATAGAGGATTGGTTAACGGAGAGAAATCAGAGAGTAGGAATAAACGGGTCATTCTCAGGTTGGCAGGGTGTAACTAGTGGGGTGACGCAAGGATCAGTGCTTGGGCCTCAGCCGTTTACACTCGGTTCCTTCATCTAAGTCATTAATATAGAGTGTAATGTATCCAAGTTTGCTGACGATACAAAGCTAGGTGGGAAAGTAAGCTGTGAGGAGGACACAAAGACTCTGCAAAGGGATAGAGAGAGGTTAAGTGAGTGGGCAAGAAGGTGGCAGATGGAGTATAATGTGGGGAAATGTGAGGCTATTTACTTTGGTAGGAAGAATAGAAAAACAGAATATTTTTTAAATGGTGCAAAACTATTAAATGTTGGTGTTCAGAAGTATTTGGGTGTCCTTGTACATGAAACAGAGAAAGTTAACATGCAGGTACAGAAGCAATTAGGAAGGCAAATGGTATGTTGGAGTTTTTTGCAAGGGGGTTGGAGTACAAGAGTAAATTAGTGTTGCTGCAATTGTACAGGGCTTTGGTGAGACCACACCTGGACTACTGTGTACAGTTTTGGTCTCCTCATCGAAGGAAGGATATACTTGCCTTCGAGACAGTGCAACAAAGGTTCACTAGATTGATTCCTGGGATGAGAGGGTTGTCCGATGAGGAGAGCTTGAGTAGAATGGGCCTATACTCTCTGGAGTTTCGAAGAATGAGAGGTGATCTCATTGAAACATATAAGATTCTAAGAGGGCTTGACAGGGTAGATGCTGAGAGTCTAGAACTAGGGGGCATAGTCACAGGATAAGGGGTCGTCCATTGAGGACTGAGATGAGGAGAAACTTCTTCACTCAGGATTGTGAATCTTCGGAATTCTCCACCCCAGAGGGTTATGGATGCTTAGTTGTTGAGTGAACTCAAGACTGAGAAAGATAGACTTTTGGACTCGAGGGCAATCAAAGGATATGGGGATCGGGCAGGAAAGTGGAGTTGAGGTCGCAGGTCAGCCATGATCTTATTGAATGGCGAAGCAGGCTTGAGGGGCCGTATGGCCTACTCCTGCTCCTATTTCTTATGTTGATGTTGATATTGAGCTTCCTGACATCTTTCATTTTACTGACTGTGTTAACGTTGAAAATAGGTTGGGCTATGATTTCTGCCACATTGTCTGAGGGTAGAAGGCAATATGTTACTATTGTGTGTCCAGGAAATTTTAAAAATCAAAAAAAATCAAATGCTCTTTAAATCCATGTCAGCCTTCTGCCTGTCCTATGTTCAGTTGTCTTCCATTCATCAGTTCACAGTTCGTCTTGTCTTGACTTAAGTTGTGAACATGTTCCACGGACTCTGGCTGCCCTTCCTCAAGTGGTTACTCTTCAGGTGTGAAGTCAGACACTTGAATCTTGGGGTATTAGGCCATGGGGACACTACAGCTGAGCTGATGTTGTTCTCAACAGATAGCAACCAAAAGCCGAAACCTCTGCTGATTTTTATACCAATGCAAGGGCTCATGGGCCAACTTTGGTGACCCACCACTGCTATGGCTGAGATCAGCACAGGCCAAGAATTGAACCCGGGGCTTAGTGGTCTGCAGTGTTCCTTATTGCAGTGGGCAGTGCTTTTTACCCAATGTCGATCGTGGGAACCCATTGAAATGTTTAGCTTCTGAAAGGTACACCTGTTGTTTCTATGCAGAAATATAATGCCCTTTCTGCCGGTCCCCTTTTTCTGCAGTTCCCCATATAAGCAGCAGAAGGAGCCAGATCATCATTCTCTGCGTATATGGTTACAAGAATGAAGGGAAATTGAGCAGCTAGCCAACTGTTTACTCGACAGCTTTTTAAGAATAATGTAATTTTCCTCAAAGTGTAATATTTATAATAAAGACAGAAAAATCCGTTTGTTTTTATGAAATATAGAACCAGTGAGTGACATGTCGAGAATGTGTTTTGATTCGATTGCTGGAAACACTATTTTAAGCAATTTCTTTCTTTTACTCCCTGGTGTCAGCCACCTGAAAAATAATCTATACGGAAACACTGGCTAAAATGCATTGCTTTTGGGAGTGTAATTTTAAAAAGTCAGTCAAAATAGTTTTCTCCATTATTTAAACCTCTATTGATAACATTTTATTTGGCTATTAGCTTCATTATTCAGGAAGTCCGAAATCCTGAAATAATAAAGAAAAACTTTTTGGAAAAAAAATGCTAATTTTATAAATAGTTAGCATTGACTTAGGTCTTACAGATTTTTAAGTTACATTCTTAATTCTGTACATTTATATTAAAAATTAGCATTTCGCCAAAATCAATACAATGGTAAGAATTTTTTTGAAAGATACAAGTTCTGATTTTTTTAACATTTACAACTTTGATATAATTAAAATTTGATGGCACTATTCATGATGCTCCAGACATCATGGGCTCGATTTTAGGGTCGGGTTACCTGCGGGTTTCCAGCGGGGGGGCCCCGAAAATCCCGATCTCCGGTCACGTGACCGGATTCGGACGAAATCCCGGCCACTTCCGGGTACCGCGCTGACGTGCAGGCCTGCGCGCGCAAGCCCCGCTGGTGGGAATCCCGCAGGCAATTAAAGCCAGCGGGGTTCCACTTGAGTGTACTTAACTTGCTCGTTGTGGTCAGTTAATGAGCTGAAGCAGCTGTCAAAAGAGGAAGTGTGGGATTTTAGGTTCAACGCAGTCAGTCTCCCACACTGGGGGAATTAGTACCTTTCAAACCAGGCGTGTTGCAGCCAGCAGCCTGTGGCAGGTGCCAAGGTGCGCTCCACGGGGGAGAGCCCTCACCCACGCAGGAGGCCACCGCGTCACATAGGGCAACCCCTGCCCTCCACCAACCCCCGCCAAGCCAGAGGACAGACCGACACGAAACCGCAGCCCCAGTCCGAGGACCCACCCACCTACCCTGCACAACCCCTCACACCAACACCTGCCAGATGGGTGGTGTGTTGTCATCGTCGGAGGACGAACAGGATGACCAGCCCCAGCAGCCTCGCAGTCCACGCCGTCCGCCTCGGAGAGGTGGGGCCCCCCAACACGGTGCTGCGGCACACCCACCTGCACAGCAGGAGGGAGGGCAACCGCAGAGAGAGATGCGTCGCAGGAGGCACTACCCTCCGCACAGGGTGTACAGAGCGAGGCTCAGCTTCATGGACCTCTCCGAGGAGCAGTGCATATGGAGGCTCAGAGTCAATCGCCAGGTAGTCGCCGACATCTGCAGCCTCCTTAACGACGAGCTGCTCCCTGATGGACCAAGCAGCATCTTCTTACCTGTCGCCGTCAAAGTCACCACTGCCCTCAACTTCTTCGCATCCGGTTCCTTCCAGGGTGCCACCGGGGACATCACCGGGGTCTGTCAGTCCTCCGCACACAAGTGCATAAGGCAGGTCACCGATGGGTTGTTCCGCAGGGCCTCCCACTACATCAACTTCGCCATGGACGAGCGCAGCCAGATGGAGAGGGCGGTTGGATTCCATGCCATGGCCGGCTTCCCACGGGTGCAGGGTGTAATCGACTGCACCCACATCGCAATACGGGCACCTCCGCATGAGCCAGGGCTGTTCATCAACAGGAAGGGGTATCACTCCATGAACGCCCAGCTCATCTGTGACCACCGCCAGAGATTCCTACACGTGTGCGCCAGATACCCCGGCAGCTGCCACGATGCCTTCGTCCTCAGGGAGTCCGCCGTCCCGCCCATCCTGCAGGCACCCAACGCCGGCAACGGCTGGCTCCTCGGCGACAAGGGGTATCCCCTCCACACGTGGCTCATGACACCTCTGAGGAACCCCATCACCGAGCCGGAGCGTCGGTACAATGACAGCCACACTGCTACCAGGTCTACAATTGAGCAGACCATAGGGCTTCTCAAGATGCGCTTCAGGTGCCTTGATCGTTCTGGGGGAGCGCTCCAATACACACCATTCAGAGTGGGACGAATCATAGTTGTCTGCTGTGCCCTGCACAACATGGCCCAACAGAGAGGGGTGCCGCTGGAGGAGGCCCCATCCACACCCGCCACCCACATTGAGGAAGGCGAGGGCGAGGAGGAGGAGGAGGCGGAGGAGGAGGAGGCGGAGGAGGAGGACGCGCCAGAGGATGTTGGACGACCCATGCGCCGAGCCGCGACTCACCGGGATGGTCGCCGGGCCAGGGACGCACTCATACGTCAACGGTTCTCCTAGAGTCAGACACTGCGAGGCACTCGCATCTCCTCACCTGCACATGCGAGCGGCCATACCAGCCCCCTCCACTGAAGAGTGCTGCCAGTAATCCTGCACCCACAGCAGTGTGCCCAATGGGTGGCAGCAGGTGTTCGCCGTCATGATGGCCTCCACGGAACGCAACTATTGCACAAGCCGCGGAAGAATGGACGAGAGGTGGCAGGAGTGGTGAGAAGAGACTATTTAATATCTGGAATGTGACATTAGTTAAGAAACAAAGTACAAAATAATAAACACCCTGGTGTATTCCCTTTGTGATTATAAGGCCTCTGCAATTCTTCTCCGGGAACCCCTACGTGGTGCTACCCCTGTGGCTCCAGCAGGTTGCTCGTCTTCTTGCCTTGACCGGGTAGATGCTTTTGGCGGACGGCCCCTGGGTTTCGGTGCCCGTGAGAGCACCTCCACAGACTGCTCCTCCTGCACCGGGGCAGGGGCAGACTCGGCCACCTGGAGAGGAGGCACCATTGCGGGTACTGGTTGAGAGGTGGGCGACGGGTGGGACGTGGGGACGCCTTGAGAGGCGTCCCCGCTTCCATGTCCCCGGTCACCATCATCCCTCTCTTGGCCTCGGCCCACATCACCCCTTCCACCCTGCTGGACGGCAGTTTGCATGGCATGTGTGAGGCCTTGCAAGGCCACCCCTAGTGTATCCCTCAGCCTGTTGGTGGCGTCGGAATGTTGCTCACCCTGAATCCGTACAGACGTTGTCAGGGCCTGCAAGGACTCGAAGTGGAGCTGTGCGTGACGCTCGAGGGAGGCCAGCCTGTCCTCCACCGCAGACAGTCCCGCACCTACCCGCGACACTGTGTCGCCGGTACCCTCCTGTGCCTGCGCCACCAATGCCCACATGCAGGAGGTGGACTCCTCCATCGCCTGCGCTATTGTGGACAATGCGCGCGGCACCTCTGCCAGTACCTCAGCAATTAGCTGGTGGTCCTCGACGACTCTCCTTTTCACTGGTGGCCCCCTGGGTTCAGCATCTGGGTCCGGCTGAGCAGAGCCTGGAGATGAGTGCTCCCTCCGTCGCGGACCCTCCGCGGCTGCCACTGCCACCAGGGTCTGCTCATGCTCACTCGTGCGCAGTGACTCACCAAGTGCTACCCCAACTAGTTGGCGAGGGGGACCCACCGAGGTGCGTGTCTCTGCGCTGGTGGATGGTTGGCTCTGATGTGACGATGCACCCTCAGAGACCGCCATGTCCTCTGAGGAATCGCCCTCCACGCTCGCTTGACCCAAAGACGGACCTGCAAGAGAACAGAGGGCACTTTGAGGCATGTGGACCAACTTGACAGTGCGCCTGATGGCAGGTGATGAGACGGTAACTCGCGATCATGGGTGTTGAGTGTCAGCTTTCCCTTACCGGCCGTTTCGGCAGCGACACACTCGCCATCGGCCACCGACAGGCAATGTCGCGTGCGGGCGAGGTCGAGCGCCTCCACCTCTGCGTCGGTCAGCTCCACCACTTGCGGCGGCCCACCTCCGGCGCGTGCCCTTTCCCTATTGTTCTTGCTTCTCTTCTCCTGTGAAGGCAAAACACAGATGTGTGAGTGGGTGCGTCTTGCATCGTGAGACGCATCGAGCATCGGTGTGGTTGGGTTGAGCGTGGCGCGGAACGGATGGGGGGAAGCGTGGGCCACGTGGCCATCCCATTGCATGGGGATTGGGGTGTGTGGTAGTGTTCGGGTGGGGTCAGGGACGGTGGGTACTTGCGTGCACGGCGAGGATGGTGAATGAGTGGCTGTGAGGATTGCTGATGGAGCGCAGTGGTGGCTGTGCAGGAGGGGGTTGTGATCTGCTTGGCGTGATGGTGGGGACGGGATGTGGGAGGGTGCGTTGGTGTACTCACCTTGCCAGACCTAGTCAGGTCATTGAAGCGCTTGCGGCACTGCTCCCAAGTCCTTGGGGTGTTGCCCCTGCTGCTCACCTCCGCCGCCACCTCTGCCCATGCCTTCCTGGTTGCGGCGGCAGGGAACTTGCGCCCATCTTCTGGGAAGAGTGTTTCCCTCCTCCTCCTCACGCCCTCCAGCATCAGCTGCAGTGCCAGATCTGAAAAACGGGGCGCAGCCTTTCCCCTTTGTTGAGCCATTCTCTCAGACCTCTTGCTTGCAGCAGGAGGGGCTTTGGGAGACTGCCCCTTTAACTGGAGCTCCTACATCGCGTCGACGGTACTGCGCATGCGCAGCCGGCCGGCACGCAGCTGGGGAGCGCAGAACCCGGAAGCAGGGCTTAATGGGTCCAATTATCCCGCGATCGCGTGGGCAACCCACTAATTTCGCCGTTCGCGTTTTCGACGCTCCCGGAGGACCACCCGCTGGGAACCCGCAGGCCTGCTAAATTCGAGCCCCATGAGTGTGAGGCAGGCCAGATGGACCAGTTGGTCTTTTCCCTCTTGTCCTTTTTGTACGTTCGTACTTCCTGTGTGACTTTCCAATGTGAGGGATTGCTTGGTTTCTGAAAACCGTCTGGCCTCACAGACTTATTCCACAGAGTAGTGTTTCAGGTTTTTGGAATTAAGGTACTTTGAGTATGTGCTTGCTTCTCCTGTGTGGAGGAGACAAAGTTTATTCTGCGCTAAATGATTATTTTTAGCCTTGCCGACAGGCTGAGGTTGATCTTGGCAGATATTAGAGAGAACCAGGAGCTGTTTGCTAAGTCAGGAAGTGAACTTATTGTCAAATTAGTGCCATCTCAGCTCACGGAATATTACACATGCCAGAAATTAATTTTATGATAAATTGGAGATGAGAAAAAAAAGCAATCCTTTTTCCACGTGCACTTGTATGCTGAAAGTTGTACTTTATTAACCTAAGAGTTATGGTGTGACATGGAATCATCCATATTATGATTGCCCTGCTCCCTCCCCAAACCTCTGTCAATCATTTCTGACATGGTATGACAGTACAGTCAGAAATATGTAACTCAAAAAGATTGGTGGGCCTATTATCATCATATCTAGGGTGCTCTCTAGCTTTTAATTGAGCATTATTGCCATACTAGGTAGCTTTTGGGCCAAACTCCCTTCCTGGGACAGCCAGGAATAGATTGCTTCAACATTTCTATTCAAATTCCCCCATTACAATGATTGAAGCTAAGGGCATTTATTTAATTTCTATCTACACTTGACCCCTCTGTCCTTTCAATCTACTGCCCCATCTCCAATCTCCCTTTGCTCTCAAGTCCTTGAGCATGTCACCTCCCAAATCCGTGCCCATTTTTCCCAACTCCATGTTTGAACCTCTCCAAACAGGTTTCTGTCCCTGCTGCAGCATCAAAACGGCCCAAATCAAAGACATAAATGATATCCTATGTGACTGTGACCGTGGTGCACTATCCCTCTGCAGCCTCTGACACAATTGACCACACCATCCTCCTCCAACGCCTCTCCTCCGCTGTCCAGCTGAGTGGGACTGCCCTTGTCTGATTCCACTTTTACTATCCAGTCGTAGCCATAGAATCTTCTGCAATGGCTTTTCTTCCCACACAGTAACCTATGGAGCCTCCCAAGGATGTATCCTTGGCTCACTCCTATTTCTTATTTACATGCTGCCCCTCGGCAACATAATCCGTAAACACAACGACAGGTTCCACATGTATGCTGACGACACCCAGCTCGACCTCACCATCACCTCTCTTGACTCCTCCACTGTCTCTCATTTGTCACACTGCTTGTCCGACATCCAGTCCTGGATGAGCCGGAATTTCCTCCAATTAATGTCTTTAGCCCCCGCCACAAACTCCGTTCCATTCTCCTCCCTGGCCACTCTCTATTTTTATTAAACTTGTACTTTTCCCATTGGTTGTACTGATCGCTTTGTGTTGCAATTCAATTTTGAAGCTGCCAATTCTGGGAGAGGAGGTAATAATCTTAAGATGATCTGCAGACAGCTGTCAAACCAGAGGCTGGGACTTTCAGCAGACTGCTACTCAGTTCTTCTAAATTGCTGTTGAGTACTCTTCTACTAATGTTCTACAATGGTGTACTACAGGGGAAGAGAAGTTATTTTAAGTATCAGGGTTTTGAAAGCTTTCCGACCAGCTGGTTAAACTCCTGCTACTGTTGCGGGGGGAGGAGTGGGGGTGGGAGCGGGAACTAAGGAACGTTGCATTTAATTCTCCATTTACACTTACTTAATGGTAAGTATAAATGGAGAAATTACGAACCTTACTTGTAATCTTCTCCGTGGCTATGGGACATAAAGGCCATAAAAGCTAACTTCAAATTTAGCAGGAGTGATTGCTTTCTGTGCTACTCAGCTGTTCAGTGCTGTTCACTAGCAATTTAAGCATCTGAGGAGTGACCTTCTCAAAGTGCCTGCTTTTGGTTTGACAAGCTGCCTGACAGGACATTGCGGAATTGCCAACTTCAGATTTGGCTATCATTCAGCTATAATGATCGTTTGGTGACCTGTGCAAAATATAAATGATCTGATGCAATTTTTTCCATCGTCACTTTATCCATCATTTTTAAAACCTTGGCTCAAGGAAAAGGATAAATAACTGGTGAAGCCAAATTGGTCATCAGAAATCAGATGATTATACACAGAAAAGTTGATAATGAAAAGAGAAGTCTAGGTTTTCCAGTGTTTTTATGAACATTTGACTTTTATTTCAATGGGCCAGAATTTGTTGTAAAAATAACAGCGTCTGAACGATGCATACCATTACAAATGTGTATATCGGCCAGCAACTTGTGGCGAGGAAGAGATACCCCGTGAATTGCGAATCGCAACAAGTTGCTGGCCGATTTTCGCCGCTCTACCGTCAGCTTTGCGAAAACAGCATCTTGCACTTAACCTCCCCATGAATTTCATGAATTTGCTGCATTTGCACATTAATTGTCCGTGAAACTCCCCACAGAAAGTTAAGTCGAGTGTTTAATATCTTAAATACCTTTTTAACAATGTGACAATTTTTGATGACTGCCAATCAACCTCCCTTGCCCAGAAAGTGAACAGTTTTAAGTATGGCATCTCATTCCTTCAGGTTGAGAATTGTTGGCGATTTTAAAAATGTCAACTTAAAAATTTTTGCATTTTGTTTTCTTACTTTTCCTATCTGTCTCTTTTTTTTCTCTCTCTTCAAACAATCTTTCTTTCCCTCTCTTTATTTCTCTTTCTGTACTTGATTTGACTTTGAATTCACCCACTCTAATTCACCCTCCTTCCCCTGTTTATTTCTTAATCCTTCAATCTCATTGGCAAAGGAGATACCCTGTTTCAGAATTTAACTGTACAAATATGGTAGTTAAACGTTGATTTTTTTGGACTGCTAAATGGAAGTAGCTGTCGTTTAAGGAATGTAAACAAAAGTGACGGAGTTTTACTTGCTTGCCATTGTCCAAATATTGTAACTGTTTGAAGTGTTCTTGTAAATATAATGTTCCAGCTTGGTTGTGTATGTTTGTATAACTGTGTGATTGGGAGGAGCTTGTGCTAATCTGGAGCTCTGGGCCTAAGGTCCTTTAGTTTTTAAACTTGGGCGCAAGTGGAGCACAGAGAATCTTCATGTCTTTTTGATGCAGAGTTGCACAGATACAGTACACTTCAGAAATGTCTGTATACTGGTCAACGCTGTAGACTCTTGAAAAGATTGATATGCAAATGCCACTTAGTGTGTCAGCTTTACATCCTGTTACGATCAACTAAAACCCTGCTGTAAGAATGAATTTATGAATTGAATTCTTGAACAGGTCATTTTTTTTTTGTTTTTCTTTGCTCTTCATCCTTTATTCTTGTATGTATTTAGACAAGTCTGTTTAAGCAAAGAAAGATGTAATGTTGGATCGTTGGACTCTTCCAAATGATTGGTATAGTCAAGAAATGAGAGCTCTGCAGCGTACAGCAGAATACAATATGCCTTCATTTAAAAAAAAGTCGAAACACACATCCCTTTCCTCAGAATGCGATCTTCTGTTAACAACATTATGCTTGCTAGGTTTTGCTTCTTCCATTATGTTATCTGTTGTTACATCTAAGTTGGAGTCTCCAATGCTTCTCTTTTCTGTAGAAATCCATAGATTTAGCCTTTGGGGGAATCTATTCCGACACATTCTGGGAAGCTGACCAAATCATAAGAAATCATCAAGCTTCTTGGTTGAGGGAGAGTCCAAGTAGCTGTTTAAAATATAATATGTTGAGAGCTATTGGGTAGGTACAGTGTACATTTTGCATCATTAAGAAGCACTTTTCCTTCACAGCATAGCAAAATGTACAGCATGTTTTGGCTTTGGAAGCATGACCATTTGTGAGGAAGTTATTTCATACCAATTGGACTTTGCACCAAGTGTATTGCAATTGCAACTGCAACCAGTGCAGACTTAACTTCAGAAAGTTTCCACATGGTCCTCTGGATCATCATTAAGTTTTTAGCATTAATCTGTAATAATTTTAGTGTCTGTAAACTCAAGCTCTCCCAGTATTATAGTCAACATTCCTCCCTCAACTAACAGCACGAACTGGGCACTTGCTCTTTCTGGGAGCTTGCAGTGCAGAATTGGCTGTCATGTTAAAAATCTCCTCATTCCTTCACCTACTTGTGAAGCACCTTGGGACATTTCTTCGATTAAAGGCGCTATCACGCGCACGTTGTTGTTGGAGTACTGCTCCACAAGCGACGGCATTCCTCCAGTGCTTTGTTTAAGTGGCTGTTCTTCATCTATCAGTTTAGCCATTGAGTCCCACCCTACACCCTCTTTAAACTTCAGCTCATCCAAAACTCTGCTGTCCATATCCTATCCCACACCTAAGTGCACCATCCATCATCCCCCTCCTCACAGACTTACCTGTCATCTCAGTCGCCCAATGTCTCAAATCTAAAATTCTCATTCTCGTGTTTAAATTGCCTCTCCCCTCCTTATCTCTGTAACTTCCTCCAATACTATAGTCCCACCAAATTTTCCATTGCTCTGATCTGGTCTCTTGTGCATCTCACCTCCACTCTATCACTGTTGGCTGCCTAGACCCCGTGCCCTGGAATTCCCTCTCTCTCCTCCTTTGAGAACCCCTCTTAAAACCCATCTCTTTGGAATAGCTTTGGTCACCCCTCCTCATATTTCCTTCTTTGGCTCAACGCCTTTTCTTCCTTGCACCTTTTGTGAAGTGCTTTGGGATGTTAAAAGTGCAATATAAATACAAGTTATTGTTGTGTTGGAGGGTCTTTTACCTTGGTGGGGGGACAGGGTTGAGAGCTTGTGGTGAATGGCCATTGTAGCCAAGCCCAATCCTGTCGTCACCCAATGATCATGCACATGTACTTCCAGCATGATGGTGATCAGGAGTGCGCAACTGTAGCCAATTATAGTGCTTTTATCACTGCCTCAAATGAGATGCTAACTCAGCATAAGCTAGGGAAACAACCGAGGACATTTGTAGTCTGATGGTTCGCCAGTGCACCAAGCAGTGCATTTACTCACTGAACTATCTGCCTTCCCTTGTGAGTTCTTCTCATCTAAATTTAATGGAGGTGCCATATACTTCTATTTGGCTTCTCTGCTCTTGATTGTGTGCCATGATATATGATTTTGAGCTCCAGGTTCCAAACGTTTGTTTCATAATTCAGTTTAATTTATCTGATTCCATGACCTCTGAACTGTAGAGGAAAAATAAACCCTTAAAATTAATATTATAATTTTGTAGCTAGGTTGTTTTTAGTCTTCACTAAATCATTTAAGATTTTTAAAAATATGCATCCATATCATCTTTGTGCTATTGTTGGTCCTGTTATGGTGTAAAATGCCACAGAGTAATTAATTGACGAGGGATATGATAGCCTTCCTTATCTTATGCCCTGTTCATACTGCTGCAGCATTAATAACAATGTATTTACTACTGAACAGAAACACTGGGTTGTTTCAAATGTTTACTGATCAAATGAAAATAGTGACAAAACAATAAGTAAATCTGTTTCCAAAAACCCTTATGGTTTTCTGAACAGAAAATTAACTGCTGATGTCTCTCTCATGGCTTGTAGCATGTATTGTGGACAGATGCATATCCTGGAAGTTCCTGTTCGAGTGTGTTTTTTTGTGTATATATTTTAAACAGATGGACTTGAGATTGAGCATTCCAAAAATCACACTTAAATACAAAAAAGTTTGAAAGATGTATTATGTTAAATCAAAACTTTCTGTTTCAACATTAGAGTTTTTCCAATTAAATTTCATTCACTGCATTTTGTGGGTGGAGGGAATGAAATTGTACCTACTCAAATGTGGGAAAATCGGTCAAATTCTATATCTTCAAAACAAAGTGATGTAGCCACAGTGAATAACTGTTCCACGTTCTCCAGGGATGAGTGCCACTGTCTTGTTACATAAAAATCAAAACCATATTTGCTTCTTAAATGCATTTAAACATGTTCTATAATCGTAAAAATGAAATTGTGTAATTATACTTGAGACACACTCAGAAGTAATTATTACTTTAAAATGCAATAAGTGAACATGTCCTGCACTGATAATTGGCAGATTTGACAGGGGGTTTCAAACAACAATTCATTTAAAAGAGCTATTATGCATAATCATAGTATAAATAGGTGCCTTTTGACTGAAATAGGTGCTCCTTTATTTAAAGGCCTCATTACGACGGGGATACGCACTTTCAATTTGAAGTATAATTTAAATATAATTTGTGGGAAAATTGTTAAAACAGTTTGAGAAATCTCTATTTGTTCCACTGCTGACAGTCTACTGGAAATCCATTGTGTGCGGTCAGTAAATTGGAAGACGGCTGCTAAACTGACGCAAGTGACAAATGCAAAACAGGGTTGACTTCATTGCAGTAGAATAGATTAACATCTTTATGATCTTTGATTAAATCCTACAGCCAAAAACGTAGTCTGGCTCATACATGAATAAAGGCAGTTTGGGCAGCACCAGGGAAACCATACTCCACTCTCACTGAGGCAACGTAAGATGCTTTAATCAGCATAATACAGCTGTGATAAACAGCAGTGCTTGTAAAATCATCAACTACAATTAAAGGTAGAAAATGTGGGCATTATAATTTTTTCTTGGAATTAATATTAAAATATTTCTTGATATTAAGTCCTTTTTTAGTTTTCACTACTTTATTTAATTTAATGCACATTTCTTGGATACTGACTTTACTTATTGCTGTTTCAACGTAACTTCAAAGATTAATTTGGGTATTTGTTGGCCATAAATAGTTTCCTTAGACTGTCAGACATCCATTTTTCTCCCCAGCTCTTGGTTAGTCACTGGTCAGAAATTGCTTAACAGGCACATAAAATATAATGACATATCCTCTCTGACATTTAACAAATATTGATATTGACATTTATAGAAAATGAATCACTTATCATTTTTTGAATGTGCCTCTATGTACAGTACGTCCAATGTCTAACACTGACCTTTTAAATCAACACCATACCGTCAGACATTTAATTGTGTTGTTAGTTTGAATTAAATTGTGAGACATGTAAGGAACTAAAAGCAGATTGAGTATTGGAACAGATATTGGGCATGTGTTTAGCTACAATAATATAGAAAAATATCTGTGTGGCAACTTGGGTTCTGTCTCTGCAATAGAAAATAGCATTTCTGTCTGTGTCCCATATATCAATCCTGTTAAGAACTGATAAACCTGATTCAGCTGTGGAAAGCAACAGACCAGCGAGGAGAAAGTTGGGTACTTATATCCCTGCTTTTGACGATCCAACTCTAAAGGTTTTCAGAAAAAAAGTACTTTTTTTCTCTTTAGTTGCATTCTGTTAAAAGGACATAAAAAGTAGTTGCATTTTATAAATGTTTTATATTCTAGTCAAAGAAATCCTTTTTCAGTAGGAGGACCATGTGGTGTGATGGGCTAGCCCATTCTTCCTTCCTCCTCCTCAGTATCTGATTGTTTTAATCGAGCTTAGACTTAGTCTTCACTCTGTAAAGGCCCCATGGGAAATGAATTTTAAGCAATCTTGAACCAGTTTCAAGTGAGCATAGCCCATAATTCGGCACAAGTGGGCACATAATTGTTCGTTTCGCTGAGAGACACCATGGGAATAGCTGGGAAGATAGGAACAGGAGTAGGCCATTTAGCCCCTCGAGCCTGTTCTGCCATTCAATGAGATCATGGCTGATCTGTGACCTAACTCCATATACCCGCCTTAGCCCCATATCCCTTAATACCTTTGGTTAACAAAAATCTATCAATCTCAGATTTAAAATTAACAATTGAGCTAGCATCAACTGCCATTTGTGGAAGAGAGTTCCAAACTTCTACCACCCTTTGCATGTAGAAGTGTTTCCTAACTTCACTCCTGAAAGTCCTGGCTTTAATTTTTAGGCTATGTCCCCCAGTCCTAGACTCCCCAACCAGCGGAAATAGTTTCTCTCTATCTACCCTATCAGTTCCCCTTAATATCTTGAAAACTTCGATCAAATCACCCCTGAATCTTCTAAATTCCAGGAATACATCCCTAGTTTGTATAATCTCGCCACGTAATTTAACCCTTGGAGTCCAGGTATCATTCTAGTAAATCTACGCTGCACTCCCAAGGCCAATATATCCTTCCTAAGGTGCAGTGCCCAGAACTGAACACGGTACTCCAGGTGTGGTCTAACCAGGGCTTTGTATAGCTGAAGCATAACTTTTATCCCCTTGTATTCCAGTCCTCTAGATATAAGGGCCAGCATTCCATTAGCCTTTTTGATTATTTTCTGTACCTGTCCATGATATTTTTATGATCTTTGTACATGAACCCCTAAGCTTCTTTGGACCTCCACTGTTTTGAGCTTTTCACCATTTAGAAAGTACTCTGATCTATCCTTTTTAGGCCCAAAGTGGATGACCTCAGACTTGCCGACATTGAAATCCATTTGCCACAGTTTTGCCCATTCACTTAATCTATTAATATCGCTCTGTAATGTTATGCTTCCATCTACACTGTTTACAATGCTGCCTATCTTTGGCTATCTGTCATTGGCAAACTTGGCTATGTGACTCTCTGGTCATCTAAGTCGTTAATGAATACAGTGAATAATTGAAGCCCCAACACAGATCCTTGCGGGACACCACTAGTCACATCCTGCCAATTTGAGTACTTGCCCATTATCCCTACTCTCTGTCTCCTGCCACTCAGCCAATTTCCTAACCAGGTCAATAATTTGCACTCAATTCCATGAGCTTCAACTTTAGCTAACAGTTTCTTATGAGGGACTTTATCGAATGTCTTCTGGAAGTCCATATAAACAACATCCATAGACATTCCCCTGTCCACTTCTTTAGTCACATGTTCAAAAAATGTAGTCAGGTTCATCAGGCATGACCTACCCTTAACATATCCATGCTGGCTCTCTCTAATCAGCTGAAAATTTTCAAGGTGTTCATTCACTCTCTCCTTAATTATTAGACTCTAGTAATTTCCTGACAACAGATGTTAGGCTAACTGGTCTATAATTCCCTGATTTCCCTCTCTCAATTTTCTTAAATAGTGGAGTGACGTGCAATTTTCCAATCTAAAGGAGCGGTTCCTGAATTGAAAGAACTTTGGAAGATTGTAGTTAGGGCATCTATAATGTTTTCACCTATTTCCTTTAAAACGCTAGGATGGAAACATCTCGTCCTAGGGATTTGTCACTCTTCAGTGCCATTATTTTCTTTATTACTGTTAATTTGCTTATGTTAATTATGGTGAGTCTCTGTCCATGATTCAAAATTAGTTTCCTTGGGGTGTCCAGCATGCTATGTTCTTCCTCTATTGTAAATACTGAAGCAAAGTAATTGTTTAACATGTCCGCCATTTCCTTATTTTCATGTACAGTATCACCATTATCAATTTTTAAGAGGCCCACATTGCTCTTAACCACCCTCTTTTTCCTAATATAATTGTAAAAAAATTTTGTGTTGATTTTGATATTCCTTGCAAGTTTCTTTTTATACTCCCTTTTTGTAGCTTTTACTATTTGTTTCGTCTTCTTTTGCTGTTCTTTGTATCTCTCCCTGTCGCCAGGATCTGTGCTGTTTGCATTTTTGTATGCTTTTTGTTTTAGTTTTATGTTGTCCCTTACCCCTTTTGTTGTCCATGGCTGTTTTTTTTGGCAAGTAGAGCTCTTGCCCCTTTGGGGTATAAACTGATTCTGCATCACGTTAAGTTCTTTTTTGAACCTCTCCCACTGATCTGTGTTGTTTTACCCATTAATAGATTTGTCCAGTTTACTGCGGAAAGTCTCAGTCTCATTCCGTTGAAGTCGGCCTTACCTAAATTTAGAATCTTCGTAGCTGATAAGGGTTTCTCCCTTTCAAACACAACGTTGCACTCGATCATATTATGATCGCTATTGGATAAATGTTCACACACTGTTAGGCTGTTAACAAAATCTGGCTCATTACTCATTATTAAATCTAATATGGCCTGCCCCCTTGTTGGTTCGAGGACATATTCTTGCAGAAAGCTGTCCTGAACACACTCAAGAAATTCACTATCTGCTGTGTGAAATGGAAGGAAATTACTCGTCTGGAGTTCGAGTTAAGGCCTTAATAGAATAGAGTGAATTTTATCTGCCCTGTGAACGCTTAAAACTGATACTGGAGCTGAAAAGTGAAAATCTATTATATACCCTAACACTTGCACCACTCATATTTTTGAGTCTAAAATTATCAAAATGAAAATCCAGCCTCTTCAACATACTTCCAATACAGGTTAAAAAAATGATTTTGACATGAATTACAGTATATGTTTTCAGGGATTAGGTTATGTCAGAATTTCTCATTATCATCTGTTATACTTAGCGACCTTTAAATTTACTTGTAACTAAAGATCCTGAGTTCGCAATTTCTCCACTTGTTTCACCACTCTTGCAGATGATAGTTATGTTTTATACCATGTCTTTGGAAGAGAATAACATGGTACCTGTCTCACATAATTTGTCCCACTTGTGTAAGGCAGCAACACAAGCAGAAATACTTTACATCTGTTTGCTTGCTCTTATCAGATGTCTTGAAAGAAGATAAAGAAACTTCGAACACGAAAAGGCAATTAGGCACATTAAACCTATTCCTTCCAGCGACAATGCTCAGTTTCAAACTCTAGACAAACCATTAAACATCATCAGGAAATATTCTTTGAGTTTCCTGCAGCCCTCTCCCAGCCCCTCCATAAATTGGTAGATCAAATAAAAGTTCACAATCTGTATCTAACTTCTTCCTATGAGATATTATCCACTTTATTATTTAATTTAAAAGATAATGTTCCAATCAAGGTAAGGGATGATTGTGCTGCAATGGAACTCTTCCCATTTCAGGCACTGAGTGTCAGCATCAAGCACTTCCTGATGTATATCAGAGCCAGAAGCAGAGTGAAGCACCCTTTACTTTGCCCCAACTTCAATAGAGCATCTGGATTTCTTTCCATACTGTCCCCTGTGGCCTTTCGAGCTGAGATTACCAATTAATGTCTACTACGAATTGGATTGAGATTGCCTAAACTCATTTCATATAGGACCGTTGGTAGCCAGCAGACAGTGGAGACTTTCATCTCCTCAATCTAGGCTAGGTTGGAACTCGGGTTACGAGGTGAAAGGCCAGTGCCTAATCCGCTGTACCACCCATTTAGTTGCCCATGATTATCCTTCCTTACACAATGTTGTAGGAGTTCGGGAACCATCATGTTCTTATGCAGCATTTGATCACCGCTAGTTGCCCTTGTCTTGAAAACCCTCAGTCTTGTAGTTCTGGTAACACCCGTGCCCTCTCAACCCCTTAGTATTGTGAAGTTTCAACAGTATAGAAGTTAGACAGTGATCCACAAAAACACTAAGGAAATGGAGATTATACATCATTGCATCTTCTTTGCCCAAACAGCAATTAATGGCACAAACATTAGAATGTTCACTTACCCTGAAGCTGTTTGAGTTGGTACTACATACTCAATGTTGTGCCAAAAAAAATTGACAATGTGCTGGAACAAAAATAGCATGTAAATTTATTTTTTTCAATTTTGGCTGTAGCCACACAGTAGTTGTACAGACAGGTTCTATAAATCAAGGACACTGCAGATGACATTGAATGCCATTTTCATTCCACTCACAAATGACACTTCCTTTAAATCAAGAGTGAAAAGGTCATTTCTGACTTATGCATTCAACCCTCGTTTAGTGGAATAAACATGCTCTTTAACAATATCACATCCTTTGTGTCCATGGTCGCTTGGCTGAGAGGCCGACTCATGGTCTGAGCCTGCAGTTACTGTTGAATCATAGAAATTTACGGCACAGAAGGAAGCCATTCAGCCCATCGTGTCCGTGCCGGCCAAAAAAGAGCTATCCAGCCTAACTCAACTTTCCAGCTCTTGGTCCGTAGCCTTGTAGGTTACGGCACTGCAAGTGCATTTCCAAGTACTTCTTAAATGCAATGAGGGTTTCTGCTTCTACCGCCCTTTCAGACAGTGAGTTCCAGATCCCAACACCCTCTGGGTGATAAAAAATTCCCCTCAGCTCCCCTCTAATCCTTCTACCAATTACTTTAAATCTATGTCCCCTGGTTATTGACCTCTCTGCTAAGGGAAATAGGTTCTTTCGATCCACTCGATCTAAGCCCCTCATAATTTTATTCACCTCAATTAATCTCCCCTCAGCCTCCTCTGTTTCAAAGAAAACAACCCTAGCCTATCCAATCTTTCCTCATTGCTATAATTCTCCAGTCCTGGCAACATCCTCGTAAATCTTCTCTGTATCCTCTCTGGTGCAATCGCATCTTTCCTGTAATGTGGTGACCAGAACTGTACGCAGTACTCTAGCTGTGGCCTAACTAATGTTTTATACAGTTCGAGCATAACCTCCCTGCTTTTATAGTCTATACCTTGGCTAATAAAGGAAAGTATCCAGTATGCCGCCTTAACCACCTTATCTACCTGTCCTGTTACCTTCAGGGATCTGTGGACATGCACGCCAACGTCCATTTGTTCCTCTACACCTCTCAGTATCCTCCCATTTATTGTGTATTCACTTGCCTTGTTTGCCCTCTCCAAATGCATTACCTCACACTTCTCTGGATTGAATTCCATTTGCCACTTTTCTGCCCACCTGACCAGTGCATTGACATCTTCCTGCAGTCTACAGCTTTGCTCCTCACTATCAACCACACGGCCAATTTTTATATCGTCTGCAAACTTCTTAATCGTGCCCCCTACATTTAAATCTAAATCATTGATGTATACCACAAAATGAACTGCTTCTGCTATGAACCAAGCTCACAATACATCTCAGATTGTAACCTTAAGCTACGTAAATGGTGTACAACATTTATTTTTGGAGGAAAGCTTGGGCGGGGGGGGTGGGGGGGTGCGAATCATATACTATATTAGTCATGTTTACTTTATCATCTGCTTCCTATTTTAACTAATCATCATAGCTTTTAAGTCTTTTACATTGAATAGATCCCTTTATATATTTAGGTTTATTATGATGCTCAGAATGTTTAACTTTTTAACACAGTTTCGGGATGTAAAAATAGCACATGAAGAAACGTAATTCGAAAATTATGGATTTAGTACCACACATCAAATCTTTATCATTTTTCTTTTTAAAGGGTGTGTTTAATTAACTCCAGATTGCCCTTCTCGAGCTCTCCCCGTGGCACACACTGCTCTGAGAAGTTGGGAAAGCATGCTTTTCACAGGCCCATACTACTCTGCAAATTGGTTGCTTGGAGGCACCACACCATTGCCCTGGGAAATTGGCTGTCCATTGTACATTGGAGCTCCACCATGGCATTCTAAAGCACCATCCCATTAATGGCTTCATTTTCTTTTGATTTAATAGGCTCTGAGGCCAGTTCTATGCGATACAACAAGGGAAACTAGAATGAGTGTGGTCAAGACAATTTTAACCCAGGTTCCAGGTGGAAAAAGCATGCCTCCATTTGCTTGATGCCATATTGTTTATAATAATTTTTTAAAACACAAACTAAGAAAATGAATAGATGTATCTTTTTTCTAATATGTGGTATAATAGGATACAGCTTGGATTTATCAAGGTTAAATTTAGATTGAGAAAAATTAATTTCGTAATATGAATTCACATCTAATAAGCCATCAGGAAGGGTCAATGTTTTGTTTCCCCACTTTTAGTTGGAATTTGTATTTCTTAAAACTTTTAGCACTCGAAGTATGTTGATGTATACTTCTTAGGGTAGAAGAATTACTATAAACAGGTAGGTACGTTTTTTTTTCAAGTAAACACCTCACCTAACCTCGGTATTGACAGATAATTGGTCCCTTATTAAAACTCAATGCTTAAAGTTGTGCCCTTCGTTTACATCTTAAATTTTGTTGGTTAAATTGTTATTCTTTTTGAACTAGTCCATTAAATGATGTCATGAGTTGAACAGACATTGCAGGAAACTAAATGTTTAATGTCGAGCATTGTCAGTACAACCACCTTGAAGCAGTTCTCCAGTCTTGGCTCTCAGTCCCTGTGCTGTCGAACCCACCCTATTAAATTGGTGTGGCTTTCTTTACTAACAGCTGTGAAAAGTCTGTAAAGGCCAGTAAAACCACTTTCTTGGCCTCAAAGGGAATGAGTAGGAGCATTAAAGCTGCTCAGCTCATAGTGGCTGTTTTCTTTTTGCCAGCTCTGACTTCAGCAAGCCACTGGGCATTTACACCACTATCAGAGGCATGGGTCAGAACCTCATTTTGGTGGTTAATAGGATCACTGCTTTGTTTACCTTTGTAGTTTGTTACTGGCTTTAAAGATACCGATGGGTGGCAAATTGTGAATATAAATGGATTATTAAATTCATTTCTGTTTGTAGTTGGTTGATACCATTGATCGTAGCGTCGAGCAAAGTCCGAAGGCAGCATTAGAGAGCTTGTTAAGCAGCACTTGAAAACTGTATACCATGGAGTACGAGAAAAATGCTTTCCCTACACATTCCCATAATGGTGAGGTCTTCATCTCAGCCTAGCCACCTGGAAGGATGCTGAGCAGAGGTGGGATATTCTAAGGAAGGAAGGGAGATGGGTGGGCAACTGCTGTTCTCACAATTCCTAGCAGCTGATTCAAGAGCATGTTGGCAAAGATCTGGAAAATGGCGTTACCTCCTTGACCTATCGGTTATGAAATAGTATTTGCAAGTGAGGGGACCTAAAGATGTAATCAGGTAAAACAAAAAGTTACAAATGTGGAGGGAATTGAGATTGTTTGCTTAAATGTGTATGTCTTTTGAATCTGATTTTCAAAATCCTTTGTTGTTTATTTAACTTCAACCACCCAATATGGCTCTGGCAAACAATCAGCATACTTCTGGCTGACTGGCTTGTCTAAAGAGACTCCTGGCAGAGTAATAGGTCTGGGATTTGCACGCTTTTTCCATCTCTATTGAAATGCTTGAGATACTTAACCATACATAGAAAATTAAATGAGAATTATTCCTTAACCATTAAAGGATGAAGAGCACAACACTTATGATAGTAGCGATAAAACATTGACTTCTAAAATCTGGCTCTGTGCAAACGACCAGAAATCTATACAAAAATCTATCATGGAAAACAGTTCTTAATCTTGATAAGTTTTTCATTTAAAAATGTAAAAACCTGGTTTGCTAAAAATTCCTGTTGAAGTTTCCAGTGAAATGCAACAAGTGTAAAACATACCTCTGCATAACCTTTCAAAGCAATTCCAGTACCAAAACAAAACATAGCCTTATTGCAATTTGTCTCAGTTCATTATGAGAATAAATTTAGAAATGCCCATTTTTCAGTTTTACTATTCAATATAATTGGAAGCAAATTGTTTCATTTAGCAGGGATATAGATTTAAGTGCTGTGAATGGTGTTTTATGCTCATACATTCTCTTTCCACTCCTTCCTCTCACCACCACCTTCTGTGGTCTACGGTAGGCTTTCTCTAGCCCATTCTGTAAGGAAATAAGAAATGGGTGTAATAGCTTGCAAAGTACTGGCATCTTACTGGGACAAGGTAACCCCAATGCAGCAGTAAACAGGTTAAAAATTGCTATAGGAGAGTTTGGTCTCAATTGTATTCAGAAAATTGAAGCACTTCTCTGTATAACCAAATTAATTTAATAATTTGACTATGCATTCGACTGTTGAACTGTCGAATACTGTCGACTTCAGCACATAATCTAGTCTGACACCTCAGTGCAGTACTGAGGGAGCATTGCACTGGCAGAGATGCCATCTTTCGGATGAGATGTTAAACCAAGGTGGATGGAAAAGATCTGATGGCACTATCTCGAAGAAGAGCAGGGGAGTTATCCCTGGTGTCCTGGCCAATATTTATCCTTCAGCTAACACCACTAAAACAGATTTTCTGGCCATTATCACATTGCTGTTTGTGGGACTTTGTGAGCAGATTGGCTGCCACGTTTCCTAGATTGTAACAGTGAATACACTTCAAAAATTACTTAATTGGCTGTAAAACGATTTGGAATGACCTGAGGTCATGAAATGTGCGATATAAATGCAGGTCTTTCTTTCATTCTTTATTGAAAGAGGAAAAGCAGTAACCTATATTTTACCATACTGTATACCTTTATTAGCATGAAAATGTTAAATCATTTTGCCAGTGAAGATGATTTATTTCAGACTGGGGTATTTCCTTATTTTTCCATCTGGGAGTAATGCATTTTGTCAAGTCCAGGTTGGCTTGTTGTTTCTCTCACCGACGATCCCATCACTGATTACATCTGCTGTACATGAGAAAGTTTGCTTTGAATAAATTGAATATTTTCTTGAAGTCTAAAACATACAAAAGTTGATGAGCTATCTGAACTGGATAATCTGGGAAAGTGAAGGAAACTGCCATGGATCGCTGACTTGCAGCATTCTGGGTGGTCAACGATGGACAGCCACCGACAAAACCTGTGAAGATGTCCGTAGGTGGACTTTTTTTTTCTCCCTCTACCCCTCTCTAAAATCAGTGAATATAATATGGATGCTGGAGATAACTTGCAGAAAAAAAAGAAAAGATGGGAAACATAAAGCATGGATATTGGTCAAATAACAGATTTTCCACATCAGTATTCTACATGATAGTGCTGGGGACAGAGAAACTCCAGTACGTAGTGGAGAAAAATGCTGCATTTAATTTGATGTGCCAGCTGATATGGCAATGTGTGAGTTGGCCTTCCTTCACATAGGCTTTCATTTGCTCATAATTCTCTAAACATTTTTACTTTGCAGTAGATATCGGGTATTTTAGTAAGTACTTCACTAAGTAGAAAAAATAACTCAATCTTTTTGATGGTTTCAAAAGAGCAACATGAGCTAGAAATTTTCTGTTGCTGATCGCAGACGATTGTTGAATGTATTTGCTTGAATTTCCTCGATCTGTTGCTTTAATGGGAGGGTGTTAACCCTTTTATTATAACTTGACCTGTAAATTTCATTTGAAGTCCATACAACTACTTTTATTTTCATACTTATGTCTAACCTTTCCAGGAGAAACTAAGGGCTCGATTTTAGGATGGCCGAGCGGGTGCGTTCGTTGGGGGGGGGGGGGGGGGGGCTCCGAAAATTCGGGAGTCCCGGGGTGGGTCCAGAGCCCGGCTCCAACCCGCCCACTTTCCGGGTTCCCCAATGACGCGCTTAGATGCGCGCGCAGCCCCCGCATGCGGGACTGCCACCGGCAATTAAAGCCGGCGGGATCCCAATTAAACCAATTATTTTGATACTTCAGGTCATGAGCAGACCTGATTGGGAGGATATTTTAGGAGGGATGGGATTTTCATCCAAACTGAGCGCGTTTCCCGTACTGGGGGAAACACTCCCAGTTGAAATGGACGTGTTGCAGCCACCAGCCTGTGGCAGCTGCAAAGGTCCATTTGACAGGTTGGCAGGGGGGGGGGGCGGGGGAGAGACCCTCACTCATTGCAGGAGGCCACTCTGTCACTTTGGACAAAGTTTGGCCTCCACCACCCTCCCCTAACAAGAAAATTCACAAACTTGCAACCTCAACCCCGGTGTCCAGACACATTTACCTACCTTGCGAACCCCCTCAAACGTACATCTTCTGGATGGGGGCCGCCATAGCTGCAGTCATGACCTCCTCGGAGGACGAACAGCATCACCAGCCTCGCCGGCCACGCCGTCCACCTCTGACATGTGGAGCTCCACAACACAGTGCTGTGACACATCCACGTACACAGCAGGAGGGAGGGCAACCGCAGAGAGAGATGCGTCGCAGAGGGCACTGCCCTCGCCACAGGGTCCACAGACTGAGGCTCAGCTTCCTGGACCTCTCTGAGGAGCAGTGCACACCGAGGCTCAGAGTCACTCGACATGTAGTCGTGGACATCTGCAGCCTCCTTGATGCCGAGCTGCTCCCGGCTGGCCTGAGCACCATCTTTTTACCTGTCGCTTTCAAAGTCACCACTGCCCTCAACAACTTCTCCTCCGGATCCTTCCAGGGTGCCACCGGGGACATCGCCGACGTCTCTCAATCGTCTGCACAAAAGAGCCCTGCAAATACACCTACACCCACTCTGCAGTGACACAATGGGTGGCATCAAGTGTGGGTCTTCACGGTGATCTTCAGGAAAGGGAATTATTGCACAAACCAAACTAGATTTGCAAAGACCTGGCAGGAGTGGTGATAACAAATTTTAATGTGCTTTGCAAAACAAACAAAAGTAAATCAAAAACATGACATTTTATCTTACACCCATGTGCATCCCCTTTGTGCTCACAAAACCTCTGCCTTACGTTTACGGGAACCCCTACGTGGTGCTACCCCTGTGGCTTCAGCAGAGGTAGTGGCAGGTTGCTCTTGTTCATGCTCTGACCGATGAGATGCTTTACGCGGACGCCCTCTGGGTTTCGGTGACCATGAGGGCCCCTCCAAAGACTGCTCCACTTGCCCCTGTGCAGGGCCAGACTCGGCCACCTGGAGAGGGGGCAGCATTGCGGGTACTGGTTGAGAGGGGGGCAATGGGTGAGACGTGGGAGTGCTTTGAGTGGCGTCCCCACTTCCGTGTCCCCTTTCGCCATCATTCCTTTCCTGGACCTTCTGGCATCTCTTCTCCTATCAAGGCAAAACACAGAGGCATGATTGAGTAATGGTTGCATGGTGACCCGCTGCATGCATTGGTGTGGGTGGGGGTGAGCATGAGGGAGATGCATGGGAGGGTGCGTGTGAGACATAACCATGAGATTGTATGAGGATTGGGTTGCGTGGTAGTGTTCGAACGGGAACTGGGGCGGTGAGTAAGTGCAGGCAAGGTGAGGATGATGGTTGAGTGGATGTGAGGAGTGATGCGAGAGCATTGTGGTGGCAGTGCAGAAGGAGTTGTATGGTGGTGGAGATGATGTAGAAGACGGAGTGTGGGAGAATGCGTAAGTATACTCACTTTGGCTGACCTGGTTAGGTCATTAAAGCACTTCCTGCACTGGACCCAGGTTCGGCACACGCTGCTGCTGGTGACCTCCTCTGCCATCTCGAGCCAGGCCTTCTTGGTGGCAGAGGGAGGCCACCTCCTCCCATCAGATGGGAAAAAAATTTCCCTCCTCCTCCTCACCCCATCGAGCAGCACCTGGTGTGAGGAGTCAGAGAGCCTTGGAGCAGTCTTGCATCTGGCCGGGTCCATGCTCCCAAAATGGTTCTTTGCTGCAGGAGGAGCATTGGAGGACTGCCCCTTTAAATAGGGCTCCTCCTGCTGAAAGCCTGTGATGCGGGTGTGCAGTGCGCAGGTCTGGAATGGGAAACCCGGAAGCACGCGAAAGTACCCACGCGCCCAGTCGATCCCTCGCTGCCAACCCGCCTCCCTCCTAATATCGGGCCCTAAGTTTGGTTTGAAAGGTAAAATTATAGCAGGCTCCAAAATGCTGGAAAATGCGCAAAATAACATGTCAAAAATTAAAATCTTCTCGTGGGGGAGGGCAGCATACCCCAGATTCCCTAGAAAATAAACCTCACCCCTTCAGCACTCATTCTCCTTCAGTCATTTCTATATTCACCATTGCTGCAAACTGTGCTTTTATGCACTTAACGATTTTTCCACTGCAATACAAGTGGTCACATGCCTACTGCTTAAGTTTTGACCTGCCCATGTCCCACTGTACTTTTAAGTGCAACCCCTTGCCTTCACGTGATGTAAGGCATTTACCCAGGGCTGTTTTACTACAGCTTTTGTCACCTTTTGGGATGCTGTCAGTCAGCTTTTTATTAGTTTTCTGGATTGGTGTATATGCACCATGGGGTCATGGAAACAGACAAAAATTTTAAACCATCACATTTGAAGGTATACACTTTCATGTGCTATAACATGATGTTACTAGTTATGCTGCAGCTTTTTTTATGGCACCACATTCATTACAAAGGTTTCAAACCCAAATGGGGCTTTGTTTTGTCAATTAAGTGGATCTCATTTAAAAACGGCAACAGTGCTGTCAAAAATTGTTAGTTGCATCTCATATCATCAGAATATATAGTCTCCTGAGTTTCCCTTCTTTAAAGAATTTAAATGTATTACATTTATCTTTCATTTAAAGATTAGATTCAAGTTTATCACTTCATTTTGATTGCCTGCTCTATGTCATCATTCCAATGGTAGCTTGAGTTGCCAGTAAATAAGAGCTGTTCAATTAGCTTGCAGTGAGATAAAATTGGAAATATTATCAAATATACAGTGGCTTAATGGTAATAAATGAATGGCTGACATCAAATCAATGCAGAGGCATGCTCTGAGCCTCAGAGATCGGTTTTGAAATGCAACAGACGTGTGCTTGGACCTGCTAACTTGAATGTGTTTTTATTCTGCGGAAGGGTTGGGGGAAGTGGGGGCAATAGGTCCTGATTGCCAACTCAGCAGATTATTTCCATAAGTAGATAAAAATCAAACCATGTTAATGATAAAGGGATCAATCCTAAGTATTAGAGATTTATAAAATGGACTGAGTTTCTGGGACAGCTGGCGTCAAAAACTCTAGGAACGGAGTTGCCCAGGGAAAATGTGCACGGCACTTCATAGAATCATGGAATGATAAAGGACAGACGGAGGCCATTCGGCCCATCGTGCCTGTGCTTGGAGCGAGATCTGCTGCTCTTTGAACTTTCTCTTTGCAGTTTTCAGAAGTTTCTCCATACTTTAGCTGATCTTATAGCAGCCTCAATGTGCTTGAACATGAGGAGGTGTCTTTCAGGACACTTTTGCAGGGCGATAATACTCTAGATTGGCTGTGGATGGTTTAGCAACAACAGCTGGGACTGTTAGAAAGCCACAGATCAAAATTCAAAGTAGCGACTTAATCATGTTTCATCATTAGACAGATTATGCTGACAGATTCCACTGAATATATCTTGGTTGTAGAAGTTCTGTCTGTATGGATGTAAATCAAACTCAGGCAGGGGGTTGAGAGTCTCTTCTTGAAAGTCTTAAGAGTCTTAAGTAAAATGATTATGGACAGTTACAGTTCATTTCTCAGCATGAAACTGCATATAATTTCTTTACAAAACTCTCGTCGTATCACGTAATAGTGATATTTTCCCTGAACCATTTAAATCCTACTTTAATCTTACGATGGTGTTTAACCCCTCCTCCCCCGACTGAAAAATGGTAGCAGGAAGATAATTCTAAACTGCAGATTTTTATGGATATGGCAGAATTCTCCATGGATACTGCACCAGTCACCACAATTTATAAGTATTGGTAGCTCCCTTTACACTTCTACTACCAAAGTAAACCGATCTGTATGGTTAGTACTGCATATGCTTTGGCTAGGTCTTTAAGGGTTGAGAAGAATAATTGCAACTTAAATCTACAGGGCAGTGTTGGGAATCTGCTGGCATTTCATTCCTGATTTTTGTCTCCTTGGAAGTCTTCTTAAAATAGAGCACTTGAATAAATAATGATACCAATTATTGCCCAGCGTGAATCTCTTGATTTTAGCTGTCTGATTTTATTAAAAAGTGTGAGCTTTGGAGCATTGTTGGTGGAAATCTTGGATTAGGAAGTAAAATTTGAATTCTGACTGCTTTACAAGACTGTGTTTTAGCAAAATAGAAAATGTAATACTGCCTTGTTTTTCTCAATTCGTCATTTTCATTGGGAGTTGCACATTTTCACCTTTAATTTTATGTGCAGTAAATGATGTAGAATGAGAAGTTGCACCATAAATATCAAAGATTAACTGTAAACAACACACACATTTAGTGTCACCCTTTCCACATTGGCCTGAACAGCAAAGTTCATGATGTGATGCATGAATGATTGACGCTTAAAGATGCTGTGTCTTGTCTATTTAGAACAGTGTAATCTGTGAAACAGCCCAACTGTTTCCATAGCAATGGCGTCTCAATGCGCAACACAGTTATCAACCTAATGCTTGACAGTTTAACATAATTTCCAGAAGATTTGAAGACATCAGTGTTCAGCAGTATCACGTAAATGTTTATAAACCTGTTTTTCTTGCTTGCAAGTGAGAACAGTGGAATGATTTATCACCCTGAATCCATTCTTGAAAGAATTGGCTCAAAATACATTGCTGTTTTTCATCAGATTGTGCTTACTTAATGAACAAATGTACATTAAAACATTGCCCCAAGCAGTCAGTTATATTAGCCCTAGACTTGAAAATCTGCCCTATCATAGGTAAAGTGAAGTAATGAAACTCATTTACAGTTGTTGTTCATTAACTTAATTATATCCTATTGTGAGCAGTTTCTAGTACAGAAAAAGATTTTACATTATATTTTGGAACATGCTTCCCAAATAGTTTAAGCTTTGAATATATTAATTGTGGATGATTCCCATATTTATAAATTGCCTAATCATATAAAATATCTCCAAGATCCTAATGTATAAAATGGTCGACCCCTCGCAGTTGTAACAATCTAACAATTGAAAGATGAATAATTTATACCGGGGAGATTTACAAATGAAGAGTAGATATTTTGACAGAGTATTCATAATTCATAGTGCAATATACTGGTGTTATACTTTGTGTTCCTTACTGTTACCTGATAATTTTAGTATAAATTTATTTATAATTTGAAAATGACAACCAGTTAATAAAGTACATTTTCTGTGCTATCTTGATATCTCAAAAAATCATAGTGACCCTAAAATTCCTGGGGAAAGAAGATATCCACTTTGGGGGCCAGGAATTTGGAGTGGAACCCACCTGCAAGTTTAAACCAGGAAAACACTGGTCCTGAAATTCGTGGGGTCCATCTCTACCGGCACAAGGAACCTCTGTATGCCGTCACCCGTAAACACATACCCCACCACCCCCGCCCCCCCCCCCCCCCCGCTGCCGCCGCCCCAAATTGTGGGGATGGGATCATTTCCCTGGCCGTGTCACTCGCATTAAACCTGCAAGAGCAACACCCACCTCGAATCACTGGAATGATAGAGCAGCGCCATGCCCAACATTTTTCTTGATCCCAATTGAGCAAACAGGTCTCTTTGGGAAGATAATCAATCCCCTCTGAGATCAATTTGCCTTTCTCTAATTTGGCACTTCCCTAAAGCCCTCGCCTAGACTCAAGGCTGCTGTCAGTTCCCCTGAAGCCTTTATAAAGGTGAAATGGGTGGAATTTTCCAGGGTAGCCTGGAAACTCCCCCAAACACACCCCCTGGAGGTAGGAATGTTGAGCAGAAGATCTGTCACCTGTCCTTCCCCACCAGAATTTAGAGGAGCGCTGTACTGCAAAGTGGCAACTGTCAAAATAAAGGCCTTAAAATATTTATTTTCTCGACCCCCTACCAAACATATTTCATCATAGCTCCTTGAATTTTCCATTGCACAGCGCACCATTTCCATGACAAGGGGTTCTGGATCTCACCAGTGCCCATGTTTCTACCAGTGCCACTCTTTTTTTAATTGATTGCTAGAGCATACATGAATTGGGTAGATTGGCTTGCCTGAGCTTTTCTGTTCCTTCTATAAGAAAGGCAAGTTGTTTCTGTTTGACACATTCCCAGACAGCCTGAGGTCAGAATCTTGGGGGTTTGGAAAATCGCAGATAAGTACCTGTCTTACCACATTGTAATATTCACTTCTGTATATCCCAGAAATGTCATATCAATTCTGTTTAGTTAAGTGTCAATGACTGGTGCACTGGAGAAATCAGCCATCATACTTATTTGCAGGTTTACAGGCTGAGGAAAGTCCTAATGCTATCAGCTTGGGGTCATTGAAGAATGCGATCAGTTAATTCCAGATTTCCGTAAAAATAGTCCATGGGAACCTCTTAGCTTAGCACAATTCCTTTGTTGATTAAGTATGTTTTTGTGCCCAATGATCCGTACCATGTACAGATATCTTCCCCAATGAGAAACTTTAATCCGGAACATTATTCTTTCAGAACTCCCTTTTGAAATGTTTACCGAACCCTTCAGGCTGAAGTACCAAGGCGACCTAATCCTTGCCCTCAGTTGTTGCCCCACTTCTTCGGTTTAGACAAGTGTTTTGAGGTGAAATCTTGAATTGACTTTGTAAACAAGCATCAATGCTAACCCACTACCAGAGGACAGTGACGTTTTGAAAACTTCTTTTTAATATTTATGCTTTCTTTACTCCACATCTTAAAAAATCCCTGACTTCAAGGCTGGACATACCAGTGATAAAAATGCTCCCAGCCCTCCACTGATACCGCTTGTGGATCAGACTTTCTTGCCCCTACCCCTCGTTTTCACTGCGTCCACTTGATGGTACTTTAGATAAAGGAAATTCATCATGTGGAAACTCTGAATGTTTCATACCAAAATTGTAGTCAAACTATGACTGTCTTTCTGTTTAAATTTGATACTCTATGTGTCATCTAGATTTCTTGGTCTGATATGGTGAAATCGTACAAATGGTAGACATAAGATGATGAGTATCAGATCAGCCCAAGAATACATGTAAACCTCATACAGTAACTGCATGTAATAGTATCCTTTCTCTTCAACATTATTCTGTGTATTTTTTCAGTGCTGTCAAACACCCTCTGGTTAAATTCAAATCAGTAAAAAAAAAAGTGTTTCTTTTCGGTCTTATTCCTTCAAGAATCCTTGAATACAATTTTCTTTCATCACATTAGACACTCTCGGATATCGTTAGAATGTGGCGCTTGACAACAGATTACAAAAGTGTTTGGCTCCTTCCATGTCACTTGTACTTGGTAAAACTCAAAATGACATTTTTCTCCAAGCACTTGGAAGTGAAAGGTTGGTTTGTGAAGGGGGAATGGGGAGCTAATAGAACCTAACTGTGTGTTGCACTTGCATTCTAATCTTTTCCTTTATACACAAAGCTAAATGGCCTAGACTTTACAGTTGTGCCTCAGACAGCCACAAAGCAGATCTTGTATTGGTTGACAGATCATGAGTTCAGCAGGAAAATACATCAGAGACAGAGCTGGATTTGTAGCTTACCTGAATTGTAGATTTGATTTCAAACCATAAAATGTGATTTATAATACATTTTTCGTAACATTGTTTGCCTCATTGTTTGTAATGTCTTCTTCTCGACTCTCCTGTGTGCTATAGATCTCTTCAGCTTACCACTTCACAGTTTATTTAAATGTTAACAACCTTACATAGTAGGGAAGATGGGGATCACTGGTTGGATAATTTTAGAATGTGAGAATCTTATCTGAATTTCAAACATGGGTCACTGAAGATATGTTTGTTGTGAATGAATATTATACAATAAGCCTATAGGATTCTTTATCAGTTTTTTAGAGTTATTAATTTATACATGCAAAATGCTGATGCAAATAGTTGAGGCAGTTGGTTGGTATGGTCTAAAATAAATTTGCATTCCATCCACAGAGTTCTGAAGTTGAGTAAAATTGGTTTATGATCAGATTTTACTTTTGAACTGATTTGGAATTAACTGGATCTTTCTTAATATGGATCATACTTGGGCACTGGCGAGTTCTACAACTGGAGGCATTCATATGGTAATTTGTATATTGCATTAAAGTTTTAGAAAAAAATTGGAAATGGTTCCTCAAGTTTCAGTTTACCAGGGTACAGTAGCCTATTGATTATGGTACTGGACTAGCAACCCAGAGGTCGTAAGTTCGAATCGCACCATGGCAATTTGTGACATTGAATTCATTAAATCTGGTCTTTTGTGTGCTGGCACAAGAAAGAATGACGATGAAAGCTGCAAGATTGTTGTAAAAATCCATCTGGTTCATTAATGTAACCTCTCTCCGATCTGGTCTACATGTGACTCCTGTCCCCACACGATATAGTTAACTATTAATGCTCTTGGGGGAACTAGGAATGGGTAATAAATGTCAATGTTATCTAAATCTCAAGAACAAAGAAAAATGCATACAAGAATAAGTTTTAACCTTTTTTCCATATTTTGTGCCGTTTTATTGAATACTACATGTTAATGATGCACCATTATTTCTGGTGATGTTGATCCAAAATTCATTAAAGCTTTGATTTGATAAATGCTTTTTAAGCCATATAATTCAAATTTAATGTTGAGATAAATTGCACTGTGCTCTTTATTTTGCACAATACTTAAATTAAAGTTGTTTTGTTTTGGGCAAATGGGTTTGTTTCAAAAATTCGATTTAATATCGGAAATTATTTGCATTCAGGATTAGGTTGAAAGTTTTATAAGGTTCAAAGTTAGTCTTGTTGGCCATGAGCTTGGAGAGTTGGGTCGGCAGCTGAAAGTCATATCCCTCCACTTTTTTTTTATACCTAGTGAAGTTTTTAGGAACTTCCCTCCAATTTGGTTTTTGCAACATAGCAAGAGATTTGTGGTGCAAATGTTCTTCAGGACTTAGTTATAAGATTAGATGCAAGAGATTTAGAGCAGAGATCAGAGGGATGAGAAGCTGTGGAATGCAATACCAGAGTTGGTAACCATGTCAACCTTTAAGAATAGGTGAGATAGGTGATTGAAGGAAAGGGGGATGAAGGGATATGGCAACAAAGGATTCGAACTACTGCTTGTGTGAAGGATGCCATATCATAATTTCAATGTAATTCCATGGTCTGGGTCTGCACTTGTAAAACCTTCTAATCTTCAGCCTTTAATCAGAAGTAGCAGTTTGACATTTATATGCTCAATCAACCAGGCTCCCTCTGGGGATGGGTTTGCTTGCCTCGACTGGGATTATCTGGAGAAGGGTAAACTAGCCAGGATGAAGAGTATCTGAGCGACTCAGGAGTTTAATTTGCAGGATTTTTGGAAATATTGGCTGTCTTATCACCCTGACTGACTTAAAATAACGGATGCAGGGTACTGATCTTGGTGGGCAGCTAAATGCTCAAAAACAAATCCACATTACCGGAAAGGAGCATGGCAGTGAATTCTGTTAGAAAGCTTCTCTGCATGCAGTCCTGCTGACCATCAATGGGAGAATGAGATAGCAGGAAAATAGACGCTTCTTCCTTGAGACCCTCAATATGAGCCCACATATGGAGATAAATTTTAACCCCAAGAACGGGTGGGTTGGGATGGATGGAAAGGTAAAAATTGGAAAAAAAAATGTAAAACCCGACCCCAACTCACCTCTAACCCACCCACTTCTGGTTTGAACGGAATCGGATCGAAGGGTAGGCAACAAACCAACTCTCAGGAGGTGGGTCGGTCAGTGAAAGCTTTTAAGGAGGCTGCGGGCCTCCACTTTCATTGCATTTTTATTTTTAACTCCTGGGGCCCGCATTCCAGGGTCTTCTGCTTCACATCATGTGAGAGGAGGCAAGAAGGCCCGGATCAACAGGTAAATGCCTTTATTGCACTGCTTGTGGGCCAGGAGGAGCAGGACTGTTTCCTCCAGGCCCAACAAGTTTACCTGCTGTGATCCGACACATGCGACCAACCGCACCCCAGCCCCCCACCTACAATCTTCGACCCCCCCCCCCATGATTTCCGACTTCCCCCCCCCCACCATGATTTCCGACCCCCCCCCCCCATGATTTCCGACTCCCCCCCACCATGATTTCCGACCCCCCCCCCAACGATTTCCGACCCCCACTCCACGATTTCCGACCGCCCCCCCCCCCCCCATGATTTCCAGCCGACCCCCCCACAATTTCTGACCGACCCCACCCACCCCAATTTCCGACCGACCCCCCATCCCCCACGATTTCCGACCCCACTGCCCCACGATTTCCGACCCCACTGCCCCACGATTTCCGACCCCACCCCCCCACGATTTCCGACCCCACCCCCCCACGATTTCCGACCCCACCCCCCCACGATTTCCGACCCATCCCCCCCACGCTTTCCGACACCTCCCCCCAACAGATCGCTGACCCCCATGACCACCGACCCCCTTGTCCAACACCCCCCCTTCAGACAACTGACTCCCCCTGATCACCGACCACTCTATGCCTCCCCCACCCCGATCTAAGACTTACCTGCTGGAATCTGTTCCCTGGCTGCGCTCCTGAACGACTGACAGCCAGCCCGTCAATCTGGCTGGCTGTTGGGCGGGAAACCTATTGAAAAAAAAATTGAAGCACATCCTTCGGTCAAAATCAGAAGGATGTCTGGAAAACCCATAATTCCAGGTTTCCTGTGCGGACGTTAAAATTTACTGCATGAAGTCTGTAATGAGCATTAGTAAGATTCTGCAGCATCCCCCTCCCCTTCACCTTACAGATAAAACAACCATTCATTTTTAAGTAGAATATGTTTTTTTTTGAGCTCAGTAGTATATAAAATATTTCTACACTGTGCAATGTTTTGCATTTTAGCACAGATCCTAGAAGGATCTTAGTCTGAACTCCTGATCTGCGCTCGGTTGCAGAACTCTGTGCAGTAATCCACTAATGCTGATCCGTCTGATTATTTCTAATTATGAACTTAATCAGTTTTTTTTTGGTTATGGAATTTAAATGAGCTGTTTCAATTTATCTATAAGCAAGCTGTGAAAGGAACCACTTCTACTCATTCTGCTGTGAAATGGAAACTTTCCCCCAACAATAAGAAATTAAATCAAGTTGCTTTAATTATGGTATGTTTCACAATTATCAAGAAATGTTGCTTTCCAAAGCTCCATATTTGTTTCACTATTTCGTGTTCTGAAAGAGACAACAGGGTTTTCCAATGCAGTTTAGGCAATTAAGAAGTAGTCTTGGCAAATGTGAGTATCAGTCATTAAGTTGTACTTAGTGCTGTTTGGGGCAATATCTGATTGATTGCTCCCCGATTTTTTTTTATTCGTTCATGGGATGTGGGCGTAGCTGGCGAGGCCAGCATTTATTGCCCATCCCTAATTGCCCTTGAGAAGGTGGTGGTGAGCCGCCTTCTTGAACAGCTACAGTCCATGTGGTGAAGGTTCTCTCACAGTGCTGTTAGGTAGGGAGTTCCAGGATTTTGACCCAGTGATGATGAAGGAACGGCAATATATTTCCAAGTCGGGATGGTATGTGACTTGGAGGGGAATGTGCAGGTGGTGTTGTTCCCATGTGCCTGCTGCCCTTGTCCTTCTAGGTGGTAGAGGTCGTGGGTTTGGGAAGTGCTGTTGATGCTAAACTTGGTGGTGTAAATCTAGAGCCTGACTTGACCAGAGCAAAACAGAGTGAGCCTCCCTGAAGGAGGGAACCCCTCGCTACTTTCATTTGCTAGCACACTGAGATTAAATCCAGTATGGTGCCAAACCTAGTTTCTAAATTGCACAAGGGGGTCTACTAACTTGTTTATCCTACGTGATCTTAATTTTTTGAGAGTGTGTTGGGAGAGAAACTTCTGTGCATGCACATGTGTGCTGGATTGGAAAGAAAGAAAGAGCTTGCATTTATATAGCGCCTTTCACAACCTCATGACATCCCAAAGCGCTTCACAGCTAACAAAGTACTTTTGAGGTGTAGTTACTTACTCACTGTAGGGATTAGGATTCCAGCCAGGGGAGTACTCCTCCTGCCTCACCATCCCCAGCTTCCTCCTCCAGGTCTTGGCTCTGGATGTTTATGGCCCTGTGTTCAAAGAATGAAACTTCTTGAATTGTGGAGGGGCCGCCACGAGTGGCAGGCTACTGCCTTCAGTTGTGGGCTTCCTTCCACTGCAATCACAACATTAAGGGCTTTAGAGTCATACACTTGGGGCAAACACTCTTCAGTACTAACCTCGGACATGTGAGGGGAGAAAGGTAAGTGATCAGACTTATTATTCTGTTAGTGCTGCCTGGTGGTATGACTGATGAGTTGTTGACATTCTATGGCATGACTGCAAGCTTCTCTCAGTAAAACTTGTTAAGGGGTAGGAGGTTTATGATCATGGAGGCTTTCAAAATAAAATTCCTGTGTCTATGAGGGTGCTTGCTTCAAATGACAACCAAAGTTTCACTCTGCATAGTGTCATCAGATATATCATATCAGAGATCCACTCCTATAGTGAAGCCATGCCCTTTGTATGGTTGTTGCTGCGTTGATGGCTACCTCCTAACAAGCCTTGTGGACCTGCGTTTTATTTATTTTCCTTTCGAATGATGAATATAAGACTTCCACCCCCCCCCCCCCCCCTCCTCTCAACCTCTCACAGAAGCAACTCCTTGCTCTCGTTTAGAAGGGTGGGGCCCCAGTTGGAGGAGTCTGGTCTGGTGGTCGTTCTTAGCATCAGGTAATATAATTTAGCTGGCACAGTCAAAAAAAAAACAATTACCACAAGACATCCAAAAAAAACTCCTCCAAATTGCCAACAATGCCCTCAAGCAAGCAACGTCAGAACAGACCTTCAAGGACTGACACCATCCTCAAATTTCCCATGTGTCAGCAGGCAGCACTCACTCAGAAGGTACAGTTTGAATCACCACAGAGCTCACTCCAGTCAAATGGGAAGAGAACATTTGAGTGCTATCATTTAGTTATAGGTGAAGTGCATTTGACTTGTCTTGCCCTGGTGTTACTACTCCCCAGGAAAATCCACCCTATGATGTTTGCCATGAACAATTTGTTAGGAATTTACTTAATAACGTGTCATTTGACTGATGTAGGTATAATAAGAACATTAGGATAAGTATTGATAGAATGAAGTAAACAAAGTATAAGCCCTTATCTTCAAAAAATAATCAGGATTGCACCTCTGAATAAAATAAAAATTTTGCATTTAGGTAATGATTAATGTTGCAATATCACCAAACTCTTCTTTGCACCTCATACGATTCCGATTTTTCCCTTTTTCCCCTGAAATGCCTTTCACACTCTGCATCATTATCTGACCAAGGGGGGGATAAATTAAGATTTATAATTGCATATTATATGCAAATTATATATAGCAAAATATTCTTTAAAAAGGATCAAATAATTTCATGAGAAGTGATTGCAGATTCAAATACTCAAATAGCCCCTCAAGAAAACCATATTCTTTTTGATCTTTAATAGTGTGCACTGACTCCTAGTTATCAGATGAATTTGATATACCTGTCTGAATTAAATGCTCTTTGCTGAAAAGTCAGCTACTTTTTAATGGAAATATTCTGTGGAACAGTGACGTGAAATAGATGGGTACTATACTAACTGAAATTTTTAATAAATTAAAGTTCCTTAATTAATTCCTGACATTTCTCTTAGCCCTTGAATAATCTAAAAGAGTAATTTCATCTGGAGGTATAATTTAATAAAGGCTCCTCTCGAGACTCAAATAGCTCATCATATTCAGTGCCACCCATTTTTTTTTTTAAGTTCTTCTATTGCCAATTTTCTCCCCTCTCCTCCATTGCCTTCCTTAATGTATTGACTCCTTCTTGGAGTACAGTTTCAAAAGCACCAGTTACTCTCTGGTACCTTACCGTAGTGGACCTTATTCATGGATGAACTTTGCAGTGAGTGTTTGGAGGTCATTCAACTTTAGTGGGTATCACAGCCAAACCCAATCCTGCCATCTCCTGACTTTCACCTGTACTTCCAGCAGATATCACTCCATAAGGATCAGGAGCAGGAACCATGCCCAATTTTCCCCACCCTAACCCAGATGTGCTAGCATCAACTGCAGCTTCCCTGTTTTCACCCTAGCTGAGATCAGCTAAATAAGCACTAACTAGGAATCGAACCTGGGACCTTGCTGGTCTGCACAGCTCAGTTACTCTCCTGGATAGAGCCACGGTGTCATCGTGGGGAACTTTTCTTGGCTCTTTTACCAGGTTTACTATTCCCTTGACTGCAAATGAGTTCTGCAATTGATGCACAATATTTTTATGAATCCCACATGCCTTGTAAGCAGTCTGGGAAGAAACCATGGTTGATCTCTTTGGCTAATGAGGCACTTTGGGGTGGTGTAGCTTGATATAATATCAAAATATGATTCATGTGCACCTTTTCCTTATCAGCTGAAAATGTTCATGCTGCTGTAGCAAGTACTTGTCGGCTTTAACATGTTTGTTTTATTAAGGAACGTGTAATACTTTATATGCCTGATAAGAACTTACAAGCAATGATGGCTGAGCCTTCCTTGTTTGTGGAATGAATCTGGTATTATAGTTCAACTACCGGTTGGGTAGCTATCTAACAATTTACTAACACCCCATAAATCAATCACTGCACTGTATCTGACCCAAGAGTATTGAGGCCTAAGGCATCATGTGAAGCATTGCAGATCAGCAGAGACTATCAAACAATAATTGATTTAGTCATGCATGTTATCACAAGCTGGTACATTTAACGTGTTTGAAGAAGCTTGAATAAAAATGGTTGTAAAACTTTTATGCTGGTACAAGAAAGAACTTAAAATAACAGCAATTACTTGCATTTATATAGCGCCTTTCACTTTGAGAAAGATCCCTAGGTGTTTCACAGAAGTGTAATCGGACAGAAAATTGATACCGAGCCGAAGAAGATGATATTAGGAATGGTGACTAAAAGCTTCGTCAAAGAGGAAGGTGTTAAGTAGGGTTTTAAAGGAGGAGAGAGGGGTGGTGAGGTTTAGGGAGGAAATTCTTGAGATTAGGGCCTAGACGGCTGAAACAATACCACCCATTGATGAGGCAAAGGGAATGGGGGATGCACAAGAGATCAGAATTGGAGGAACGCAAAGTCCTCTGAGGGTTGTGGGGCTGGAGGAGGTTACAGAGAAAGGGAAGGGCGAGGCCATGAAGGGATATGAACACAAGGATGATCATTTTAAATTTAAAGCATTGAGGGACCGGGAGCCAATGTAGGTCCGCGAGCACAGGGGTGTGGCAGGGGCAGAAACCTGATTGGAGAGATTCAAACATGGAGTTGCGGGAAAAATGGGCACGGATTTGGGAGGCGACCATGCATTCACGAACTTTGGAGAGGGAAGGGAGGTTGGAGATGGGGTAGTAGTTTGCAAGGACAGAGGGGTCTAGGATGGGTTTTTTGAGTCTCTGGAGATGGTAGTTCTGAAAAGCAGGCATTATAAAAAAGTGGAGCAGAAATCATTTGCAATGTTAGTTAGCAGGGGAGCCAGGAAGAGACGTTGGGTTTCCAACAGTTTAGTTGGATGGAAACAAGAGAGCAGGTGATGGGTGTCGTGGACAAGATGAGCTTAGAGAGAATATGAGGGGGGGTTGGAGAGAAGCTAGGGAAAGACACGGGTTCAGGGCTTAGACCCTTGGGGTAAGTTCGACTTGGTGAGGCAGTGGAAAGGCAAATGTGGCAAAGGCAGCTGAACAGAAGGTCTTAATCTTGGTGACAGAGAAGTCCATGAGCTCCTTGTACTTGTTGGGAGGTGAGGGCAGAGGAGAAGGGGAGTGGGGTTCAATGAGATGGTTTGTAGTGAAGAAAAGAAGCCAAGGGATATCTTTGCATTCGCAGGTGATTCTGGAATTGTTCGTGGTTTTGGCAGACAGACCAAGGCCCAATTGTACTAGATGTTGTCCAGCCAGATCTGGTAATGGATGAGGCAAAATGTCAAGATGAATGGTCAACAACATCCTCTTTTACTTGCTACTGATTAATCAAATGTAGCTATCTTAATTATCATATTAAAATGCTAAGTTATCACAACTCTAGATTGGAATGATGATTGAAAATAATAATGCATAATGTTTGCATAATTATACTTGTAACATTGACTGAAAGGCTGTTCAGTGGATATATACTACACTTACTGTGATACTTGCTGTGATTCCCTGAAGTACTATTTAAAAATGATTTTCTTCACATGATCTGTGACATTAAATTTGCATGATGTGGAGATGCCGGTGATGGACTGGGGTGGACAAATGTAAGGAGTCTTACAACACCAGGTTATAGCTTTTATTATGTCATGGAAGTGTTTTTCGGAGCTACACAAGAGAGGGGAGATGACCAAAAGCAAGGTTGAAAGGATAGACTGTGAAGGAGCTTCTAAAGGTGGACAGAGAGGAGCAGCAAGCTGAAGGGGTTTGAGAAACCCCACAGTGTAAGGCGGAGGTGGCTAATGGCCAATGGTGAAGCGGAAATGGGGGGGAGATAGTCTGGGATGTAGGACGAGAAGTGAGGTGTGGGGAGGCCATGAAGGAAATTATAAAGGGAAAATTTTGAATAGGGAAGACAATTTAGAATCTAATTAATTGGATATATTTGACAGAGATGCATTGCATAACAAATATGAAACATGTGACTTGATCACATAACCTGTTAGTAGATTGAGCAAACATGAATTGTGTCAGCAGAACAAGAGTTAACAAAAAAACACATGTTTGTATATCTCCTTTCACAATGTCCCAAAGTGCTTCGCTGCCAATGAAATACTTTTGAAATGAGGTCACTGTTGTAATGTAGGGAAATGGAGCAATCAGTTTGCGCACAGCAAGGCCCCATAATGAGGTAAGTGACCAGATAACCGGTTTCTATTAGATGGTGGTGTTTGATGTTGGCTGATATACCTGGAGAGCTCCCTTGCTCCTCTTTAAACAGAGCCATAGATTTTACATCCACCTGAGAGGGCAGATGGAGTCTCATCCAAAAGACAGCACCTCAGCTTAGATTGTGTGCTTAAGTCTCTGGAGTGGGACTTGAGTCCACAACCTTCTGACTCGGAGGCAAGAGCGCGACCACTGAGCCATGGTTGACAACCTTGAGTTGAACATTTGATGGTATTCATTACCTCTTCTCCGCATATATGTGTCCTTAAATAAGGAGTGCTGGAATGCGTCAGCACTTTAATGGTATAAACAAACACAAAATTAGATTTTTAGCTTTGCTTCTCAAGGTCTCTGTTACAGCATTTCACTGGGAGGTATTTAAAACCTGTCCAATCCTGACTTATTTTGGCGACTCAGTGACACGAAGTTCACCAACACCATCTATAAAGGTGTTCCAGTAATATGAGCAGAAGAACAGATTTCCTTTCAGGGGATGAGAGTTCTTAATATTATTCTTGGCTATTCTTGTAACGGCTTTTGACTTGGTGGGGCTGAGTTTAGCTTCTGTTGGTCTAATGAAATGGAGCACATGGTATTGCACTAAATGTGGAAAAGCTCCATCTTATGCGCACTTGCTCATTTTATTATTGCTTATATTCTCTCTCTCTTGCATGCACATTGTCCATGGCATATTTGCTTTTACACTTAAAAAGTAGAGAGATTTATTGTTCCAAGAATAAAATCATGCCTTGCATGTTTGTTATTTTTCTTCATGCTGTGGTGCCACATTTCACGATGCCAAGTAATGTATAACCTAAAGGAATATCCATTTTATGGCATGTGACCTGCAGTGTTAAAAGATTATTTTTGATGGTGAATTACAAGAGCCTTCGCTTCCATATAACTAGCGGTGTGTCGGACCAGCGACACGGTGTTCAGTACTGTCGTGAATGTGAAGGATCCACGGGAAAAGTGATTCATCTGTGGCTAACTAAAGAAGTTAAGGATAGTATTAGATTAAGAGAGCCCTATAATGTTGCCAAGAGTAGTAAGCCTGAGGATTGTGAGAGTTTTAGAAGCTAGCAAAGAATGACCGAAAAATTGATAAAGGAGAAAATGGAATATGAAATTAAACTAGCAAGAAATATAAAAACGGATTGTAAGAGCTTCTACAAGTATGTAAAAAGGAAGAGAGTAGCAAAAGTAAACATTGGTCCCTTAGAGGCTGAGACAGGAGAAATTATAATGGGGAATAAGGAAATAGCAGAGACGTTAAACAAATATTTTGCACCTGTCTTCACAGTAGAAAACACAAAAAGCTTACCAGAAATAGTGGGGAACCAAGGGACGAATGAGAGTGAGGAACTTAAAGTAATTAATATCAGTGGAGAAAAAGTACTAGAGAAACGAATGGGACTAAAAGCCGATTAAAATCCCCTGGATGGCCTTCGTCCCAGGGTTCTAAAAGAGGTGGCTGCAGAGATAGTGGATGCATTGGTTGTGATCTTCCAAAATTCCCTAGATTCTAGAACGGTCCCAGCGGATTGGAAGGTAGCAAATATAACACCGCTATTCAAGAAAGGAGGGAGAGAGAAAACAGGGAACTACAGGCCAGTTAGCCTGACATCAGTTGTCAGGAAAATGGTGGAATCCACTATTAAGGAAGTGGTAACAGGGCACTTAGAAAATCATAATATGGTTAGGCAGAGTCAACGTGGTTTTATGAAAGGGAAATCGTGTTTGACGAATCTATTAGAGTTTTTTGAGGATGGGGATCGTCGGTGGGTCAAAATCCTGGAACTCCCTTCCTAACAGCACTGTGGGAGAACCTTCACCACACGGTTCAAGAAGGCGGCTCACCACCACCTTCTCAAGGGCAGTTTGGGATGGGCAATAAATGCTGGCCTTGCTAGTGACGCCCACGTCCCATGAACGAAAAAAAAAATGTAACTAGCAGGGTAGATAAAGGGGAACCAGTGCAGGTAGTATATTTGGATTTTCAAAAGGCATTCGATAAGGTGCCACCATAAAAGATTGTTATGCAAGATACAGGGTTGGGGATAATATATTAGCATGGATTGAGGATTGGCTAACTGACAGATAACAGAGAGTAGGGATAAACGGGTTATTTTCAGGTTGGCTGGCTGTAACTAGTGGGGTGCCGCCAGGATTGGTGCTTGGACCTCAGCTATTTACAATCTATATCTAAGGAAGGATATACTTGCCTTAGAGGTGGTGCACCGAGGGTTCACGAGATTGATTCCTGGGATGAGAGGTTGTCCTAATGAGGAGAGATTGAGTAGAATGGGCCTATACACTCTGGAGTTTAGAAGAATGAGAGGTGATCTCATTGAAACATGTAAGATTCTGAGGGGGCTTGACATGGTAGATGCTGAGAGGATGTTTTCCCTGGCTGGAGAGTTTAGAACTAGGGGGTATATTTGCAGGATATGGGGCCGGCCATTGAAGACTGAGATGAGGAATTTCTTCACTCAGAGGGTTGTGAATCTTTGGAATTCTCTACCCCAGAGGGCTGTGGATGCTGAGTCGTTGAGTATATTCAAGGCTGAGATAGATAGATATATTTTTGGACTTTGGGGGAATCAAGGGATATGGGGATAGGGCGGGAAAGTGGAGTTGAGATCGTAGATCAGTCATGATCTTATTGAATGGCGGAGCAGGCTCGAGGGCCCGACTCCTGCTCCAATTTCTTATGTTCTTATGGAAGTGGTATTCCTGGTTCAAGTTGGTAAACCTGTATTTTACATGAGGGGAGCATTAGAGATGCAGTTAGTGCTTGCTCATTCCATGAGCGATTTATTCCAATAAATCATCTTATTGTTGAGTGGTAAGTTACTGGAAAACATGGAGCATAAAAGTATTGTACAGTTTTGCTTTTGTTTGATCTATCTCTTAAATTTGATAAATACAACACACTATCACTAATTCCATCCAGGTAAAGAGGTGTACATATAAACAGTTCTAAATGTTGAGACTGGGTGGTGCAGCGGGTTTGACACTGACATTTCACTTCCCAAGACTTGAGTTTAAATTCAGCTTCGGCTGATCGATTGCTGGCCTCCTTTGAAAAACAAGTTTGGTATCTCAACTCAGTGCCTCGGGCCCACAGCAGAAAACATCCTCTGAATTTGGAACTAAATTGGTAGTTCCATTCATAAAGACCGCAGAATGACTGATATGCAAATTGGAAGAATATCACCTCGCTGGCCTTAGCGACTACTCTTGTAAAACTGTATTTGGTGCATTGTTGGAAGGAGAGTGGAGGAGCTCACCAGGTGAAATCTGACCTGTGAACCTTTCCTGACAATTAGTGCTTGAAACAACATGTTGCTTTCCTCAGCACGACCATCCCTCACTTTTTTTGATGTGCACAAAATTCACAATTTAAAAAAAATTGTTGGAAATGATACTTGTATTCTGTTCTAAGTAGGTTACATGAATAAACAATTGATTTTGAAAATCTGTGGAAAAGTGCAGTGTGATACAAGTACAATACAACATATAATGAATGGGCTTTATTTAGGGAGTTTAGTTTCTGTGGGGCTTTTTTGTAAATAATTATTGTTGAATTTGTATTAATCACTTGTGGAAAGAAAATGTATATCACTCTTTCTGTGCCTTGTTAATGCCAATTTAAAGGAATGTGTGAAGTATGAAAACTGGATTTTGTAAATGTGTGACTTATCTCAATATTTATTATTTCTGCCACATCTGTGAACAGGGTTAGTCGTTTATTATTCAACAAAGATTATTTTAAAGCAAACAGTTGTCACTGAAGTTTAATTTAGAGAAATGGCTCTTTAAGTCTACTGTAGAATTGACTTTTGAAATTTTACAAAAAAAATTGAAGAGCAATTTCTCAAACAAAATGATGTATGAACTGAATAGATAATTTGCAACAATAATTGCAAAACAGCACTCCCATTTCAAAAAAAAACCCGGGCTTATGAAACAAGTTGATGAAGCAATCCTTTTTGAATAATGCTTCTTTTGTTAAGATCAGGTTTTTCCTGCATGATGCATCATTTTTATTTACACTTACTCTTTATGGCTTGGTTATTGACCAATAAATGATGGGGCACACACAAGGAAAATTGTGCAAGTAATAAAGCTGTCAAACTTGATTTAACAATTGTAAGTTGGTATTTTTCCCTTGTTTGTGTCCCTGGGCCACACATATGTCATAGAATCATAGAAGTTTACAACATGGAAACAGGCCCTTCAGCCCAACATGTCCATGTCGCCCAGTTTATACCACTAAGCTGGTCCCAATTGCCTGCACTTGGCCCATATCCCTCTATACCCATCTTACCCATGTAACTGTCCAAATGCTTTTTAAAAGACAAAATTGTACCCGCCTGTACTACTGCCTCTGGCAGCTCGTTCCAGACACTCACCATGAGTGAAAAATGTCCAATGACCAAGACAGCAGGCACGAGTCCTGTCCTAGTCCCTTACCTGCTCTGCTCTGTCAGAAGTTTCTGGCGTGGGTGGCGGGGTGAGGGGTGGTGGGTGAGGGGTGAATGATAGTGTCCTGGGGTAACTATCGTCCTGACTTTTTAAAATAAGAGTGCTGTTTTGTAATAAACTGTAAGGTTAGCATTAATTTTTAATGCTCCTTAAAACAACACGGTTCCACTGTGAAATGTGGTAATTATTTATGTTCCTCTTCACCCTGCAGAAAAAAGCCACAACAGATTTGTGCTTTTGGACAGAGATACATGACTGGGAGGAATAAGCTCCCGGTCATGTATACATCAATCTAACATCATCTTTTTAACAGAAATAACCTGATAAAATGATGATGTTAGATTGATGTATTGGGAATGTATTTTGATGCTGTGTATGAAATTCCTTGGAACACATTTTGAATAAGGAAACAAACTGTATTAAAATATTTTTAAGAAGTTGCGTTTGGTCCATCATTACTGCCAGTGACTTTACTGGGTCTCTTTCCTGATTTTCTGTTGAGTTAACAGTCGAATACTGTGGAATTTTCAACACGACTTCAGCAGAAGTTTTGTGAATGGGTACTGCACTGTAGGTAATTGATGTGTGGTTTGAACAATGTCCATTTAAAAGCATATAAATACAGAAAACATTATAGTAAAAGCCCTCCTGAGAGTGACTAAAGCCTTGAAGAAACTTTGGAAATTCTCCAGGATATAGTCTCAGAGGTACTGGTGCACTTTTTTAGAATCCGCTAATGCAGTATGGTGTGCACACTTCATTTTATCGGACCATTAACCTCAATGAGTCACTTAATGGACAGGGGTTTTTCCTCATTTCTTTCATATGTGAAGTTAATAGTTTAAAAGCTCCCTTTGACTTTTTATATTTGTAGAATTGGATTTACTCATCACATAATGTCTCTGTGCATTCGGAGGGGAAAGCATATAAACCCTTTCACTGACACAAACTATATTTATGTTTCAACAAAATTAACTCCAGACAGTGGATTTAAACTGCTATGTTGATTTTTTTTTTTTCTTTTTTAAAATGCTGGTCTTTGTGTAGCTTTATTATAGGAGTAGCTGAAGCTTTTCAGCACAATGATGGTTGAAACCACTGTGCAGCTGCTGCATGCTTGTACGTAGGCATTTGCACATTTTATTGCATCTAGTTCCAACTAGGCCAGTTACAACACCAGCGTTATCATTTGTATTTATTTGCATTTGCTGTGCAGTGCACTGGATTCAAGGGGTGTGACTTGAGACTGCAAATAGCATGTCCACATACAGCATGAAACAGCTTAACCCTCATTGTTCAAACTTAGCTTTTATAAATTTACCCATTGAGATTGTTGAAAATCTGTGCTACATTATTTAATACAAATTGGTGATCAGTGAAATAAGTTAGTTCCATTCTTTGGGTCTGTGTTTGTGATGCAGCCAGATGATTTTGGCCGCTTGCCTTGGCACCACCCTTCTCTTCCTGTTCAATCAGTAATCTGTCCACTTCTTTCTTGAATGCTTCAACTGTGTCAGCATTTACTACTAATGGTGGCTGTATTTTCTGCAAATTTAGTACCATTTATGAAGTAGCTCCTTTTAGTTACACCTTGGCTTACCGTTTCCTCTCCCTATACTGTAATACTCTCTTGCATCCACCTACTGATTTCCCTTCATTACTTAAAAAACATTGGATCGCGTCCTATCCCTTTTCGGTTCTTATTTCCAGTAGAAATATATTGAAATTTGGTGAAGAGAAATAGGTTCAATAGACATGACTGAATATATCTAAAGCCTACAGTGAAACCTTCTGTGTGCATCCAATAAATGCAAAATCCATTTACAGTATATTTAAGTTTTTAACATATCCTAACTTCCATTTATTTTTAGTATTCATAATGAGTACTGTACATGAAATTATGTATGCAAGTTAATATATAACATAGCCAAACCAGTCAAAAAATGTATTTCAATATCTGTCTTATGCTGGAATTTGTTTATAGCATGCAGCTATATTGGGCCTACTTATAAGTGGATTGCGCACTTCAAGTAAGGCCATAGATCTGTTAATTGCATAGCCTATAAGAAGCTCAGTGTACTTGGCCATTTCCTTTTATATTAGTCAATACATGATATTGTATGTGGAAAAGACTGCAAATATTGATTAACTGTAATTAAATAGGAACAGTTTTATTTATATCTATATTAGATACATAAGCATTTTCTGTCATTACATCCTGTTACTTTAATACCCTATCCTCTTTGGTTGGCAGTTTGTTTGCTAATGGAAAAACCCTTTTTCTGTTGTACCACTGCTTTTGTTAACCCGCTCCCCAAATCTATGGTAAGCAAGATTTCTCCGCATTTCCCCTCCTTCAATAAACAAGAAAATAACAAAAATGATTATTTTAAGCTAACCAAATTCGTTGTTTTCCACCACCCATAATGGTCTTTTTGGCAGCATATAGAAGACAGATTTTAATGGAGGTTGCTATGGTTATGTCAGAGACAAAGGGACCATCTTTTTCTTTAATTATAATGCTGGATAGTAATTATGTTTATCAAGTAACATATCTGCACAATGTTATCTCAAACACAAGAGAACTGTAACCTCCTCTTTAATGATTTTCAGAATTTTTATGTCTGGAGTAAGTCAGAAGGGTAAATAGGGGAATGTTTAATTTTTATTCTTCTGATCTATGTGGGACAGTGAAAAGGGGATGTTATTTATCCAACTCATTTGCTGTGCAATGATATGTAGATTTCAATATTCTGATCTTCATAATGAAATTGCAATAAATCTGTTTTGGTCCCTGTCTTGTGCTGCAATGCTATTCATTGCATTGCATTATAACAGTGTAGGGCTGCAGTTTACAGTTGGAAATGGCAGATATAGTAATGCCTTGGGTTACTGGAGTGCATGTGTGGGAAATGAAGAGTCCAGAACATGGCACTTCCTTCATTTTATTGTACATAGTTTCTGCCAGCATTAGATGATATGACTATGCACACGAACACTGTCAGGGTGAAACACAGATATGGTTTGTTTATTTTTGGAAGCATGAATAGCATATTGGAGGTTACAGGTTGGGTAACTTTCTTCCATGAATGTGTAAATACAATCAGCACATGACCTCTTGAAGATAAAGGAAAAATTGACCTGTCACCAAAAATAAGGACAGGCACAGTGCAACTTGGATGCATTTACTGAGGCCTAGGTTTGGTTATGGAAGATGTGCATCAATTTTATGTGATCTGACTGTCTTGGATACCAGAAATGCTAGCTTTACTGGCCCGAAGCATTTTCTTTTACTTCAATAACATCGGTTAAGGAGCCGAGTATTGCACCAGTCTCCATTTTAAGTGTTGCACTAAGTAGATCAACAGGAGCTGTTGCACATAAACTTTATTAATCTGAAGTAAACTAAAAATGTATCACCTCCAGAACCATTTAATAGACAATATGTTGCGTGCAGTAGTTCCCCAACAATTATTTTGCTGTATGTAGGGCATTGTCAAATCTTGGCCACTTCAGGTCACTGAGTCTTTCCTGCTTTTGGGCACAATTACTACAGCTGTCTTGAAATGAAACAAATGCATTAGGAAATGGGTGAATTCTGTGTCTGATATGAAATGCCCATAACCTTCAGAGAAAATTGTAAGGATTTAATGCTCCTGAGTAGTAACAAGAGGAAAAAAGCTGTATTTTATAGACTTGTAATTGGTTATTTTAAATTTGTATCCATTCATGATTATCTTTTATTGAAATGTATTCGGAAGTGATTAAGATCTGACTGAGCGTGGTTCTATTTTCCACAAGATGTCATCTTCGGGTATTTCTCTACTTAACTAGAATAATGCAAACATTTCAATTATTAATATATTCTTGATAACAAAATTTACTATCTGCACTTTATAATCTAGAAAAATAACAAAATGATGTGTATGTATAATAGTGTACTCTTAATTAAAATCTGGTAATTCAATATTTTTGGCACAAAATTCCCACTTTGTTATGTTCTTCGTGTTGCTTAATTCAAAATATGGAAAATTCAATTTTTTTAGTGCAAAAACAACTTGAATTATTAGGAAGAGACTAAAATTGTTTTAATGTTCTGAAACACTTAAATTCTGCTAACTTTTCCTTATTCATCCAGCAGTTTTCAAGCATGACAGACTGTACTTTGGTTGAATGCACATTCAAGTCTAATAATTAAAAGTTAGTCATTGTATAATGGTTTGCCTTCAAGGTTCAATACAATGAAGGCCTCGTAACAGATTGTGGGATAATGTATTTTTGAAGTACATTAGGCTTTACATGGAATAAATGGATTATTCCACACCCTTTTTCCATTGCAAGAAAACAGAATCATTAGACTGAACAATAATTGTGTAAATAAAAAAAAATATTATTATTCTTTACGTCTTGAACCGTGGGCAGATAAGGGCATTCATCAAAGATCAGAGGTAAATTGTACTTGTATGTTCTGGTGTGATACATTAGCCTATGTTATTTATTCATTCATTCCACCACCCCACATCATAATCTTTGGCCAATGTTGTTGTAAGTATGAGACATTTTCCGAAGCACAGCTTCTCCCCTCTCCAGAATCTTCCCCTCTTCTCGGGATGCAGTTGTTGGGTATGCAGTTACCACTTGCGTGCATCAGTGGTGTGAGCGATTTGCAAAGCTAAATGATTCACAATACCATCAGGCCATTATAAATAAACATGCCAGAGATAAATCCAAATGGAAGCTGATCTTATCTGTTTTCTAAGGCCTAGTTTGTTTTCCACCAAATTCCAGCTATAATTCCAAAAAAAGTGAACAATGGATTTATGTTTGCTGCAAGGCATGACTCCAACAACATCATGCATTTATTTATATTGGTTGAAGGAATAATTCTTGAGTAATTTCCTGTTCATTTCTTACCAGATAATCCATTGTTTTTGTATTGTCTATAGCTATTATTTGTTTTTGCCATAGCCTTCACATTCATATGTAGGTGTCACAATTAAGGATTTTTTGACCGTAAATGCATCTCTGCTATTCACCTCAACTACTCTGTGTGGTAGCAAGTTCCACATTCTAATTACTCTCTGGGTAAAGAAGTTTCTCCTGAATTCCTTATTGGATTTATTAGTGACTATCTTATGTTGATGACCCCGAGCTTCGGACTCCCCCACATCTTCTCTACGCCTACCCTATCAAACCCTTTATAATTTTAAAGACATCTATTAGGTCACCCCTCAGTCTTCTATTTTCTAGAGAAAGGAGCCCCAGACTGTTCAGTCTTTCCTGATCGTTATAAACTCTCAGTTCTGGTATCATACTTGTAAACCTTTTTTGCACCTTCTCCAGTGCCTCTATATCCAGTCACAGAGAGCATGTTCATTGTTTTAATTATTAGAACTAGCATCTGTACAGTGCCTTTAATGTAATAAGTTCCAAGGTGCTTCACTGAGATGTAATTAAAAAATGGATGCCAAGCCAAAGGAGGAGATCTTATGAGGGGTGACCAAAAGCTTGGTCAAAGAGTGGGTTTTAAGCGGAGTCTTATAGGAGGAGAAGGAAGTGGAGAGGCCGAGGGGTTAGGGAGGGAACTTCAGAGCATGGGGCCTAGATGGCTGAAGAGACAGCTGCCAGTATTGGGGGGGGGAGGGGAGGGGGGGGGAGAGAGAGAGGGGGAGGTGCACAAGTGACCAGAGTCAGAGGAACAGAGAGTTTATTTTGGCAGGGGTGGGGGGAACACAGTTGTAAAGCTGGCAGAGAAATAGAGGGGGAGGCTGTGAAGGGATGTAAATATGAAGATACGCATTTTAAATTTGAAGGTTGGGGGACTGGGAGACAATGTCGGCCAGTGAGGACAGAGGCGATGGGTGAGTGTGAATTGGTACAGGATGGGATTGGAGCAGCAGAGTTTTGACTGGACTGGCGACAACGAGAAAGGTAAGAGTGGAACCAAAGGCGGGCAATCCCACTGAGCTGGAGATTGGAAGAGAGGCGTTAAAGGAGGATGGTGTGGTCGACCATGTCAAAGGCTACAGAGAGGACGCGAAGGGAAAATGCACCACTTACACAGTCACAGAGGATGTCATCTTTGACTCTGGTTAGTCCTGTTTCAACGCTGCAGCAAAGGGCAGAAACCCAATCGGAAAGATTCAAACAGGGGGCTTTATGTTAGCAGGGCTGCGGGTTCGTGGCGGGGGGGCTATCAGCCACCCGCGCGATCGCAGCCCAATTGGATCCATTTACCTTGTCTTCCGGGTTCCCCACTGCTGACCTGCGCGTCGGGCGGGCTGCGCATGCGCAGTACGATCTGTCAGCTGGAGGAGCTCTATTTAAAGTGGCAGTCCTCCACTGACAGATGCTGCAACAAATAGAAAAAATTACAGCATGGAGCAGCCCAGGGGGAAGGCTGCTCCCAGTTTAATGATGCCTCACTCCAGGTATCATTGGATGGGGTGAGGAGGAGGGGGAGGACAGAGATCTTCCTCCCGGCGGGCAGAAGGAAGCGGCCTGCCTCTGCCACCAGGAAGGCCTGGCTCGAGGTGGCAGAGGAGGTCACCTGCACCACCAACATATCGCCCACCTGCATACAATGCAGGAGGTGCTCCAATGACCTCAGTAGGTCAGCCAAAGTGAGTACACTTACTCTTTCCCCTACACTCCATCTGCCACATCACCGCCCCCACCCCACACCTCCTTCTGCACTGCCAACACTACTCTGTCACATCACCCCTCATACCCACTCAAACCTCATCCTCATCTTACCTGCACTTACTCACCTCGCCAGTACTCATCCCGCCACTACCACTCAACCCAATCCTCATACAAACTCATGGCTCTATCTCATACGCACCCTCTCGTGCATCTCTTTCACAGTCAGCCTCACTCAACCTGCCACTACCTGTGCTGCAGCCACAGGGCATGCATCACATATGTGCAATAGGCAACATAAGGCAAACGTGTCGTGAGCATGAAGGGGATGCACAAGGGTGTTTGAGGGTTTGTCATGGTTGTTACTTATATTTAATTTCTGACGAACTCACATTACATATTGTATTGGCACCACTACTGCCATGTCTTGGCAAATCTTGTCTGGTTTGTGCAATAATGCCCTTTCCTGAGGATCACAATGAAGACCCACAACTGATGCCACCCATTATGTCACTGCAGAGTGGGTGTAGGTGTATTTGCAGGGCTCTATTGTGCAGACGGCTGAGAGACGTCGGCGATGTCCTCGGTGGCACCCTGGAAGGATGCGGAGGAGAAGTTGTTGAGGGCAGTGGTGACTTTGACAGCGACAGGTAAGAAGATGGTGCTCGGGCCAGCCAGGAGCAGCTTGGCATGAAGGAGGCTGCAGATGTCCACGACTACATGTCGAGTGACTCTGAGCCTCCGTGTGCACTGCTGCTCAGAGAGGTCCAGGAAGCTGAGCCTCGGTCTGTGGACCCTGTGGCGAGGGTAGTGCCCTCTGCGACGCATCTCTTTCTGCGGTAGCCCTCCCTCCTGCTGTACAGGTGGATGTGTCACAGCACTGTGTTGTGGAGCTCCATGTGTCAGAGGTGGATGGCGTGGATGGCGAGGCTGGTGATGCTGTTCGCCCTCCGAGGAGGTCATGACTGCAGCTACGGCGGCCCCCATCCGGAAGATGTACATCTGAGGGGGTCCGCAAGGTAGGTACATGTCTCTGGACCGCGGGGTAAGTGTGCAAGTTGGTGACTTTTCTTGTAAGGAGGAGGGTGGTGGAGGCCAAACTTTGTCCCAAGTGACAGAGTGGTCTCCTGCAATGAGTGAGGGTCTCCACCCCACCTGTCAAATGGACCTTTGCAGCTGCCACAGGCTGATGGCTGAAACACGTGCATTTGAACTGGGAGTGTTTCCCCCAGCGTGGGAAACAGTCCCAGTTTGCTATAAAATCCCACCCCTCCTCACATAATCCCTTAATCAGGTCAGTTAATGACCTGAACAAGCAAAATAAATACCTTCAAGTGGCATCCCGCTGGCTTTAATTGCCTGCGGGATTCCCACCAGCAGGGGCTGCGCGTGCACGCCGGCGCGTCAGTGGGGAACCCAGAAGTGGGCGGGTTGGAGCTGGCTTCCCGACCCGCTCCAGGATTCTCCGATTCTCGGAGCCCGCCCGCCAGGAACGCACCTGATGGTGGGTGCTAAAATGATGTCCAGGGAGTCACAGGAAAGACGGGCACGTACTTCAGAGGCAATAACACATTCAATGAGTCTGGAATGGAAAGGGAGCTTGGAGATTGAGTAATTGTTTTCAAGGACAGATGGGTCGATGGTAGGTTTTTTGAGGACTGGAATGATGGTGGTTTTGAAAGAGAGGGGGACAATACCTGAGAAGAGGGAACTATTTTCAGCTCTTGTGGGGGCCAGGAAGGGAGGATGGTGGTCAGCATTTTAGTGGGAATAGGGTCAAGGGAACAGGAGTTATGTCTGCTGCTACGAAGTTTGAATTAAGTGAGTCAGATTATAACTCTTATTTGGTATGTTTGATCGCTGTGAAATGACACAGGTTAACAATTCATATTTGGCCTCGTCTTGCCAATTGTTTGCTCGATCTGCCTTTGAAAAGTTTGGAGAGGCACATGGGGGCATGTGTGAAAGAAGCATATGGTTGGTTCAGATCAGAAGAGGTACTATTGATGGGTGTCTGGGATACTCCATGCTGTAGTTAAATATTGTGCCGAGTGGCATACCTCCAAATGGAAGCTGCTCAGGACGCTTATGGGAGTGACTAGCACTGCTGCACCTGAGAGAACGTAGAAGGCAAAATCTTAAGCTTGTAATGGCAGCGATAGACTTTACTCAGTTTTTATCACATGGACCAGGTACACACGAGTTTTCCTTGAGTACAAGAGACGTAGGAATACAGCAGCAGGTTACCAAAGCAATGATTCTGCTCTGAATACATCAAGAACCCAGGTCTTAAATCACTTAAAACAATTGATGCCAGAAAGACACTAAAGCTGCATTAATGCTTTTGGCTTCGCGTGCATATCAGCGCAAAAGTGGCAGTATAGCTCTATGCTGTGCTCTGGCCAATCTAACTGCGGAATACATTAAATCCAATGAGACTCCTCTGCAAGGTGTTGTCCCACCACTTGTGGAGCAGATCATCAATGAAGCATGAAGCTGCGTTTAAAAACAATGCTCGGGTGGATTTACTGGCACTTTCCTACCGAGTCCTTTAAATCTCACGAATAAACATACGTTAGCCACCTGCTCCTTTCTCACGTTCACAAATGGCCGCTGTAGGAGTTAAATTCTGCACATTTATGTCAATATCCAGTTCTCTGCTTTGACAGGGAGGATGTCATTCACAGCAGCAGCAGCGTAACGCATGTCTCGCTGGCTGACCTTCACACGCCACAGCTAATCTTCTCAAACCAGTAAAGCAGGATAATGGAGTCCTAAATTTCACATGCAGTATCCCATCTTGCTGCCAAAATCCTATAACTTCTTTGTTCATTAACATCTTCCTGCCAAACAATATGCTTTTTATAGCATTGGATTATCAAATCTGTCAACATTTATATATATTTCTGTAGTACCTGTATCAGAAAGAAAGAAATTGATTTGATAAGATCACAAGGTCGATACAGTTGAGAAAGGCTATTTCAACACATCTTAGTTCATCCAACTGCTTCTTAAATCATTTTCGCTTCCACTCCAATATCCAGAAGTCATTTCCATGTGTTGATTGCTGTTTGTGTGAAGAACTTCCTGACATAAGTCCTAAGTTTGTTATTCATTAGTTTGAACTTATGCCCTTTTTTCCTAGTGTCATATTTTAGTTTGAAGTAGTGTTCCTGACTTAACTTTACTATACTGTTTATTATCTTGTAAATTTCTGAGAGGCCACTTCCATTCAAGGTGGCAAAAATGAAGTTTCTCCCAACTTTTCCTGATAGCTCAGTCCTCCGATCGGGAGCAGTTTCATGGCTCTTCTCAAAACTCCTCCATGGCTTTTGAATGGTTCCCTTGGGTCTCTGTGACTGCAACTGGGCACAGCACTGAAAGTGTGATCTGACCAGAGTACACCTAGAGATCATTAAAACTGACGAATACCAGTTTCCTAAATTTTACATTTGGGTTGCTGGATCAGTAAAAAATGGTGTTCTCCCAATTTTTGGAATTAAAGTCTTCAAATTCTTCCTGATTTTAAGCTGAAAATCGAGCCCCGAGATGACGTGTGACATGGATAGTAGGAACATCACGCATGGTTTGTGATGGTGACGACTGCAATGCACCTGCAGCTTTGGATCAATTTTTCAGTGCCTTTCAGGGGAGTCGGGAGAATTCTTGAAGACTTGAGGTAAGTTCACCAGTGAAATAAAGTTGGCCTCCAATGTGGAATAAAAGAAAAAGCAACAGCAAAATAAAAAGTTCTTCACCAATAATATTTATTGAACAAATGTGAAGTCCAACCTCCATTTTTTTCATGTGCTTTGATCGAAGCCAGGATTACATCTAGGATTATTTAATTTGTGTGCTCACAATACCATTGGTCGCGCTGCTTCAAATAGGTGCAATATTTCCGGCTGAGTTGGGGTATTTCTCCTTAATTAAGGATAACTCATTTCCTTCAACCTTGTGCTTGCACTTTTCTGGGTTTTTCATGCTGTTTCTGGTTTCTCTACCCACCATTATTGATTAATGTGGATTAAAAATGTAGAAAAATTAAAACAATTGTTGCCTGTAAAGACCTTCATTTCTTGCTCAGAGTTGTGCTGGGCTTAAAGTTTTAAAAACATTTTGGAATTGAAGATCTTTTCCCTCTCGTGAGCCCATTGCCCTACCTCTTCGGAACTGTTATTTACCTTAAACTTGGTCCTTGTGGTGGTGATGGTGTCTGCTTGGCAGGTGGATTTGCTTGTGCCGCTACTGGACTTGGGTCAATAATTCTGGGTTGTCATTGAATTAAACTGTACCCTTTTTTGTCCTGTGTTTTTTTTCTTGACTTATAGTGATCTGAATCAAAACTGATCTTTACTGATTTTATTTCAATTTACTCAGATTTATGAGGGTCTAATTTTTTCACCCACTGATTTTCTCCTGATTTTTGACACTTAAAAAATAGAATCTGAAAAACAAGCAAAGAACATGGATTATTAAACTGACTAAAAACAAACATTAACGATCCTTCCCTACATAGGTAGAGTTTGTACACTACTGTTTTAGTTATCTCTTTAAGCTGTCTATTTCCTTTATTTGCTGCTCTGCAGTAATTGGACATATTGAGCATCCAGTCTATAAAACCCCCAGATCTTCTTCAACTTTATCTTTAGCTGTTTCAACACCATTAATGGAGTACTTTCATTGTCTGTTCTTTCTTGCTATGTGGAGTACTTTATACTTCAGTCGATGGGAGGGAACACATTCCTAGTTATACTTGTAGCTGTGCTCTGGACTGCCAAAATCTACCAGAAGAGCTCACTTTTTTCCAAGATCCCCTCCCGGGTGGTTGACTTATTTCCTTGCTTTCTTATCTAGGTGACTGAGTTAATTACTAGAAAGAGCATAAGAAAATCAGTAGAGGTGTTTTTGGAACTTTTTCTCACGAGTCCATTTCATAGTATTACGTAATATTATAAAGTATTACATTGTCCATGATGCAGCAAATTTCATAGGATCTGTGAAAGGAATAGTTTTGATGCACCAAATGACCTTTCCTTGATCTTGGCGTTCTTAGATTCTAAAATCCAGATTTGCTTCAAAATGCACCACAGCTAAAAAGAATTAGCTATTATAGAAAGAAAGAAACTAGATTTACATTGCGCCATTCACGAGCTCAGGACATCCCAAAGCATTCAAAACCAATGAAGCACTTTTGAAGTGTAATCACTGTTGTAATGTAGGAATGTCTGTTTCTACAGATTAATGAAAATAAATTGACAGCCGTTTTCACAAGTAAAATTTGAAATGTTGTTTTCCCATTTTGAAAGTCTTTGTTTCTTACAAATGTTAATTTTCTATCATATGAAGTGGTGCAATTTTACATTTAAATTGTTAACTTTTCCAAACAATGCAATTTGTTTAATCACTTTGTTTTGTAATTTTCTTTTATGCAAAAAGTTTACATGCTCTTGAGGATATGGTTTCATGCAGAATATGTTTTGGTAGCCATTTCACAATACTCTCAGGGAGATGCAGTGAGGGTCGGATACAATTATGCAGCTATGTGTGACGGGTGCTCAGAGAGAGAGCTGGGGTCATCCTATTCAGGGGATACTGAGGGATTGTGGAAAAGAGGATGAGCTACTGCAATAAGTTATTGAAGAGAATATTGACACGACTGTGTCAGCCAGCCAATGATTTGGAGGTGGGGCGGGACTTACAGCAAACGGTCTATTTTACAGCAAACAAAGTCTATTTACTCAGCCAACAGCAAGCAGAGTCTATTTAAACAGCACACTACAGCAAAGCCTGTTTACTTCGCAGAGTCTCTACGAACGACAGCAAACAGAACTCTCAACCGAAACTACAAAGGTCAGAAATGGGGATGTTCGCTGATGATTGCACAATGTTCAGTTCCATTCGCATCCCCTCAGATAATGAAGCAGTCCATGCCTGCATGCAACATCCAGGCTTGGGCTGATAAGTGCCAAGTAACATTCGCGCCAGACTGGTGCCAGGCAATGACCATCTCCAACAAGAGAGAGTCTAACCACCACCCCTTGACATTCAACGGCATTACCATCGCCGAATCCCCCACCATCAACATCCTGGGGGTTACTATTGATCAGAAACTAAACTGGACCAGACACATAAATACTGTGGCTACAACAGGAAGGTCAGAGGCTGGGTATTCTGCGGCGAGTGACTCACCTCTTGACTCCCCAAAGCCTTTCCACCATCTACAAGACACAAGTCAGGAGTGTGATGGAATACTCTCCACTTGCCTGGATGAGTGCAACACCAACAACACTCAAGAAGCTCGATAGCATCCTGACTTGGAAATATATTGCTGTTCCTTCATTGTCACTGGGACAAAATCCTAGAACTCCCTACCTAACAGCACTGTGGGAGAACCTTCACCACAAGGACTGCAGTGGTTCAAGAAGGTGGCTCACCACCACAATCTCAAGGGCAATTAGGGATGGGTAATAAATGTTGGCCTTGCCAGCGATGCCCACATCCCATGAATGAATTTTTTTTTAAAAAGCAGAGTCGCTCAATAAAAGCAGGGTTATTTCTCCAGCGAAATGCAATGAGTGGAAGATAGTTACATAATACAAATTATGTGTTTAATATCAATCTCAGTCACTTAAAGCAGTGATTGACGGGGGAATTCCCCCATCATTTCCATCCTGGCCAGGACTTGTGGTTTCACTATACGCAGCCATAAGATATAGCAGCAACAGATCCTTGTCAGTGCAATGCATTGTGAGACTGTTTCTGGTTGTGGGGGTTAGGGGTTGGCTGGCAGGAAGAGGCCCCATATCTCTTGCTGTTTCTCCAGCTCTTTGCATACTCTGTATATTACTTGCTTGCACTGGCAAATGTCCAGCACATGCTTAGACTAACTGGTTGTTGTAGCTGGAAGTTGGATCGCACCACAACCAGCGAGATGCATCATTTTGCTGGCAGGAACGAGACCTGTGTGAGTTTGCAAATGGTCGGAGTTCCTTGCCCCTGGGTAGTCAGCCGGGTATCCATGGGCATAGGTTCAGGGGGATGATTCAGCATGAATTTGCTTAAATCTTTGTTCTCTTGCAAATTAATTTAAGAGCAATACTTCAGATGGCTTCTGATCCGACCATAAAGCCGCACATAGTTGCCAGAAATGTCGTTGAAGGACAATATGATTATTGCTCATTATTTTGAGTGGTAAATTGAAAGGAATAGTGTTGGCAATCCATAAATTACTTATTTCTTTGCAGCATGGTAGTGTGCTTTTAAATTTCACTCCATTTCAACTGACTCCAAAGTGGAATGAGGCTCCCTCATCGAGGGAGTCTAACTTGGCTTCGTACCATTGTTAGATTGAGTCTGATACTGGATTCAGGCTGCCTTTAAACTATGACTGCAGCATTGATGCGAAACAAAATCAGAATACATCAACACTACAATTGAAGTGCAAACACACCCTTATCCAACCATAATGCCTATGCCTCATAAATAAAATCCTTTCATTGTTTCTTTCTATGATAACAAAGAAAACTCTGCAAGGAAACTATTTTTTGCAATAGTGTCATTTTCAAATCAGTCTTTGGATCAGTTGATTTTCATTTATTCTGCGTTGGTGTGATTAAACTTCGTTGTATTACTGCTGAGACTTTGAAGGCATAATGATCAGATTTGATGTTCTAATTTTAATGCCCTTTTAAATTATGGCACAATACAAAATGCTGACACTTAGTCAATTTTCAGAGAGCATTGAAAGTTATTGAATTTGGAATTGCTAAAGTAATGATCCTTGCCGTACTTTTCTCACTCTAAATGCTTTAGGCTGTTTGAGCAGCGTGTTTCGAATACAAAATTGGCTGGGTGTTAGCCTCCATAACAACAGTGACTGCACTTCAAAACAATTGGTAGTGAAGCGCCTTGGGATATCCTCAGGACACAATAAGGCGTGATCTGAATAAAAGCTCATCTTTTTTCTTCCTACAGTACCAATATGGCCTCTCAATGGTGTGAAGGAGCTCAAAGAATCTTTTCAAATTGGGTTCATTAACACAGACTGGCAGATTGGAATATATCCCATTTTATCTTGCTCTGAAATGCCACAGTGACAACTTCTGTTGTAGGCCTACACAGCATTGTGCAGTCGTCGGACGCTGTGAATGAGCCTAGTGTTTAATGCACCCGAGGTCACAGCAGCAGCAGTTAACATGTCTGCAACCGTTGGCTAATGCCAAATGTTAAGAAGCATTTATTAAAGATAGAGTTTGTTACGGATGTTCTTTCTTTCGTTAAACATGATGAGGATATTTTTTTTCTTTGTCCTTGCAATGATGTAATACTGGATATCTGCTTCGTGAGCAGGTTTGTTGCATATCTACATGACCATGGGTGGAACAAACGGAAAATTATCTGAGCACCAGCCTTGTAACTCATTAAAGTTTGAATAGAATTTCTTACTTATTTTGTAATCTGTCTTTTTGCACCTAAACCAGGCTCTGCAAGAAGTGGTAATTTGGAGGAGAAGGAGATTGGGTTTATTTTATATCCTATTTTGTTCATGCACATTTACTATGAGGTAAAAAACAAAATACTGCAGATGCTGGAAATCTGAAATAAAAACAGAAAACTGGAAAAGCTCAGCAAGTGAGGCCTTCAAAGTGAACATAGTTGAGATTATTAATGCTTTGCGCCATTGTGTCTGTACTTGAACACCAACTTGTTAGTGTGGTAAATTTTGTGATTTGTTCAAGCCACCATTTCCCTCCTTCACGGCAAAAATATAACTGAAAACCCACAAACCGCAGAAACATAGCTGAAAAACCATCCGGAACCTGCAGAAACAAACCTGAAAAATCACAGGACGTTCTCAGAAATGCAGGGATCTGAAACAAAAACAGAAAATGCTGGAAACACACAGCAGGTCGGTTAGCATCTGTGGAGAGAAACGGGCAAATTAGCGGTTTGGCTGAAGACCCTTCTTTGAAACTGATAAATAAGGGGATGACTAATCTAGTAATTACGTTCAGAAAAAGGGGAGCGGGAAACGAGAAAGAAAGGTTTAAGTCCGGTGTGGAATTAAAACATGTTTGAAAATAAGGATATCACTAAAGTCTAAATTTACTGAAGTCGATGTTCAGGCCAGAGAATTGCAGTATGCCAAAAAGGACAGTTTGTCATTGAAGCTTGAGTTGAATGTTGGTGGAACTGTGTTTGAGGCCATTGACCGAGAGGTCAGAGTTCAAGTGGCAAGCCACAGGTAGCTTGGGGTTGGGCTTGCGGACAGAATGGAGGCCTTCGGCAAAGTCGTCACCAATTTGTATTTGGCTTGAAAACTCACTGAGCACCTGTAGAGACAAAATTAAACCCGAGGTGATTAAAAAGTGTATCCCTGACTGTGTCGTTGCTGATGCAGGTCTGTGCAATCACCAATATATTTTCAGCTCCACAGTACATCTGTACTCAAATGCAATGTTTGCAAAATAAAGGGGCTTTCTCCCTTTTCACCACTGTGTAGATGCAGTTCAGGGATGGAGGAGCAGGAGCTGGAACCAAATATTTTCTCTATCTATAACCCTCTCCAATTTTCCACCCTTGTCTCTTGTAAGTGCTGTCTTGTGACGAGGTAAGGTTCCACAGGTGCTGGCCATCTTCCAGTACTTTGCCCAAGTAACCATTTATCTTGTGTGAACATCGACAAATGGAACTTGTCGGCTGTTTGACTGTGGGAGGATGCATTGCAGCCAAACTCAATCCTGCATTCACCTAACATCTCCATGTGCGCACTTTTCAGCAGTAGCTACTAAATAGAGATTAAGAGTGTGAACACTACTTGGCTTCTTCTCCTCTCTATCCCATGGTATGACATGCATAGACAGCTGGGATCAAGTGGATCCCTTGAAGAGTATAGAGATTGCCGGAGTAGAGTTAAGAGAGAAATCAGGAGGGCAAAAAGGGGACATGAGATTGCTTTGGCAGATAAGGCAAAGGTGAATCCAAAGAGCTTCTACAAATACATAAAGGGCAAAAGGGTAACTAGGGAGAGAGTAGGGCCTGTTAAGGATCAACAAGGTCATCTATGTGCGGAACCATAAGAGATGGGTGAGATCCTGAATGAATATTTCACTTCGGCATTTACGGTTGAGAAAGGCATGGATGTTAGGGAACTTAGGGAAATAAATAGTGATGTCTTGAGGAGTGTACATATTACAGAGAGGGAGGTGCTGGAAGTCTTAACGCGCATCAAGGTAGATAAATCTCCGGGACCTGATGAAATGTATCCCAGGACGTTATGGGAGGTTAGGGAGGAAATTGCGGGTCCCCTAGCAGAGATATTTGAATCATCGACAGCTACAGGTGAGGTGCCTGAAGATTGGAGGGTAGCAAATGTTGTGCCTTTGTTTAAGAAGGGCGGCAGGGAAAAGCCTGGGAACTACAGACATCTGTAGTGGGTAAGTTGTTAGAGGGTATTCTGAGAGACAGGATCTACAGGCATTTGGAGAGGCAGGGACTGATTAGGAACAGTCAGCATGGTTTTGTGAGAGGAAAATCATGTCTCACGAATTTGATTGAGTTTTTTGAAGGGGTAACCAAGAAGATAGATGAGGGCTGTGCAGTAGACGTGGTCTACATGGACTTCAGCAAAGCCTTTGACAAGGTACCGCATGGTAGGTTGTTACATAAGGTTAAATCTCACGGGATCCAAGGTGAGGTAGCCAATTGGATACAAAATTGGCTTGACGACAGAAGACAGAGGGTGGTTGTGGAGGGTTGTTTTTCAGACTGGAGGCCTGTGACCAGCGGTGTGCCTCAGGGATCGGTGCTGGGTCCGCTGTTATTTGTTATTTATATTAATGATTTTGATGAGAATTTCGGAGGCATGGTTAGTAAGTTTGCAGATGACACCAAGATTGGTGCCATTGTGGACAGTGAAGAAGGTTATCTAGGATTGCAACGGGATCTTGATAAATTGGGCCAGTGGGCCGATGAATGGCAGATGGAGTTTAATTTAGATAAATGTGAGGTGATGCATTTTGGTAGATCGAATCGGACCGGGACCTACTCCGTTAATGGTAGGGCGTCGGGGAGAGTTATAGAACAAAGAGATCTAGGAGTACAGGTTCATAGCTCCTTGAAAGTGGAGTCACAGGTGGATAGGGTGGTGAAGAAGGCATTCAGCATGCTTGGTTTCATTGGTCAGAACATTGAATACAGGAGTTGGGATGTCTTGTTGAAGTTGTACAAGACATTAGTAAGGCCACACTTGGAATACTGTGTACAGTTCTGGTCACCCTATTATCGAAAGGATATTATTAAACTAGGAAGAGTGCAGAAAAGATTTACTAGGATGCTACCGGGACTTGATGGTTTGACTTATAGGGAGAGGTTGGATAGACTGAGACTTTTTTCCCTGGAGAGTAGGAGGTTAAGGGGTGATCTTATAGAAGTCTATAAAATAATGAGGGGCATAGATAAGGTAGGTAGTCAAAATCTTTTCCCAAAGGTAGGGGAGTCTATAACGAGGGGACATAGATTTAAGGTGAGAGGGGAGAGATACAAAAGGGTCCAGAGGGGCAATTTTTTCACTCAAAGGGTGGTGAGTGTCTGGAACGAGCTGCCAGAGGCAGTAGTAGAGGCGGGTACAATTTTGTCTTTTAAAAATCATTTGGACAGTTACATGGGTAAGATGGGTATAGAGGGATATGGGCCAAGTGCAGGCAATTGGGACTAGCTTAGTGGTATAAACTGGGCGATATGGACATGTTGGGCCGAAGGTCCTGTTTCCATGTTGTAAACTTCTATGATTCTATGGTCATTGAGGCCAATAGTAGCATGCCTAAAGCTACCCTGACTGACATCAGCGAACTAACTCAGCACAGATCGAGAGATACAAAACTTTCTGATTTGTATGCCTTACAGGTTATATTTATCAACTGAGCCATTGAAGAGCTCTTAACTTAATTTTCCCCCAATTTGTATCTTTTTTTTCTCCCCTCCTCTGCCAAAGGGCTGAACTATGCTCGGGTATGGTGAACCAAAGGTGACATGAGGAGAAACTTTATCACGCAGCAAGTAGTTATGATCTGGAATGCGGTGCCTGAAAGTTTGGTGGAAGTAGATTCAATCGTGGCTTTCAAAAAGAAATTGGATAAATACTTGAAGGGAAAAAAATTGCAGGACTACGGGGAAAGAGCAGGGGAATGGGACTAACTGGATTCCTCTTACAAAGCCGGCACGGGCTCGAAGGGCGGAATGGCCTACTTCTGTGGTTCTATGATTCTATTACACACAGATGTCACCAAGCCTTCATTTTCTTGAACAAATGGACCTGCTTCAAGGTGTGATTTTAGACGATGAGTATTGACAGGATACCTGACCTTGGGGGAGAGACATCATGATCACCCTCAAACCTCCGCTGGCGCTTTTTTTTCTGGTACAGCACAGTATCTCCTTAAAGATGCAAAATGGCAGGAGCTTGTAACCAGCCACCTCCCTACCCCACTGGCAGCCATTACTGTGGTGCGGGAGGAAAGGAAGGGAAGAAAAATATAAACCACCCTATCATTTTGATTTCTTTTTGGATATAAAACTTCCCTTTTATATTTTTGCTCCTTTTCCTTTGTATAATTGCCCTTCTGTGCCACGTACAATATCGTGCACACGGCCCTTGCATTAACGTCTCTCTCAAACAAGCTACTGGGAGGCGCGATAGAGCGGGAGAGTCTACAGTTTTGGTCTCCTTACCAAAGTAAGGATATACTTGCCTTGGAGGCGGTGCAGTGAAGGTTCATTTGATTGATTCTTGGGATGAGAGGGTTTATCCTATGAGGAGAGATTGAGTAGAATGGGCCTGTACTCTCTGGAGTTTAGAAGAATGAGAGGTGATCTTATTGAAATAACAGAAAAGGTTCTGAGGGGGCTTGACAGGGTGGATGCCGAGAGATTGTTTCATCTGGTTGGAGAGTCTAGAACAAGGGGGCATAGTCCAGGATAAGGGGTCGGCCATTTAGGACTGAGATGAGGAGGAATTTCTTCACTCAGAGTTGTGAACCTTTGGAATTCGCTCCCCCAGAGGGCTGTGGATGCTGAGTCATTGAATATATTCAAGGCTGAGATCGATAGATTTTGGACTCTTGGGGAATCAAGGGATATGGGGATCGGGCGGGAAAGTGAAGTTGAGGTTGAAGATCAGCCTTGATCTTGAATGGTGGAGCAGGCTCGAGGGGCCATATGGCCTGCTCCTATTTCTTATGTTCTTATGGGATTGAGTGACCTTTTCGCCATCGCTTTCTTGAGGTCAGGAACTCAACATGTTGGACGTTGCTAATGAATTAACTCATGTCCTACCACGGTTATTTTTGTTTTCTCTCCTTGCTTCATTGACATTTTACTTATGTTTTTCACTGGTCTATTTTTCTGTTCTAAAGAATTAGGAGTTGTATTTCAAGTATTCTCTGATTTATTATGCTGTACATGTTTGCTAAAATTTCTTCTGTTCAGTAAACAAAATATACATGTGCCCTTTGGATATCTGATTTTGCCATTTTAAGCCATGATTGTTTTGCTACGTGAAATTATCACGGTAGTTTTGCATTGGGCATGCAAGAAAAGTGTCTAAGAGGGGGGTTCTACTAATAGTATTTTGAATGGAACAAGACAGGTTCCATATTTCTGAATGTGCTGCAGCCGTGCTACTGTGGAGGATTTAGTGGATCTTTACCGGAACGTGGTGTGACTGTCAATGATCCACAATCAAAGACCTCCCAGTGCCCAGAGAGCTGCGGCAAGAGACAAGTAAAGTCAGCTTTCTCCTGAATGCACGGTAGCTTCATTAGTTTAATGCATGTGTTCTGATGGGGATGATGTATTTACTAGAAAGGGAAGGACTGGGCTTTTCAGACTAGAGGTGCTCCTTTGAATGTGACTCAGCTGGCACAGGCTGGCCTATGCTTGAATCAAATCATTGATTACACCAAACTGCAGGATAATAACAATCTATTTGTTTTTAGGATTTAATGTAGTAGGCAGGCATCCAATGCTGTTATTGTTTTCAATACAGATAAAAAGCTATTTTACTTGACTAGACTGTGCGAGATGCTGAACAAATATTAAACTAGAAAGTCATACCTTTTTTGTGATAACTTCATGTGTCTGGATATTTAGTCATTTCATTAACATTAAAAACTTCTATTCCATAAACCTAGCAGTTAGCCATTCTTGACCTTGTGCAGGTATGTTAACATTCTTGGCTATTGGATTTGTGTTGAATGATACATAATTGATTGTATCTGTTGAAAATTTGAATACGCTTGACAACAAAGTTGTTAATAGGAAAAGTATAGTGGGTAAAACCTGTGTTGAAAATGAGTGGGAAGGGCAAATTTAATTTGAGTTTGCACCAAGTAATGTGGAATAAATGCATTTTATGAAGTGTGAAAATATTCTTAGATATGTTTAGATACACAAAGATGACACTGTGAAGAATCACATTTGTTTTGGTGATGTGTGTTGCCTTTTATAAGGGCACATGTCCTCTTTCTATTTTTCCTCCCAATTTCATCCCTTGCAGGCTACCTTCACACAGGTGAATGTTCTGAATGCTGATCACCACCATTCCAACTCTCCATCAGCTATCAGGTGGCATGAGAGCAGCTGAGTGGAACACTCCTTCCAATTTTCCCTCCTTCCTGCAGGGAAACATTTTTGCCTTTGTTTGGCAGCTCCCTGTGTGATGTGGCGAGATAAGGAATTCAGTGGAGTGTATCAAACATGCATCTCAGCAATCTCTGGAACTGTATATTGGTGCCACTTGTGCCCCTTTAAACCAAATGTTATGTAGGTCCGTGTTTTTGATTGTGTGCTATGTTTTAATAATTTAATGTAAAAATTTGGATTGAATGTGATTCTCTTCCAATTAGACATTTGGGCAAATTTAAAATTCAAACCATTGTTTGTTTCAATTTTTAAAAAAAATGAAGGTCTGGGCAAGGAAAGAGAATATCCGCTCCTAATTCATTCACTCCCTTCACCACCGGCGCACAGTGGCTGCAGTGTGTACCATTCACAGGATGCATTGCAGCAACTCGCCAAGGCTTCTTTGGCAGCACCTCCAAAACCTGCGACCTCAACCACCTAGAAGGACAAGTGTACGGAGTCGTACAACACCAGGTTATAGTCCAACAGCTTTATTTGAAAGCACAAGCTTTCAGAGCTTTGCTCCTTCGTCAGGTGAGTGAAGGGTTCCATAAAGGCACAGCATATATAGTCAGAGAACAATGCCTGGTGATTACAGATAATCTTTCCAACTACCCGTTATCACATCTCGGCATAGAGATAATCACAGCAATCAAAGGAGCGGATGGTGTTCAGACAGGTTAGTCAGGGACACATTACATCCAAGAATACTGAGTACACAAGGGGTCAGATAACAAAGACAGAGAGAGAGAGAGAGGGACCCGAAAGGCAGAGAGAGAGAGAATGACCAGTTGTATTAAAAACAGATAACTTTTTTTCGCTGGTGGGGCTACATGTAGCGTGACATGAACCCAAGATCCCGGTTGAGGCCGTCCTCATGGGTGCGGAACTTGGCTATCAATTTCTGCTCGACGATTTTGCGTTGTCGTGTGTCTCGAAGGCCGCCTTGGAGAACGCTTACCTGAAGATCGGAGGCTGAATGTTCTTCGCCATGTTCTTCGCAGCCTTCAACATGTCATGAATGACAACGAACACCTCGCTAAGGCCATCCCCACGCCTCCAATACTCGCCTTCAAACAGCCACCTAACCTCAAACGGACCATCGTTCGCAGCAAATTACCCAGCTTTCAGGAGAACAATGTCCACGACACCACACAACCCTGCCACGGCAACCTCTGCAAGACATGCCAGATCATCGACACAGATACCACCATCACACGAGAGGACACCACCCACCAGGTACATGGTTCATACTCCTGTGACTCGGCCAATGTTGTCTACCTCATACGTTGCAGGAAAGGATGCCCCGGAGCATGGTACATCGGCGAGACCATGCAGACACTGCGACAATGGATGAACAGACACTGTACAACAATCGCCAGACAGGAGGTTCCCTCCCTGTCAGGGAACACTTCAGCAGTCAAGGACATTCAGCCTCCGATCTTCGGGTAAGCGTTCTCCAAGGCGACCTTCGAGACACACGACAACGCAAAATCGTCGAGCAGAAATTGATAGCCAAGTTCCGCATCCATGAGGACGGCCTCAACCGGGATCTTGGGTTCATGTCACGCTACATGTAACCCCACCAGTGAAAAAAAGTTATCTGTTTTTAATACAACGGGTCATTCTCTCTCTCTGCCTTTCGGGTCCCTCTCTCTCTCTCTCTCTGTCTTTGTTATCTGACCCCTTGTTTATTCAGTATTCTTGGATGTAATGTGTCCCTGACTAAACTGTCTGAACACCATCCACTCATAGAGTCATAGAGCACGGATAGAGGCCCTTCGGCCCATCGTGTCCGCGCCGGCCATCAGCCCTGTCTACTCTAATCCCATATTCCAGCATTTGGTCCGTAGCCTTGTATGCTATGGCATTTCAAGTGCTCATCCAAATGCTTCTTGAATGTTGTGAGGGTTCCTGCCTCCACAACCCTTTCAGGCAGTGAGTTCCAGACTCCAACCACCCTCTGGGTGAAAAAGTTCTTTCTCAAATCCCCTCTAAACCTCCCGCCTTTTACCTTGAATCTATGTCCCCTTGTTATAGAACCCTCAACGAAGGGAAAAAGCTCCTTAGTATCCATCCTATCTGTGCCCCTCATAATTTTGTACACCTCAATCATGTCCCCCCTCAGCCTCCTCTGCTCCAAGGAAAACAAACCCAATCTTCCCAGCACTCCTTTGATTGCTGTGATTATCTCTATGCCGAGGTGTGATAACGGGCAGTTGGAAAGATTATCTGTAATCACCAGGCATTGTTCTCTGACTATATATATGGTGCCTTTATGGAACCCTTCACTCACCTGACGAAGGAGCAAAGCTCCGAAAGCTTGTGATTTCAAATAAAGCTGTTGGACTATAACCTGGTGTTGTAAGACTCCGTACATTTGTCCACCCCAGTCCATCACTGGCATCTCCACATCATAGAAGGACAAGGGCAGCAGGCACATGGGAACATCACCACCTGCACGTTTCCCTCCAAGTCACACATCATCCGGACTTGGAAATATATCGCCGTTCCTTCATCGTCGCTGGGTCGAAATCCTGGAACTCCCTTCCTAACAGCACTGCGGGAGAACCTTCACCACGCGGACTGCAGCGGTTAAAGAAAGCAGCTCACCACCACCTTCTGATGGGCAATAAATGCTGGCCTCGCCAGCGATGCCCACATCCCATGAACGAATTAAAAAAAATCTGTGCAGTTCCCATCTGTTGCTCTGCATGATAATAATGAAAATGGTATAGCAAAGTGTTAGCTATGAAATTATACTGGACTTGGCATATTTATATCACAGTGCAAGTTTATATAACATAGCAAAATAAGGATTCCCACAAAAAAAGTTGATATTGGTGAGTATAAATAGCACGTCATAGAGACAGGAAAGTTCCAGATATGATTCTTGATCTGTGTTGAATTAATTGATCTCAGTTGGGGCAGAAGTGAGGGCCTTACTCTTGGGTTCAATGTCCCCTAGTTAGCGAGGAGGAAAAAAACATTAGTATCCTTAGTTTCTATCCATTGACCCCTATTGGAAAGCGCATGAATGTGGATGTTGGGTGAGGACAGGATGAGGTTCCGCTTGTGATGTCTCTCATGTTCAAATAGCCTGATCGTACTTACTGTCTAGGCTCACACATTAAAGCTGGATTGGGTGAGGTTCTGGAGAGCTGCCAGCATTCATGCATCCCACATTGTCACCTCCTTTCAGGAGGAGAGAAAATTGATGGATAAATAAATAAGTGAATATAAAATTGTGCCCATAGTGTTTTGGGCCAGTTTATGTTCACTATATACAGTGGCTGACACCATATCTACTGTGGTGAAGTTATATATTTATTCACTCACTGATGGCTTGGAAATGGTATTGAAGAAAATGCATTTTCTTTCTACACTATGCGCGGTAGAGAAATACAGATTGGCTCTGTACAATGAGGAAATCTCGAGAATGATGGTTGTTGGTTTTGACACTGCTGCAGTGCTGAACTGTCTGACCAATATGTGTACACTGTTTGGAACTACTTTATCAGTTTTCCCAAATTACAATTAATATTATAAACTATTCCTTTCTGTGTTCAAGGAAAGTATTAAAAGTGAATATTAGCCATTGGATGAAGCCTATCACTTCCAAGCTGTACAAAGTTGCTGTGACAGGAGATTTCTTTGTGAGGATGAGCTTTCTGTGTAAGGTGGAGCCAGGTGGGCTGATTGGCTGCCCTCGTCTGTACTTATCTTTCTGATCTCATTATGTAGCAAAGATGTGATAATGGTAATAAGCGGTGCTGAAAAAATAATCTGGGTCCTGGCCAAGACCCTAGAATTTGTACGCTGTCCGGTGATTTTAATTAATCAAAATCCAATTGTCTTGAACCACTAAATGATAAGATCAAATGTCGAGTTATTTTTCTTGAAGAATCAAATGAACTCTACCGTGTAAAATGAAATCAGGTGATTCTGTATACCAGTGCAAGCTTTGAGCTGGTCCCTGCACCTGTTTTCAGCACCTAACTTTTTTGATTGTGTAGGAGAACGGCATTTAAAAAATATTTTCTCCTTTTAAAATATGGCCCGTACTCTTGCAATAATAGACTGCAGGGCCAAACAATGTCATTATCCCTGCAGCCTAAGCGCTCTATATGTCTTCTGTTTCAGTGTAGACATCAGACTGCCACCCAGCACCAGATCAGGCATGAATTGCCTTTTTTTAATGAACAGCTTGGCGCATGGCCTTAACTCCCTGGCAGTTTTCACAGAACAGTACTGCATTCCTCAGCATTATTGACCAGAATCAGGAGTTCCACCATATCTTGCAGTAAAGAAATCGGTCACTAGACATCGAACCTCTGCAGTGCTAAACACAATTTTTTTTCAGATCATCAAATGAAAATAGAAACTGACTTGGCATGAGTAGAATACAGCAGTACTTTTTATATACAATTAAAAGTGGTTTTGATGAAAGTTCAAAAACGTTTATAAATTCTGCAGAATCCAACTAGCTTAGAACCACTCTGTTGTCATCACTCGATTTCTCAGTACGCACACTAGGAACAGGAGTAGGCCATTCAGCCCCTTGAGCCTGTCCCGCCATTCAATTCGATCATGGCTGATCTGTGTCTCAACTCCATTTACCTATCTTGGTTCCATATCCCTTAATACTCTTACCGAACAAAAACCTTAGCAATTTCATTTTTCGAAATATTCGCCTGACCTAGCTTCAACAGCTTTTTGAGGGAGAGTTTCAGATTTCCACAGCCCTTTTTGTGAAGAAGTGCTTCCTGACATAACCCTGAACGGCTTGGCTCTAATTTTAAGATTGTGTCCCCTTGTTCTGGATTCCCCTACCAGAGGAAATAGTTTCTCTTTATCAACCCTATCAAATCCTTTATTCATCTTAAACACCTCAATTAGACCACCTCTTAATCTTCTGTACTCCAGGGAATACAAGCCTAGTCTATGCAACCTGACCTAATTTAACCCTGTTTTGCCTCTGTATCATTCTGGTGAATTCCCCTCTCCAAGGCCAATATATCCTTCCTGAGGTGCGGTGTCCAGAACTGAATGCAGTACTCTAGATGTGGTCTAACCAGAGCTTTATACATCGATGGCATAAATTCCACCCCTTTGTAATCCTCTAAAGAACTGTCTTGTGGTTTGTACAAATCTCAGTTTATGCACATAAGTCTCAGACAATACACTGATGAAAACTAAAAGAAGCAGAATAAAATTTTCACTTCTGGGAGTACTACATATATGTCATAAATTGAAAGCTAGTTCCCTGAACCATTAATAACAAGGAGTGTTAACGTGTTGTATTTATTTGGCATTGAAGAGACAAGAGCTCCTGGCTTGAGGCAGTCAGGAGGAAGGATTGATGTGTGCTGCCCAGGAACAGTGAGGTTGCTTTGTTCTGTCAGGGTCGTCTTCTCCATGGGTTTCATGATACCTCTAATATGTACCATAGCAACATTGGTACAAAGTTTAAAAATGGAAACATTTAAATGCATAGACCTACTTTCAGTTGCCTTGGAATAAATCTGATTGAAGAAAACATTTATTTTGCGGTTCAGCACTATTTCTAGTTTGTGTGCTGTATTCCATTCACCTATTGTTCATTCAGGTCAGGAAAGACGTCAATGATACTTGTACACTGTCAAAATGCATATTTCAAAAGAATGTGCTGTGAATATCGAAATCACATTATCCAATTCATGAGGTACCACCCATGTATCGTTATTAGCTTGACTCAGTGATAACATTCTTCCACTCTAGTCAGAAAGTCGTGAGTTCAAGTCCCGCTCCAGGACTTGAGCACACAGATCTAGGATGACACTTCAGTGCTATACTGAGAGAGTGCTGCATTGATAAAGATGCGGTCTTTCAAATGCTCCGTCTGCCTGTTCAGTTGGATGTAAAAGATCCCATGGCACTTTGTTGAAGAGCGGGGAGTTTTCCCAATGTGCTGGTCAACGTTCATCCTTCAATGAACACGGCCAAAAAACAAGAGTAATTGGTCATTTATCTCACTGTTGTGTGCAAATTGGCTGCTGAATTTGCCTACAAGATAACAATGTAAAAGTAATTAATTGGCTGTGAAGCACTTGGTGATCATCCTGATGACGTGAAGGGTGCTATATAAATGCGTTAATTTAAAAGCAAATTCATTCCTTTTTATGCTTTCTTTCTACATTTTCTTTCTTTGGAGCTATTTTCAAAAGTGTCAAAGCTTCAATCGTGCAGTCCAGTTTTCGGAGCAGCACACTACATACACCTGACGATAACATGATCTTTTCTGTTGGAATCCGTTCATCTTCTGCTAATTTAGATTTTTCCCCATTTCTTTTGCAGTGTAGAAGGTTCAATACTGTACATTAGGCAGTAATCTGGAAGTTGGCAGTTTGATCTGGAGAATGAACACTTATATTTCTAGGCAGTTGCTGCTGATTTTGAATTCCAGCTGTTGAGGGGTTATCCTATTTAATGCCGAAGCATTTTCAGCCATCTCTCGGCCTATAGTAAATGATAAATCGGACATTGGAAGAGAATACACAAAACACCTGGTAGAGAGTGGACAAGCAGTGTATTTCCTACAATCTGGATCTACAATTTCACAAAAAAACATGGCCCACAGAGTAACTGGTGATTTGTGTGAACGTAAGTCGAGAAATTCTTCGGTTGGTGGCCTTTAATGAATCTCTTCAACATCACGATAAGCAGCAGAAGGCGCCAGTTTTTTTACAGCCCCACTTACCCCACAGATGGAGGAAAGATTTCAGCCATATCAAACTACGATAAAAATATGCTGCAATCCCCTATTTTAAAATGTTTGGTAATTTTGTACTGAAGTAAAATGTTACTTGGCAGCAGATTTCCCTGGTTGTTGTTCCTCTAGCGTGAAAAATATTTTACCGATGATTTCAAAAGAACGACTAAATTACTTCCTCAGCAATTTTTATGAAATTTTATATTTTTTGAATTTATGTTCATTAAGATGAATGGTATTAGTGCTGAGGAATGCAATAATGTTGGCACCTAAAGGTAAGTGCTCCCAGGTTGGGGCTTGCAATGCCAGTAGCAAAGTAAAGCTCTTTTTTTCTGCCACAAGATTGTGTCTCATCCCAATCTTGGGAGCGCATTCCGAGCTGCACCAGTGTGAATTTTCCTACTTCCCACCTCTCTCATCCTTGTGGCTTTTATGTGAGACTGAGAAATTATTGCAAATTTGCGGATGGTTCTAATCTGACTGGGGACCGGATTAAGACTGTCCCAAATCATTTCATACAGGAATCCTATAGCTGGAATCTGATCCAGTGTTCCCAGGGTGGAGTGACATTTACAGAGAGCACGTCAGGAAATCGCAAAGGCACTGCCCATGATTTTCGATCCATTCATTTTAATGAATGGAAAATTGAGGCCCGCACACTTGTTAATTCTTCCATTGCTAAATACTCACTCAAACTTCCGGTTGATTAGCCATCAGATGCAGTTGGTGAACAGCATTATTATCACTTACTACTGTTTTCTTTAATGCTTCCTTTTGACATATTGATAGATTCTTAGCTCTCCTATCTAATTGTCAATGTACATTTAAGGTTAGTTGGTGTAATTTTTCTGTTATCTGGAAAGGTTCTCTCTAACCTCGAGTGTGTGCATATATCTCATCTAATCTCCCAGACAAGGAAGACAGTTTTGCTGCATGTGTACATTTCTGTCTAGAAAGTGACTACATACTGACAGGAATTCAGCTGACTCCACTGCTTTTGTAATTGTTTTGAGTGTGTCAAATCATTCTATTTTCACTCCATTCTCCACAGGCTATACTATATAAGATCTTGCAGCCAGGGAGATAAGCAGGCAAACAACATGTTCTCATGCCTCATCTGCCCATGGCTACACATTATTCTGTAACCACTTGTCCTCCGATTTTCTCACGAGGTACCTTCACTCCCCCAGGAACCTTCTCAGGGTCGTGCGGCTGAGAGTGGGCTGTGTGCTAAATGACGTAAGGTCAGCTGGCCTCAACCCAAATCCAAGAGGAAACCAGAACTAAGCTCACGGTTCCTCATAGGAGGATAGGAACAGGAGTACGGTGTTCAGCTCCTCCAGCCTGTTCCGTGGCTGATCTGTACCTCAACTCCATTCACCTCCCTTTGATCTATCCCCCTTGATAATCTTACCGAATAAAAATCTGTTGATCTCAGTCTTGAAAACTACAATTGACCCAGCATCTACAGCCTTTTGGGGCAGAGAATTCCAGATTTCCACTACCCTTTGTGTGAAAAAATTCTTCTTGATTTCACTCCTGAATGGCCCAGCTCTAATTTTAAGATTGTTCCCCCGTCCAGAGAAAATAGTTTACCTGTAGCTACCCTTTCGAATCCAGATATCATTTTAAACACCTCAATTAGTTCACCCCTCAACCTTCTAAACGCAGGGGAATACAAGCCAAGTTTTTGCAACCTGACCTCATAATTTAACCCTTTAAGCCCTGGTATCAGTCTGGTGAACCTCCGCTGCATCCTATCAAGGTCAATGTATCCTTCCTGAGGTTCGGTGCCCAAAACTGAACGCAGTACTCCTGATGGGGTCTGACCAAAACTCGACAACTGAAGCATAAATTCCTCCTCTTTGTATTCCAGTCCCCTTGAGGTCAAGACCAACATTTCATTAGCCTTTTTAATTACTTTTTGTAACTGGGCACTAATTTTTAGTGATTCGTGTACCTGGACACACACACATCCCTTTCTTCCTCCACACTTCCTAATCTCATTATTTTGTACCACTTTTACTAATTGGTGATTGGTGTAAGAAGTAAAAATGAACATATTAAATTGGTACATTAAGAGGGACAGCATTTAGGTCATAGAATATTTATAGTCAGTGTTAGAAAAGTTCTAGCTAAATTCTAACCTGTGCTCTACCAGATCAAAAGTGTTAAGTGTTCATTGTACTAAATCTGAAACAGCATTGCGGGTCCTTATTTTGAAGAATACAAATGTAAAAGTAAAATAGACACAGAAAATATTGGTACCTTGAAACAAGTACAGACATCATGTCAGCCTTGGCTCAGTGGGAGCACTCTTGTCTCTGAGTCAGAAGGTTTTGAGTTCATGGCCCACTTGAGATTTGAGCACATAATCAAGGCTGACACTACAGTGGAGTACCAAGGGAGTGCTGCACTGTCGGAGGTGCTGTTTTTCAGATGAGACATTGAACCGAGGCCCCGTCTCGGATGGATGTAAAAGATCCCACAGCACTATTAGAAGAACAGTTGGAGAGTTTTCCCCGGTGTCCTGGCCAATATTTATCCCTCAACCAGCATCACTAAAACTGATTATCAATCATTATTTCATTGCTGTTTGTGGGACCTTGCTGTGCGCAAATTGGCTATCGCATTTCCAACACTTCAAAAACACTTAATTGGCGATGAAGCAACTTAGGATGTCCTGAGATTGTGAAAGTTGCCACATAAATGCAATGTTTTTTCTTTCCTTCTATAATAACTAATTCTTTTTAGCTGTGGTGCATTTTGAAGCAAATCTCGATTTTAGAACCTGAGAAAGCATGGATCAAGAAAAGGTCATTTGGTGCATCAAACCTACTCCTCTCACCGACCCTATGCAATTTGTAGCATCATGCACTCCTGCGAAAATGTTCCAAATAACTTTTCCTGATTTTTCTTTTGTAATTGACCTAAACTCCAGAATATCTGTCAAATATTGGCTTATCCACTGGATTTGCTTCTGTGTGGGGTATATTTTCTATGCATACTTTTCTTTTTTACATTTGTTCTTTTCTAAATGAGGAGCCATGGTGGTGGATGATGGAACCTTGCAACTTAAACTATTTACCTTAGATGGTAACTTTGCATGATAGGATTATTCCTATTAGCTTGGGAATGTAGTAGCATCAATACCCTACCTACGATCATCTTTGCCCATGCTTACTCTTATGATCTTCGGATCAGATACTTAGCCAGCTATCTTTAAAAGGAGTTGTATTTCCTGAGAGTGTGTCCTACATGTTATTAGTGGGCAGGGTGGGGGGGGGGAGGGGAGGAGGAATGTCTTGCACTCTCTTCTCTCGCTTGAGTTATTGGTTTTCTGCTTGTTTCCTCTAGTTTGTGCTCACAGTCCAATCAACCCAGCTCTCAACATTTTCACTCCTCTGAATCTGTCCCATAAATTGGTGTCCTTTTGAAGATAGGCTGCCCAAAATTGCACTCTGTTTTTAAATGTGGCTTCACCAATAATGACCTATACAATGTTGAAATAATTTATTTTGACTTAAAAATCAAATCCTCTTTTGAGGTGCACCACAGCATTGAATGCTTATGTCACAGCAGACCACATTCACTGCCTACGTTCACCATGCAGACAATAATTGCACCAAAATCTTTTTCATTTTCTTCATTCAGTTCAGAGAAACTTGGGTGTCCACATACAAGGAACACAAAAAGTTAGTATGCAGGTACAGCAGGCAGTTAGGAAAGCAAATGGCATGTTGGCCTTTATTACAAGGGGGTTGGAGTACAAGAGTAAGGAAGTCTTACTACAGTTCGACAGGACTTTAGTGAGACCTCACCAGGAGTACTGCGTAGAGTTTTGGTCTCCTTATGTGAGGAAGGATATACTTGCCTTGGAGGCGGTGCAACGAAGGTTCACTAGATTAATTCCTGGGATGAGAGGGTTGTCTTATGAAGAGAGGTTGAGTATACTCTCTGAAGTTTAGAAGAATGAGAGGTGATCTCATTGAAACATATAAGATTATGAAGGGGCTTGACAGGATAGATGCAGAGAGATTGTTTCCCCTGGCTAGAGAGTCTAGAACTAGGGGGCATAGTCGCAGGATAAGGGGGTCAGCCATTTAAGACTGAGGTGAGGAGGAATTTCTTCACTCAGAGGGTTGTGAATCTTTGGACTTCTCTACCCCAGTGGGCTGTGGATGCTGAGTCATTTAATATATTCAAAGCTGAGATAGATAGACTTTTGGACTCTAAGGGAATCAAGAGATATTGGGATTGGGCAGGAAAACGGAGTTGAGGTTGAAGATCAGCCATGATCTGATTGAATGGCTTACTCCCGTTCCTATTTCTTATGTTCCTCCAATGATGCACTCATTTTCACGGTGATGAGGAGTCAGCAAGGCATTTAGACTGCTCCAGCAAAGAGCACTGCAGGAATGAATGGTCATGTTTTGTGATGCTAGCGTCTATGGTTCTTGAATGAGCTCCTTTAACAAGAAGGACTAGCCCCTTCCACAACCACTATGAGTTTGATGTGTGTTCAGTCAGCAGGAGATGCAATTTGGACATGGCAGACTATGTTCAGTTTTCCTTTATCTCACTCCTGCTGAGATACTCTGTCCAGCAGCTCAGCCAAGAATGGACTAAACCTGGCCAACAGAGCCGAGTGCATTTAGATCATAGGCAGACATGTAAGAAGATTATTCATGCATCTTTTGGGTCAGCTAAGATGAATGGTTTAGTAAATAATAAATATTGAGGGCACTGTATACTGAATGGAAATAAGTTTGACGTCCTGTTGTAAGGCAGCAAAGTGTATCACGAAGGGGGAAATAAATAAATGGATAGAAGCAACTAAAATTAGGATTACAGTAAAATTAACCATTAGCCCAGAAATCCCTATCTTGCTGGTATTGTGGTATAGTAAATTAGGAGATGAGACATATAAGCAGATGTTGGCTGACAAGAGCTTAAAGGAAAACAAATCTGTTGAGCACATTCGATGAATACTGGAAATAGTATATTTCTAAAACGTAGTTAATAAAGAAACTCACTCCCTGTGGTACATTTCAAAGGATACACTCAGATTAATGAATTGTCCACAACAAAAGATTCGATTATGTTGATTATAGTAATTCTTCAGTTATTATTTTTCATTTGAAGTGATAAATATAAATAAGCAACCTCTTTTGATTAAGACATTAGTCACTTAATGGTTGACAGAATAAGTACAAAAGTGTGGTGCAGATGAAATGCATGTTCTAGAAACAGTTTTTTTTTAACGCTGTATTAACATGTCATCCATTATTGGTAAAATGTAGCTATTTTCTTTTAAAAGGTGATCCAGGTTACATCGCAACCTGAAATTGATGGTTTATTTGTGTTTTTTTGGAGGGTAAAGTTTAGCACAACTCAAGGTGAGGCATGGAAAATGGAATAGTTTCTTATTTTCAACACCCAATGCTAGCATCAAGCATTCCCAGGCCAGGTATAATGTAGATTAGATACAGGCAAGTTTGCTGTACTCTGCTCCAACAAAGTGTCAAACCCAACTTAAGATGGTCCATTTGACATTTTTCATTTCCCACTCCGGCCGTCCTTGAGGCTTCTCTGATTGAAATTGCCAATTTAGGGCTATTAAGTACTGAATTAGGAGAATTTTTGAGCCATGGGCCCGCATCCACTAGGAATTGGTTGCAATTGCCCACACTGATTTGATGTTGGACTCCAACAGCAACACCCCATTAGTTTAGGCTGGACGGAAATCCCTTATTCTGTTGTTTTTTTTGTGGTTGAATGTATTAGTTTACTAAGCTCACCCTTTACCAAGTGCAATGATCAAACCCTTTGCTGGTTTCTCAGTACTGAAGCATAGGAAGGGAAAGAGCACTTATATTACTGTATCAGATTCCCATTTCTCGCTGTATTCCTGCAAATGTTCTTGTATCTATTTTTTGTACCTCTTCTGTTCCTTTCACTCTGTCTGTCAGCTTCTTAGTCTTCTATTATTTAGCTTATTTGTGTCACTGCAGGATGCACACAGCAGTCCTTGCTCCCAAAGAGACTTTAACACTCCATGGCCATACTGCTAACTTAGTTACAGTCAGCAGATGTGTGTAGCAGCTACCTTCCCAAGAAATTATTTATTTTCTTGTATTTCATTTGAAAACTAGCAAATTCATGGACAGGTGTGGTATTATATACTTTAAATAAGATAAATGATGGAGCTTGGTTGTTTATTGAAAAATGAAGTGTACTCGCGTTGTACCTTTTTAACAGTCTGCTTGGGTTGTATAAAGTTTATGAAGTCTTGAAATTCTATGAAATACATAAATTCATTTTATAGAGTCGTACTTCAATTTTAAGAGACATTGCTAACGAGTCCCTGGCTTTGCAGAACTTCACGGCTTCCACATAAGCCATGGAACCATTGAGAAACATACAGTCCTTGGTATTAATAACTTGGTCACTCTTTGGGCTTATGACCTACCTGGCCAAACATCACTGCTAATTGTGTGGTAAACCACTAAACCTCACTGCATATGTATATAGGTCCAATTTGAAATGTTATCACGAAAGCTTTGATTTTTAAACAAGATAGATAATTGTGAGTTCAGTGACCACAAAATAGTTTCAAATCAGATTTTTATTATTTTTTCATGTCTCTTTTGGGAGTTGGCAACTTCTGTTCTTTTGTGTGCTCCAAAATCCAAGCTTGATGTTGAATGTGATTGACATCTTTACAAAAGAAGTTTAGTTGCAACCTTAAAGCCCTGTTTGAAGGTCTTTATAGATAACTGATGGTTAAAACCAGCAGGCATCTACACTTCAGAGGTTTGCCAATACTACTCACACAGCAGATGTCAGTATTGTTTTAATGGTATCTCAGCATGTTGGATTGAGTTGCCAGTCATGGCCATTTGCTTTTTCAGTCTTCCCCTGCAGTGTAACCTGTAGGGCCTAGATTCCAGTGGTGATATCTTTCAGTTTCTTGAATGAATACTTCAGAATGATTGCGGAAATGAAGGTGAAGCGGTTTGGGATGAAAAGTGGGATGGATTAAACTAAATTGTTTTTGAAAGCGCCTGTGGTTGACTTGGGATGGAATTGGGGGTGACTTGTCAATCCTGGTTTATCAATCTGCAGGAGACTTGGGCTTCAGAATGCAGAATGGATAGAAATACCTTTGTAGCTGTTCTCCAATGTATCCTTTATGAATTCTGCGTCAGAATGTCTTTTTTCCTATTAGGGCAAATTGTAACTTTAGGGCTGCCAACGTTTTCCGTGCTTCTATTTTCAAAATGAACCAAAAAAGAGACAAAATGGGAAGATGCTGTACAATTTATTTTACTTGCAGTATTTTTTTTCAAGTTGCTCACAATTTGAACCATATAGCATTTGCTGTTGACATTGTCCTGATACCACTATTTTTTTTTATTTGTTCATGGGATGTGGACGTCGCTGGCAAGGCCAGCATTTATTGCCCAACCCGAATTGCTCTTGAGAAGGTGGTGGTGAGCTGCCGCCTTGAACCGCTGCAGTCCGTGTGGTGAAGGTTCTCCCACAGTGCTATTAGGAAGGGAGTTCCAGGATTTTGACCCAGCGACGATGAAGGAACGGCGATATATTTCCAAGTTGGGATGGTGTGTGACATGGAGGGGAACGTGCAGGTGGTGTTATTCCCATGTGCCTGCTGTCCTGGTCCTTCTAGGTGGTAGAGGTCGCGGATTTGGGAAGTGCTGTCGAAGAAGCCTTGGCGAGTTGCTGCAATGCATCCAGTGAATGGTACACACGGCAGCCACGGTGCGCCGGTGGTGAAGGGAGTGAATGTTTAGGGTGGTGGATGGGGAGCCAATCAAGCGGGCTGCTTTGTCCTGGATGGTGTCGAGCTTTTTGAGTGTTGTTGGAACTGCACTCATCCAGGCAAGTGGAGAGTATTCCATCGCACTCCTGACTTGTGCCTTGTAGATGGTGGAAAGGCTTTGGGGAGTCAGGAGGTGACTCACTCACCGCAGAATACCCAGTCTCTGACCTGCTCTTGTAGCCACAGTATTTATGTGGCTGGTCCAGTTAAGTTTCTGGTCAATGGTGACCCCCAGGATGTTGATGGTGGGGGATTCGACGATGGTAATGCCGTTGAATGTCAAGGGGAGGTGGTTAGACTCTCTCTTGTTGGAGATGGTCATTGCCTGGCACTTATCTGGCGCGAATGTTACTTGCCACTTATGAGCCCAAGCCTGGATGTTGTCCAGGTCTTGCTGCATGCGGGCACGGACTGCTTTATTATCTGAGAGATTGCGAATGGAACTGAACACTGTGCAACCATCAGCGAACATCCCCCTTTCTGACCTTATGATGGAGGGAAGGTCATTGATGAAGCAGCTGATGATGGTTGGGCCTAGGACACTGCCCTGAGGAACTCCTGCAGCAATGTACTGGAGCTGAGATGATTGGCCTCCAACAACCATTACCATCTTCCTTTGTGCTAGGTATGACTCGAGCCACTGAAGAGTTTTCCCCCTGATTCCCATTGACTTCAATTTTACTAGGGCTCCTTGGTGCCACACTCGGTCAAATGCTGCCTTGATGAAATGCAAAATTGCAAAAATTTATTTAGTAAACTAAATGGAATCCTGTTTGTGCCACTTGCATAGGGAAATAAATATGATTGTTATTGTTGCAAAATCATGTGCATGGACATCAGATAAGGGCAAGATGGGGTTTGGCCCGAAGGCCATAAGGTCAAATAGCTTGCTGACTCTGTCTTGGCTCTCACATGCAGAAACCTGGGTGAGGTGCTGGAGCACGCATGATATCTCAGGAATCAATGCTTTTAAGAAGAGAGAGAAAACTTGATGGAAATAGAAAAGGAATTTCCCATGTGCACAACGGAAAGTTTAGTCCGACTTATCGACTTATTTTCTGACGTTTCCTCAGTGTATGACAAGTAAATACAGCGTTAACTGAATTCAGGTTTTGTTAATGACTGAGGGATCCCAAAAGGAGTCTGTATCAGTTACTAAATAAGAATCTTAGTTTTGTTTCTATCCTCTATATCTATCTACAGTATATTAAAAATCATAAATCTGCATGCACTTCCCGTCAACTTTTCCAGTATACTTTCCTATGCCGACATTTATAATGGAATCTCCCTATGTAAGCTTGTCATGCTGTAATTACACCCTCCCACCAATGACGGTGCCATAGCACCTCAGTTGTGCATCTCCCAGTCCCTCAGCATGTCCGACAGAGAAACCATTGTGCTTCAATCGGGTCTACTTCCCCAAATTGCCATCAGTTCTTCTATTTAACAATAAATAATATCAAATCAAAATATTTCATTCAATGTAAGGGCAGAATGAATGCTTTTCATCCCCCACCCTCGAACATTGCTTCATCATAGAATCATAGAACCATAGAAATTTACTGCACAGAAGGAGGCCATTCGGCCCATCATCTCTGTGCCGGCCGAAAAAGAGCTAACCAGCCTAATCCCACTTTCCAGCTCTTGGTCCGTAGCCTTGTAGGTCACGGCACTTCAAGTGCATTTCCAAGTACTTCTTAAATGCGATGAGGGTTTCTGCCTCTACCACCCTTTCAGGCAGTGAGTTCCAGACCCCATCTACCCTCTGGGTGAAAAAATTTCTCCTCAACTCCCCTCTAGTCTGTCAACCCAATTACTTTTAATCTATGCCCCTTGGTTATTGACCTCTCTGCTAAGGGAAATCAGTCCTTCCTGTCTACTCTATCTAGGCCCCTCATAATTTTATACACCTCAATTAAATCACCTCTCGGCCTCCTCTGTTCCAAAGAAAACAACCACAGCTCCAATCTTTCCTCATAGCTAAAATTCTCCAGTCCTGGCGACGTCCTCGTAAATCTCCTCTGTACCCTCTCTAGTGAAATCACATCTTTCTTGTAATGTTGTGACCAGAACCGTCCTCCAGCTGTGGCCTAACTAATGTTTTATACAGTTCTAATATAACCTCCCTGTTCTTATATTCTGTGCCTCGGCTAATAAAGGAGAGTATCCCGTATGCCTTCTTAACCACCTTTTCTTCCTGTCCTGCTACCTTCAGGGATCTGTGGACATGCACTCCGAGGTCCCTCTGTTCCTCCACACTTCCCAGTATCCTCCCATTTATTTTGTCTCATCCGAAGACCACACGAGGTCTTGACTACCTGTGTGCAAAGCCAATGGGGATCGACTGGTATGTATTACATTTCATGGTTTTAGATATGGAACTGCAGATAATTGTGATTCACATGGCAGGATAAAACCTCCAGTGTCGTGACCAGAAACTTAAATTCGTGTCCCGATTTGGAATGTATTATAAAATTGCTTGCAACCTTGTATTAAAAGGGTGGAGCTTTCAAAATACTTGGATTTTATTGCAATGAAGTGGCTCAGTGTGCCACAGAGTTGTTGGTTGTGGGTTCTTTCCAAGGGTTACCTGCACCGACGATAAATCTATGAGGAATTGAGATTTCGAAAATCTTTGTTGCTCTGTGGCGAAGACATTCTAATTAAATGGCAGTGATTTTTTTTTGTATTAAGGAGCTTGGTCATGTCCATATTGTTATTAGTCTACTATATGCATACAAGTTGGCCAGCCCAATACTGTGGAATCATTGGATGTGGGCTTATACCAGCAATTCTCTTGAGCTTAGCTGATTTGGGGATGCAATGAGGAGAGAGCTCCTGAATCAGAAAAAATATTGCACACACATTGGACCTCACTTCCTCAACGAGAGGTTAGTTACAGAGTGTCATGGACAATAGTCCTGGAGTATATTAGGGGCTCGGCCTTTTGGCTAAGGAATCATAAATTATATTGGGAACTCAATAGGTGGGAAATAGGTACAAAATGATTCACCCCTCCCAAAATATGAGCAAGTGTCTCTTGGAATGCATGAATGTGATTAAGAAACTTGATTTAAATAACTTGAAAATGCAGTTAATACAATCCTGGTGATGATAGATGAAATGGCTTGCTGGCTTTCTCTCTGCAAGATATATTTTAAGTAACTGTAATTGTATTAATTTCACTTTCACTTTTATATGTGTGCATCCTGTTTCAACCATATGTTTATCCATTATAAAACTATTTACAGCCTCAATTAATCATAAGATGTGTTCTGACTTTAATGATGAAATACACTCATTTATGAGATTGTTAATAAAAATAATTGAATTATCTTTTTCCTGCAAGGAATATTTGAGTGAATAAAAGTAGATTGCTGCTCACTTGTCATTAACATGGCTGTACTTCATAATGAGTAAGTAAGAATGTGTTTTGATATTATTATACGAACAAAAAATTTTATACATGCACATGCACAAGACATTAAAAGCTGAGACTCCCCCAATGGCAGGTCGATCCAGTGAACAGCTCATCCACAGAGCACAGGAAGGATTCATGGAATGACATCTGGGCTGTGCTGAATTAGTAGGAGTGCTTCAATTGGGCTCAGTGCCCCAAGGTTAAGGAGAAGAGCATCAGTTAGTGTTCTTGCTCCTGATCATACCAGTGACCACATCTTGAAAGTACAGGTTTGTGGAATCTAATTGTTGACTGTGACATGCTCTCGCCCTCCTTCAGTATCCTGCTACAACCCGAGCCCATTATGTCTATCTCTGCATTTTTGATCTTGCCCCTCAGGGGCTATTTGCTCCCAATCTGCTCCCCTTCCTGTCACCCAGACATGCCAGCTTTCACTTCTCCCCTCTCGAGTACTTCGCTCCCTGTAACGCTTCACCCAACCCATCACTGCTTCTCTGCCTTCCTACTCTCCTGCCGCAGTCACAGGCCTGAACCCCCTTGAATCAGCTCATAGCTATCCTTTGTGCCTCTCTTGGCATTGTCCAAAAGGCACCCATCACTGCCTCCTTACGAGCAGAAACTCCGACTGCCTCATCCTACTCTGTTATCGACCTTCCCACCTAGCGTGCCTGCAGGGAGCTAACCTCCTTCCGTCCCGCTCACTCTACCCACAACTACCCCCTTGGTCCCAGATAGCAGATCAGCAATCACCATGCCTCACTCCATTTCCCTCCATAATGCCTGTTCAAGAAAAAGTAAGGCCCTTGCTATTCACAACCTTATTGTAGATTGATGTCCTGGCTTTGACTGACACTTGACTAACAGATGGCGACACCTTTCCCCTTACTGAAGCCTCCCCACCTGGCTATACTTTCTATTACTTAGCCTGTCCAAATTGCTATGGTGTTGGTGTGGCCTTTATCACCCGAGTCACATCTTTGTCTCTGTCCCTCTGGTATATTCTCCTCCTTTAGGCAGCTCACCTTGTTTCATCCCTCTTGCCTCTACTTTACAATGCTCCTTGACGACTGTCTGCACCCAAGCCCCACCCTGAGTTTCTCCCGGAGATATCCTCCCTCCTTTCCTCTTTCATCCTCTGCACTGAGTGACTCCTCATCCATCTGAGTTCTCCTTGCCCTCTCCTCTCTGAATTCAATGCCCTCCTCTCCTCCCCAAACCTTTCCATCCATATAAACTCTCCTACCCATAATCATAGCCACCCCATTGACCATGTCATCTCAAGTGGTCTTGATCACTGATAAGGCCACCTCCAACAACTTGTATCCCTCACCACCTACTTCTCCATACTGCCTTCCAACCCACTTCCCTCTGCATCCGTCCTTGAAAAGACTCTTCTCCCAAGTCATTTACAACTGTACTTTAAAACTCTCAACTGCCTAACCTTCGACCCTCTTCATCACGATATGTTTGCAGCTATTTTCCTCAACTACTCCCTCACCTCCACCTTGGATGCCCTTGTCCCCAGCAAAACCTTTACTCTCTCCCATCCTAGTTGTTCCCCCTGATATGGCCTCCATCTTCACATCCTGGAGTACAAAGATAACTTTGTTTATCTATCTTTTCTCCACTACAAACCACCTCCTTAAACTCCTCTCCCCTCTTCCACTCTCACCAACAAGAAGTGTGAGGAGCTCATGGACCCTGCCACTAAGATTGAGATCAATCATTCAGCTGCCTCTGCTGCTTCCTCCCTTCCCCTTCTCTAGCACCTAAACCTCCCCTCATGTTTCCCCCTCTTTACCCCTGAACCTGTCTCTCTCCCTCTAATTCCTCTCCCATCTCCCCATGTACTTTCTCTGAACTCATCGCATCCATGAAACCAACCTCCTGCTTGCTTGATCCCATTCCCACTAAACTGTTGACCACCCAACTTCTCTTTCTGCCCGAACCCCCCCGCCCAGTGCAAGCTGCAAGTGGTGCCCTCCCCATCTCCAATCTCCTTATCTTCTCCAAAGTTCTCAGACGTGTTACTTCCTCCCAAGTCCATGCCCATCTTCCCTGCAACTCCCTATTTGAATCTCTCCAGTCAGGTCTGCACCTGCCACAACACAGAAATGGCCCTAATTAAAGTCACAAATGGCATCCTGTGTGACTTATCCCTTCTAATCCTCCTGGACTTCTCTCCACTGTCCAGTCAGCAACACCGTCCTTCGTTCCACTATTACCCATCCGGTTGTAGCTTGAGCATCTCCAACAATGGTTTCTCTTCCTGCCTTTGCACTGTTCACTCTGGAATCCTGCCAGGAAATATCCTTGACCCCCGCCTCTTCCTTATCTACACGTTACACCTTGGTGACATGGGGTCAGCATCCACTTGTTCACCGGTGATACCCAGCTCGACCTCGCCATTACCTCTCTCAACCTCTTCACTGCCTCTATGTTGTCGGACTGATTGTCCAACATTTAGCCTTGGATGAGCCACAATTTCCTCCAACTAAACATCGGTGAGACCGAAACTATCGGCTTCAACCCCCTGCCACAAACTCTAGCCTTGCCACTGTGTCACAACTTGTTTAGACTGTTCACAACTTTGGCGTCCTATTTGACCCTGAGCTGAGCTTCCGACGCCAGATCCTATCCATCATAAAGACCACTTAGTTCCATCTCTTTAACATTGCCCACCTCTGCCTCTATCTCAGCGTTTCTGCTATTGAAGCCCTCATCCATGCCTGTGTGTCTGTAATTGAGGTTCGACATGAGATTACTTATCGGGCTCTCATCAGCTATGTCACTGTGGAGAGGAGCTGAACAGCAGCGGGCAAAAGCTTAAGAGAAACAACATTTACGCCAGATGTCAGCAGCAACTTTTGAGTTTATTCATAAAATGAGTGCTATTTATCATAGCGATTGTCGGTCTTGTGACATCAGTCCCAATGTTTGTCAAATCAAGGAGTAAGGAACATTGTGTTTTAAGATTTATGTAACTTTAGTGTAGTGAGAGAATATTGTGTTTGACTAAGCTGTCATTGACAATTAATTGTTCATTACTGACATTTTTAATGAATTAAGTGAGTAATTCAAGGTTTCTATCAGCTTGTGGGACAATCATTCATTTTTAAACAGAATAGAAGTATACCTAAATGGTGCTTTGTCATTAATTACCTATGCACACTACAGCCTGTTCAGAACATTGCTCAGCACGCAGATTTGATTTTGCTCATTCTAAATTGCAGCCTGTTGTCTTTCAACATTACAGCTTGAAATAAAATTAGGTTTCATTATACTGTGAATGGACCTGTTCGAAATGTAGCTTGTAGCTGTGAATACTTGGATTCACTCTGCACATTATAATGTTTTCATGTTCAGTCATGGATTTTTTTTTCGAGACAGAGTTCCTTTGCAGCATTCTACAGTAAAGTGGCAGAGTGAATAAGGCCAACACAGAAGCTTAGTATAAAGACCAGTTGGCAATCTGTGGGAGTACTTGTTTCTTATCACATTGTTCAAATCAATCTGACTGACAGAAAAGTATAGAACACCTCATATATATCCAATTTGTATGCATTTTCCCATAGAAGCTTCGATTTAGAAGCTTAGCTCGAGTAATACTGGTATGGGTCACTCTTGTGTATTGCTAAAATGACACCCAAAATGCAGAGATTCCACGACTGCAAACTTGGGAAACCACCTGGTCTGGTCTATTTGTATGATAGGAGGACCAAGGCACCTTGACCTGATAGAATTTCCCAGGTCAGCATTTAATACCGTATCTGTGTGGTTGATGCTTCCAATCTCCACTCCAGGGTTAGTCGATTCTCTGATAAACCTGTGATGAAGCACTGACGTAAGTACTCGGTCTATGACTCGGAAGAAATACCCTGGAGATAGGGCACCAGTGCAGGTTGCCACAAAGTAAAACAAAAACTTTGGCTCCCAACTGTGATCCAGTGGACTCAGATGGAAGCGTGAATCTGCAGTATGATGGGTGAATGCAGCATCATGCCTGGTTCTTTATCTCCTCTCAAGCATGAAGAATAGAACTACGCTCCACTATAAGTGACTGTCTTTCAAGAGGATGAAAAATTTGGACAGAATAGTAAAGGATTCAATACCAGGGCGCTCAGCTGAAATAGGAATATCT